>NC_083732.1:54437832-54768943 GCF_028564815.1 Eubalaena glacialis | reverse complement strand
CTCACGGTGCTTAATGCTCCTCCGATGTTCTCAGACACACAAAAACAAGCTGTAGATAATAGAGTGGTTACAGATGCCCAGTGCACACTGGGGTCTCCTATGGCTGCTTTCTGATAACCAGACACTTAGCTCAGGATGGGAACGAGAGAGATTCTTACACCACACGGGGGACTTGAATTGCCTCTGTGGACAATAATTTTGTGTAGCTACCCAATAACTTTATCTCAGCTTGGCCCACTCTTAAATTCTCAGTAGATCAAAAGAGCTTAACAAAGAATGTCAGAAAACAAGTATTTTCCAAATTAACAAGAAAATTAATAAATTATTCGAAAGAAAAAAACCAAAACACCAGGGGAAATATATTAGAGATTTCAATTAGACAACCCTCACCTAAGCAGTTCTTACTATAAAATTCATGTAGATCATGTATCTTGTATACATTGCCTGGGTCTCCACAGATGATATCATAAAAATGTGTTTAAAATCTATTTTTCCTAAAGTAAGAATGTACGAAATGCAGCTGCAATGTCGATGCTGGAGAAGTGGTAAACACCGTGAACCTGAGCTTCGGCACAGTAATCACCACCACCGCCCCTCCCCCCATTTCTCGTGTACTCACTGCATGCGAGGCCCTGTGCTAAGTGCTTCAGACACATTAATTTCCTCCCCATTTCAGCACCAGGAGGCAAGTATTATCACCCCATTTGCAGGCCCTAGAGCGCTTTACTTGGTGAGCCAGGATTTCAACTTGATTCTTCCAAACTCCAGAGTCTTTACGCTTAGCCTCTGCATTCTCCTGCCACATGCTTTATTTCAAGTATCTTGCAAACCCATTCAATCCATTCATTCCCATCACCTTCAGCAAAAATCCCAGAATCCTTCCCAAATCAAACAAGGGCAGATAATGTAAATATGGAGTTCATTAACATTTTAAAAGAAATTGCAGTGCAATCTAGATCAGAGTTTCTCAACCTTGATAATTACTTGTATTTGGCTGGGATAATTCTTTGTTGTGGGAACTGTCCTGTGCATTGTAGGATGTTTAGTAACGTCTCTGGCCTCTACCTACTAGATGCTAGCAACATTTCTCCTCTGTCCCCAGTTGTGGCAACAGAAATGTCTCCAAACGTTGCCAAATGTCCGCTGGGTGGGTAGGTGGGTGGAGGAAACTGCCCTCAGCTGAGGACCACCCCTCTAGATGTCCAGACCATCAGCATGGACTAAACATCTCGTACCTGCCCCACTAACTTTGCATTCTCTGCTTTGCAGACTCCTGCCTGGAAGCAACAGATCTGAAATCCCACAGTAGGACAGACAGGAAGATCATGGCCATAAAGAATTCAGGAATAGGTGATCCTTAGCAGGTTGGTTGGCAGCTGGCACCAGATTTAGGAATTTTTTCATATAGGTCAGTATTTTCTTGCAAAAATGTCTACTTTACCTCCCTTCACGCCAAGTCTGTTTATTTTATACAAAGTACTTTCTTGTTATGTTGCTATTAAAGATCATGGTTGTGAAGACTATGAGCAATTAAAAATGCTCGTGACAATGAAAAAAGCAGATTAAAAAGTTGTATGGGGCTTCCCTGGTGGCGCAGTGGTTGAGAGTCTGCCTGCCAGTGCAGGGGACACGGGTTCGAGTCCTGGTCTGGGAGGATCCCACATGCCGCGGAGCAACTAGGCCCGTGAGCCACAACTACTGAGCCTGCGCATCTGGAGCCTGTGCTCCGCAACAAGAGAGGCCGCGATAGTGAGAGGCCCGCGCACCGCGATGAAGAGTGGCCCCCGCTCGCCACAACTAGAGAAAGCCCTTGCACAGAAACGAAGACCCAACACAGGCAAAAATAAATAAATAAATAAATAAAGTTATTAAAAAAAAATAAAAAATAAAAAGTTGTATGAACATTGTGATGGCAACTAAAGTGACAAGAGAATGATGGAACTAAGGTAGTGGGATTATGGGCAATATTTTCCTCCTCTTTCTAAGTTTCCTGTAATGTAACTTCCATAATACCTTTCAAAGTTAGAAAGTAAAATTTCAGGTGGTGTCCCCAGACATGGGTTTCCTCCCACCAACTACAGGTAGAGTCACCAGAACAGTTATCCCCACACCACACAACTACTACCTGGACTCCCTGAATTACCACCTAGATCCACAGTTTGATCTTAGATGACATCACCTTGGATGACCTGTTCTATATCTGAATTACTGAGTTCGTATAATGAAATTTATTATAACTCAAAAATAACTAACTTATTTTTGATAAAAAATTAAGATTTATTCTTCCATTGCCTGATCCCATTTTTGAATCTTGCTGAAACCTACAGTACCTTGGATCCCTCTGGGGGAGGTGTGGGTGCCTGCTCAACCCCCCACCCTTGAACCCCTTTCTTCTGAGGCAGCCCTGATGCATGGGGTGGGCCCTCAGCAGCCATGTTTGTGTTTTAGGTCCTGCCCCTAGACCCACCTGGGGGCATAGGAACCTGGCCTGAGCTGGGCAAGTCAGGTTCTCTTTCTTAGAAATTTCAGAATTTTGAATGAAGAGACCCAGGTCCTAGGGGTTGCTGTAGCTGAGTTCTGCAGGGGGCAGTTCTCTAGAAAGTCCATAATAAACTCCTGCTACTTGGATCCCCAATTTCTGTTCCTTCTGAGATTTGGTTGGTCAACATTCCCTGGGATCCTCCCCCTCCAAAAATAATAATATTATTTTACCTATCTATTTATTTATTTATAAGCTGGCTCTAATTGATTTTTCTTTCTTATAACTAAAAGAATCTTAACTCCTAGAGATTATATTTGAGATCTCTTTATTATTCATATAAATATTAGGCCATAAGTATTATTCTGATTCTCTTCCCAGTGATGGTGTCCTGAAAACCTCACGTACCGTCTGCCGTGGTTGCATCTTAAAAGCAGGAATGTTGGCTTCAGTCAGACTGATTTCAAGTCTCAACTCTGCCTCTTTGAGCCTGAGTTTCCTTATGGGGTAAGTGGACACTTAACACTCAGCTGCAGGGCTACTTCGGGGTTTAAATGAGGGCATGCACGGGGCATGGCACACAGGATGTTTCTGAACACACCACACGCCCTGCCCCTTATGTTCTGTCTCAAGCCAGAAGATATTGGTTCTTCTTTATTAACTCATGGTCCAAAAAACTAAATCCTATTTTGCAAAACAGTCTATATCTCTGTACGCGCACTTCTCACATCGCTTTTCTCTCCCCAAATCCCAACACTTGATTTGAAGCATGTCCTCAAGGCTTTCTGTTTCCTAACCAGGATTTCCTGAGCCTTAGACGTGCTTGTCAGGTTTCTTCTGACATAGAATTAGTGTCCTCACACAAGTCCCTAACAATACGTAGTGGTTAATGGGCTTGAAACATCTTTGGAAATGCTTTACCAGTATCCCATACATTTGGCCCAGGAATAATAATAATTTACTGAGGGCTTACTCTGTGCTTTGCTTGCATTATCTCATTTAATCTTTATGCAACTCTGTGAGGTAGGTAATACCATCACCCCCATTTTACAGAAGAGGAAACTAAGGCTCAGAGTAGTTAAGTAACTTGCCAATGTCACATAACTAGTAACTGGTAGAGCTGAGTCCAGAGCCCTGCTTACCTGTTAACTATGCTAAATTACTCTGCTAATTTACTGCCTTTACATCACCTATGGTCAACTTCCTGGCCTGTTCTCAGGGTGTGATGAGCCAAGCACCAGGATGCACCTCTTCATCCTGGGTCCAGAGCAAAGAACTCTGTATCTATCGGCCTGAGGGTCCTAACTTACAGCTCCTGGGGGCACAATATGCTGCTCTTTCCCCCAGAAAGTCCCCATTTGTGCTGCCAGCCTAGGAGTTACTGCTCCTTCTTTTCCTCGTCTCATTCACCTACATGCCATCTACACCTTCAGCTTCTTTGACTTCTGTTTATTGAGCACTTACTTTGTACCACAAAAATGTCCAGAACCGAATTCACAATAAGTATTAGCTCTTGATTCCATCATTAAGATTCACACACACACACACACACACACACACACACAAAACCCCTCATGACGGCTCCCAGGGCCCTGTGTGAGCCAATGCCAGGCCACATCCCTGGACCACCTCCAACCCCTTCCCTCTCCCTCACGGGCTCTAGCCCTACTGGTTGCTCTGTTCTTCCAGGAATACTCTCAAGCACGTTCCTCCTTCAGAGACTTTGCACTTATCATTCCTAGCTTGCTTACCTACTTCCTTCGGTTGAATATTCCTTAAAAATTGTGCTGTGCCCTTTTCACAAATGATCTCATTTTATCCTCAGCAACCCTAGTAGGTAGGTACAACATTAGGTTGAAACTGACAATATTTGACTGCTTGACTCACACAAAAGCAATTTCATATTGTTCAACCTAGTATAATCCTTACTTTACAGATGTAGGAATTGGAGCTTAAATAATTTGGCAAAAGTCACACAGTTATAAAGTGGCAGAGCCAGGATTCAGTCTCAGACCGTTCTTATCCTGAAGTCCATGCTCTTAAGGTCTAAAATGTACCATGTGCCTCCGAGACCTTCCCTGTTTCCTTCTTGGATTTTTGTCCTTCCATTTCATCCAGGAACACCTTTATCAAGCTGAGATACAGAGAGACTGAAACACTGATACTTCCACTTTAAGAGCCCAGAGCCTTTCCGTCAACACGAGTGCTGCCTACCTGGATATCCTGCATCTCTGCTACCATCCAGCCCCTGGTGAGCCCAGGCTGCCAAAAAATGTGCTCTACTAGATTTGCACTTTCTGAAAAGTGAAGAGGAATTATGAGCTGTTAGGTATTGGGCACCTGACCTAAAAACAGGGAAGTGACTCAGAAACTGTGGAAGGGAAAAGGAAGCCTGAGAGTTCAAAAACACTTAGAAGGCAAATAACTCTGTAATTCTCTCACCTGTTCAGCAGAAGCCTCCTTAAGAAGTAGGCATAGGGCCAGGGGTTTGGGCCTGTCTCTGAGAGTCACTATCAACACACAAACTTAGGGCCTTTAGGGAACACCAGCCACATCACATCTTCCCCCCAACCTCCCCGCAGTCTGCAGGCCAGATCTGGCCGAGGCTTGATTTTGTTGATGTCGTTTTGAATATCATGCCTAGATAATAATGTGTGTTACAGAGTTTACCAGTTATGGAACATCTCCTCAGAAAAAAGTGGCTCCCATGCTCCATTTATCTCTCTGGGTTTCCAGTTGTACTTGGATTTGGGCTTTTCTGACAATTCAGTATCCTGCCGGGTCTTTAAGATTTTTTAGAGTATGTCTTGTACACGGAGGGTAATTCCAGAGCCTCTCCCACCATATTATGAAAATCGAAGTCCACTCAATGTTCTCAAGCAGAGGAGTCACTCACTATCAGACCTTTTGCTTTGTTTTTTAAAGGATGACCCTGACAGTTGTCTGCAGAATGGACTAATTAAGGGGCAGAATCTAGAGAAGGGAGACCATTTGAGAGGCCATCGCAGTGGTCCTGGTGAGAACAGTGTCCACTTGGTCTGGCCTGGGGAGGTGGCAGTGGAGGGACACAGAAAAGAACCAATTCAATAAGTATTGTTGAGGCATCTGTGCAAATGGTGCTGGCAACCTGCCTCTGCGGGTGAGCTGAGCAGGTGCTCTGAGAGGACCATCCTACCGTCTTGACCATACAGCTAACGGACTAAATGACCTCTGAACCCTTCCCAACTGGATGATTCTCACACCTGTTATGGAACAGCAGTGACACCTATGCAGTGTTTAATATAATAGTTATGAACCGCTTCCACATACAGGGTCTTATTTGATCCTCATAGCAACCCCGGGAGGTACATATTATTTTTCCTATTTTAAAAATTAGAAAATTCAGGCTTGGAGAGTTTAAATGATTAATTCAAATACTAATCAGACCCAGTAGATCTGGGGTTCAAATGCAGGTCTTCTAACTCCAGATCCCATCCAATCTTCTCTATTGAGCAAAAGTGCCAAGGAGACCATAAAATTGAGAGGAACAAAATCAATGCAGTTATTTTAAAATAAATCAACATTCCATGTTATTAAATTGATAAAAATAGAATTATAGCAACAGCTGTATCTTAGTGCAGACTACGTGCCAAGAACTGATCAAAGCACCAACTATATGATCACGTTTGGTTCTCACAAGAACCCAGAGAGGTAGGAGCTATTATTATCTCCATATTATACATGGAGAAACTGTAGGACAGAGGTGAAGTATATTGCCCAAGTTCACACAGAGAGTTAGCTGTGGAATTAGGATTAAATCCCAGGCCACTGTGACACCTGAGTCCACTCTTTAATCTTTGGGGAGAGATGGCCTTCTAAGAGAGAACATATATGCATGTGCTATCATTTGCATAGAACTTCTGAAACTCCCTTTAGGGAGGAAGTCTGGAAGCTAGAATGGGAGGGAGGGATACCAACTTTCATGGTCTGTCCTTTCAAGTCACTTGAATTTTTAACACTGTAGTGATTGCGATTGCTAGCTAGCCACCAATATTCATTCTCCCCTTCTTCCTTAAATTATAGAAACCCTGAGTTTTAGCTGGGTATGTGGGAACCCAACTAGAGATTACATTACCCAGTCTCCCTGGTACTAGGTATTGCCTAGTGGAATGAGGGCTAAGTTCTAGCCAGTGGATTGAGGGCAGAAGGGACATGTACAAATTCTGGGCCATGCCCTTAAAAGGAATGGATAAAGGTTGCCCTTGCCTTTTCCCCTGTCTGGACCACTGGGATGCAGACATGATGGTAGGAGCTGGAGCAGCCACCTTAGACCCAGAGACAGAATCAATATATTGAGGATAAGAGAGCTGCCTTACCAGCGCTGGGCATCCTACTTCTGGACTTTTACCTGAGAGAAAAACAAATATCTATCTTATTTAAACCATTATACTTGTAGGTTTCTTTTTAACAAAGGTTTCTACTGTACTTTAGCACACACATGCATATATTTCTTTTTTCAATGAAAAAACTAGTTTTAAAAAATATCATGACAGCGGGAACATGGCCTACAGTTTTATATTTGAACAATTATTCAGTGGAGTGGCAGATGTTTGGGGGAAAAAAAGCTTTTATTTGTTGGATTTTCCAATTTCCCTGGTGTAAATACTCCTCCAGGGCTGATCTCAAGCTGCCTACCTGAGGTCACTTAGTGCAGAGTTGGGAAGAGATGCCCAGTTGCCCTTGAGAGGGGTCTGAGCCACCTCCAGCACACCCTGCAGTTACCCCCGTAACCTTTGAGAAAATGCTTTAAATACTAAGTGCAGCAAACTGTGGACATGATCATATAGGATTCCCAGGAGCCTCTAGTATAGATGAATTAGGAAGACTTTTTTTTTTTTTTAAAGGTATATTTTTACCTGTGAGACATTGCTCAGACTAGATAACCTTATAAAACATTAAGGATGTTTAATTTCACTTTTATCAAACCGTGGGTTGGACTCCATATGTTTCATCCATATTATTATAACAGTACTTTAAAAAGATGAAAGGTAGAAGTGATGTTGGGAACACACGGTCATTCAATAGACATGTATCCTCCTGTCTAGAAGGGCAGGGAAAGAGAGAAATCAAATATGGCCTCTGTCCCTGAAACATTGGTGACTTTTACATGCAGTGTCTAGAAATAAAGCTTCATTTCGGTGATGTTAAGATTTATAATGGTTATACCAAAGAAGAATATTTCTCTCCCTCCAAAATCAGGAAGCAAAATGAAGTCTTTCTTTTTAGTAGTTTAATTCAATTTTCCATAAATTGAATCTCATCACAAACAAATGGTGTCAAGCTCTGTCAAGAGCAAACTCCACAGGAGGAATTAGAGAGTGGGTACCTTTGAGAAGGTGCAGTCCCAAATCTCACTGTCCTTTAAAATCTAAGGACAGTGAGATTTCAATAACAAAGGCTCAAAATTTGTGGGGCTTCAAAAGTTGAGTAACCTTTTCCCTGAGGGAGAATGGTGGAAGCCCTATTGCCTCACCAAGTCTCATAGATAAGCTCCAAAGCATCTGAGTCCATCAACATCCCCTTGTCAAATTTCCACAAACCTTTTACCCACGGACCAGTGTTAAAACAAAAAATATATCTTTGTGAAACCAGCTCAAGAAATGCTATATCCGGGGCTTCGTTGGTGGCGCAGTGGTTAAGAATCCGCCTGCCAGTGCAGGGGACACGGGTTCGAGCCCTGGTCCAGGAAGATCCCACATGCCGTGGAGCAACTAAGCCCGTGCGCCACAGCTTCTGAGCCTGTGCTTAGAGCCCGTGAGTCACAACTACTGAGCCCGCATGCCGCAACTAATGAAGCCCACGCACCTAGAACCTGTGCTCCGCAACAAGAGAAGACACGGCAATGAGAAGCCTGCGCACCGCAACAAAGAGTAGCCCCTGCTCGCCACAACTAGAGAAAGCCTGCGTGCAGCAACGAAGACCCAACGCAGCCAAAAATAAAAACAAATAAATAAAATTTTTTTAAAAAAGAAAAAGAAATGCTATATCCATGGTCTGAATTCTTCTCTTTGTTTAACACTAATTTTTATTGGAGTATAGTTGATTTACAATGTTGTGTTAGTTTCTACTGTACAGCAAAGTGAATCAGTTACACATATACACATATTCACTCCTTTTTAGATTCTTTTCCCATATAGGTCATTACAGAGTATTGAGTAGAGTTCCCTGTGCTATACAGTAGGTTCTTATTAGTTATCTATTTTATATATATCTATTTATTAGATATATCTATTTTATATAGATATATATAATATATATATAGTTATATATTTTATGTGTATATGTAGAGTTCCCTGTGCTATACAGTAGGTTCTTATTAGTTATCTATTTTATATATATCTATTTATTAGATATATCTATTTTATATAGATATATATAATATATATATTGTTATATATTTTATGTGTATATATCAATACCAACCTCCCAATTTATCCCTCCCCTGCCCCTGAATTCTTCTTTTACTTAAAACAATCCTCCACACCTAGAGGTTGCTTTATTTATTTATTTATTTTTATTTATTTTATTTATTTATTTTTGGCTGCGTTGGGTCTTCATCGCTGCGCGCGGGCTTTCTCTAGTTGCGGTGAGCGGGGGCTACTCATCGTTGTGGCAGGCGGGCTTTTCATTGTTGTGGCTTCTCTTGTTGCAGAGCACAGGCTCTAGGCGCACAGGCTTCAGTAGTTGTGGCACGTGGGCGCGGTAGTTGTGGCTCGCCGTCTCTAGAGCGTAGGCTCAGTAGTTGTGGTGCACGGGCTTAGTTGCTCCGCGGCATGTGAGATCTTCCCGGACCAGGGCTCGAACCCCTGTTCCCTCCATTGGCAGGCGGATTCTTAGCCACTGCACCACCAGGGAAGTCCCTAGAGGTTGCTTTATTTAGGCCAGAATCAGTATTTAATCCACGGCTCTGACAACAAGGTTTAGTTAGGACAGAATTCAAGCATCGACTGAGATCCACATGGACAAATGAACTCGGGGTCACTGTTGCATCTAGAAGTATAAGAGCCACTTCTCTCTCTAGGAGCCCCATGGAAAGGAAAGGACAAGCACAGAATCCCAGGCTGTCTTGCTACTGGTGTCTGGTTGTGGCAAGGGTCACCAGTGGCCCTGAGTAAGTCCACCTGCCAGATGGTTGGACAGCCTACAGGGCTGTCCTGTGTTTATCTTCTTGGCTGCAAGCCTCCTAGCTCCCGCCCAGACTCGCATCAGGAGCTGTGGGGTGTTGTCTGAGCTGCCAGATTCCATCCACAAGCAGAGACTGTTCACCACTGGTAACATCCAACCATTCAGCAATGAGCTTCCGGGCAATTCTTTCAAGAGACTAGATGGATACCTGCAACCAGACTTTATCAGACTTACCAAAGTTTGACCTTATAAACAGTTCAATTTTCCAGAGTTCTCTGGCTTGCGTGTGGTTGACAGCTGGACCCTGCCAAGTTCTGAGTCCAACTTTGAAATGTTTATCCTCCACTACCTGCTCCAGAGCACGAGGTAAGTGGCCAAGGCTCGTGGGCCAGGTGCATGTGGGGCTGCCTGACACACCAGGGTCACATGATAGCACAGATGGCCACCAGCCATGCTTCTGGGCTTTTAGCTCCTGGCAGTTTCCATTATGGCTCTTCTGACAGGCTGTGACTTCGGATGGTACTGGGGGACTGTGTCTTCTTGTACGTGTTGCCACCAGGAAAGCACTACATATTTCGTGCCTCTATAACACTGTTCTTCAGTTCCCTGGGACTAAAGTGCAAGGACAATGATAAAACAAACTTGAAGTACAAATAGTTTACCTGAACTCTAGTCAACAAAAAAATTACCAGTGCCTTCTAACTGTAAGGCATTCTTCCAGGAAGTGTGACGTGGCAGGGGGCGGGGGGTGATACAAAGAAGTAGAAGTGGGCACAAATACGAAGTAAAAAATAGGGTCCTTCTCTCATGCCGCAGAGGAGGCAGGCTGTGAAACACGTGCTTCCTGCGTCTCTCCTTCCCTGTGAAGTCTGCTCATCGCCCCCAACTCTGTCCAAAGTATTTAGGGTAAACCACACTTGTGAGTGAGCTGTATAACACTGCTGTTTTTCTAGTCAAAAAGGTAGAATGTCAGCAACTTCATTTGGTTCAACCTAGTAATCCGTTCTCCCAAAGCACTTTACGTGTTCCTCTATTACGACCCTGTTTTCGATCTGTCTTGGGAATGATTTGGTATTTACATGACCTTGTCCTCCACTTGATTACAAAACTCCTTGAGAGCATCTCCAGCTAGTACTGCACCTTACACAGAGTAGGGGAACAAATGAATAGGAAAGTAAATGTATGTGTGTGTGTGTGTGTGTGTGTTTCTAAGCAGTGCGCTGGTGTTGGGGATAAAAGGCTGAATCAGCAAGGGCCCTGCTCAGGATGAGCTCGGGTCTCAGTGAGACAGAAGGAAAATTTCACTCCATCAAGCAGGGTTTCTCAACAGCGGCATTATGGACACTTTGGATCAGGGAACCCTTTGTTGTGAGAGTGACTGTTCTGTGTGTTGTAGGATGCACGGCAGCATCCTTAGCCTCTACCCATGATATGCCAGTGGTATATCCTCCACCCCATCCCCATCCAGCCTTGACAATAACATATCTCTAAACAGGGCCAAATGTCCCCTGAGGAACAAAATCAGCCCTATTGAGAACCACTGCCACAGATGAGCTAAGGTAGCAGGATGCCAGTGTGGCAGCTCAGAGGAACTTCCCAGAAAAGATGACACCTGGGGTAGGTCTTGAATGACAAGTATGAACCAGCAAGGTGAAGCAAGGCAGAGGCTACTGCACAAGCCAAGACACGACAGCTTACCCGTACTTTACCTTGACTAGGCTCAAGTATGACCCGCATATAAGTGAAAGGCAGTGATTTCAAACAAAAAAAAATCAGCCTACATACTCTCTCATTAAAAAGTAGATCCCATCAAGTCTTGGTTTCTGATATAACTTTCTTTCTATAAATTCCTCTGCTTTCAGCAATGCTTGGCCCAAACATAGGACCTTGATGAATTAAGTGAGGTCACTCAGAACAGTTTCACTGCTTGCGTGGAAGCAACATCAGGAGTTACAATACTATCTTCTCTTGGCAAGGTACTTTACCGCATGTTTTCCTCTCTACTTTTTTCTTTTTTGCATTATATTTCTTAAGTGCTTTAATGAGATGTTGAACACATACAGAAGAATATTTAACATGCAAGCACACAGAGTACCAATGAAGCATGTAACCTCCATGCAGCCATAGACATAGACTATCACAACCATCTCTGAAGCTCACCGTGCGCTTCTGACATCATTCCCCTCTCTACCCCACAGAGGGGAAAGATTTTTGTGTTTATATTTATTTATTCAACAAACATTTTACTGAATACCTCACTAGGCTATGGGCCAGACTCTGTGCTATAAAGCAGTGAACAGAACAGAACCTTCTCCTACCTTACTTAAAGCACTTTCACACCAGCCATTCAATTTAATTTGATGTTCTCAATATCCCAATGAGATACCTATAAGCAACTAATAATTACTCTTTCCGCCACGTCCTTCACACATGAGGAAATAGAGGCTCAGACTGTTGACTTGTCCCAGGTCACATGGTTACTAAGTGGCAGAACTGGAGCAGGAAGCCAAATGGTTGCCTCCCTCCCATCCTCCTTCCATTGCTCCACAGAGCCTGCCCCTCCCTTCCCCTCCCCTCCACGCCTGACAGCAGATTCACTCCTACCAAATGCCAAGCTCTGCAACCAAAGCGAGGCAACTGCAGAGCCAGGAGATGCGCAGGATTCAGAGACCCCTAATGGCCCTGCTGGATTCAAGATGAACCAGACTGTGTGTTGGGGCAGGGAGAGAAGTCTCTGCAGTGAAACAGACCCCAGTGGGGGCAGACTTGTCCCCAGGCATTTGGGTCCATATCAAACCCCCATTTGGTTTTTTAATTTTTCTTAAATTTTAATTGAAATATAGTTGGTTTACAATGTTGTGAATTTCAGGTATACAGCAAAGTGATTCTTTTCCATTATAGGTTATTACAAAATATTGAGTATAGTGCCCTGTGCTATACAGTAGGTCCTTGTTTATCTATTTTATATATAGTAGTGTGTATATATTTTTTATAAGATTTATTTTACTATTTATTTAATTTATTTATTTTTGGCTGCGGCGGGTCTTAGTTGCAGCACGCGGGATCTTTGTTGAGGCACGCAGGATCTTTCGTTGCGGTGCGCGGGCTTCTCTCTCTAGCTGTGGTGTGCGGGCTTAGTTGCCCCATGGCATGTGGGATCTTAGTTCCCTGACCAGGGATCGAACCCGTGTCCCCTGCATTGTAAGGCAGATTCTTTACCACGGGACCACCAGGGAAGTCCCGTAGTGTGTATATTTTAATCCCATACTACTAATTTTTCCCTCCCCACCCTTTCCCCTTTCGTAACCAACCATAAGTTAGTTTTCTATGTCTGTGAGTCTATTTCTGTTCTGTAAATATGTTCATTTGTATCATTTTTAACGATTCCACACGTAAGTGGTATCATATGATATTTGCCTTTCTCTGTCTGAATTACTTCACTTAGTATGATAATCTCTAGGTCCATCCATGTTGCTGCAAATGGCATTATTTCATTCTTTTTAATGGCTGAGTAACATTCCATTGTGTATATATATACCACATCTTCTTTATCCATTCCTCTGTTGATGGACATTTAGGTTGCTTCCAAGTCTTAGCTATTGTAAATAGTGCTGCAGTGAACATTGGGATGCATGTATCTTTTCAAATTAGAGTTTTCTCCAGATATATGCCCAGGAGTGGGATCACTGGATAATACAGTAACTCTGTTTTTAGTTTCTACCCCCATTATAAAGTTGCACCATATCAGACAAACAAAGCCATCTTTTTGCCTTTTACATTTGATTGAAAAAAAATGGTTATTTGTGGTTGGTTTAATGGTTATTTATGTTGGATAAAGTTGGGGCCATTTATTTAGGACTCAATTTCTACTTTACTTGTTGGTGTTCTTTGGCAAAGGCCGTCCTGCAAACAAAAATATGGATGCCTCTGATGGCCCAGATGGCAGTAAGACAGCTCTCAGAGGCTGCCCAAGGCAAGGCATGGCTTCCATCTAGTGTAGCAACTCTGATCAGTTGGTAGTAACTATCCAGGGTGTTGTCTTGAGAAGACTTGAGGGCCAAAATAGATTAGTAATCATGGGCACTGGAGAATGGATTGGAGGCCCTTATGTCACATATTTACTAACCTGGATATAGCTTGTGATCAGCCAAGATTGACCAAGCACCAGTGAAGACCTCAGACCAGAAGGGTCCATGGTGCCCAGTATCTGGCCTCTCGGTGTGTGAATCACATACTCTATAAGGGAGGCAAAGATCTGGTCCCTGGTTCCTGACCCTTTCAAACAAGGACATAGCCTGATAGGAAAGACTCAGCTCCAGAACCAGATGTGACCTCTAGTGATCTAAAAAGAACTATATATTTGGTCTCTGCCCCCAGTTCCTGACACAGAGCTCCTAAATCCCTAGGAATTTCTTGGGTGACAGGAGCATCGTTTGTTCTAATGAGGTGACTCTTGGTGGGCTCCTGGATGGCTCAGGATGGGGGCTGTTCACTAGAAAGACCAAGTCACGATTAGAAGCTTGGAGTTTTCAGTCCCTCCCCCACCATTCCTCTGGGGAGGGGAGAGGGACTGGAGATGAGTTAATAATGGATCATGCCTACATGATGTAGTCTCCATAAAAGATCTTCCGGGTTGGTGAACACATCCATGTGCTGGGAGGGTGTTGCACTCCAACTCCATGGGGGCAAAAGCTCCTGCACTTGGGACCGTCCAGACCTCAACCTATGTACCACTTCATCTGGCTGTTCACCTGTATCCTTTATTATATCCCTTACAGTAAACCAGTAAATATAGGTAGGTTCTATGAGCCATTCTAACAAATATTCGAAGCTGAGGAGAGGGTCATGGGAACCCCTGATTCGTAGCTGGTTGGTCAGCAGTACAGGTGACAACTAGGGACTTGGGGCTGGCATCTGAAGTGGGGGTCAATCTTATGGGACCGAGCCTATAAACTGTGAGGTCTGTGCTAGCTCCAGGCTGTTAGTGTTAGAATTGAGTTAAATTATAAGGTACCCACTTGGTGTGTACTGATAATTGGAGAGTTGTCGGGTATAGAAAAACCTACCCATCTGATATCAGAAGTCTGAGGAGTTGAGGAAAACAGGGGTTTTCCTTTAGTTCTGCTTGATCCATTAACTCATTCCACAAACATTTATTGCATGCTTTTCTGTGCCAGGTACTATACTGGTTACTGGGGATCCAAAGGCAACCAGATCAGAACCCCTGTCCTCAGGGAGCTCACTGTCTAGTGGGTGAGACAGATATCAAACAAATAGTAACACTACAGTATAGTGCGGGCTGTGGTAATCTTGCTAGAGCTTGTTGACATGAATGATCAGGGAAGGATGGCTGCCCATGGCACTGGGGACAGAAAAATTGTACAAGGACCAAGGAAATTCTATTCTTCCCTGAAACATTTTGGTGAGACTATTTTGTGACCTGTCTATGCTTGATGATACTAGGAAAGCAATTAGAGGCTGGACTCAGGGCCCCTTGGCATTAATGGACAGAATAGGTACCCGGGGCAGCTATATATATCCAGTTATGCAGGTTGTGGCCTGCACAAGGGCACCCAGATTAAAAGGGAAAGCAGGAGGAAGGAAGGGGTGATTTTTACTAATGCTTCCCAAAGGAGGCACCTTTTTCTAATTTGCCCAAGGTGCTGTTATTTGCCAGCAGAGAATCTGGGGAATCATCTTTTTCAATTACCCTGTGATCATGGATGGTAGGACTAACTGAGTTACCTTGTAACTGATGTCGACACATCTTAATAGCCCATGGACATTTCTTGGATCTAAATGGAAGGCCAATTCCCAAGTCTTGCTTTATTTTGGACATGGGAAGTGTTTCTTGACTGGTCAATCAGGGTTCACCCGGGGGAGCAGAAGCCCCTGTGAGTTCTGAGGTGCGGGATTTGTTATAGGAGTGAGACCTGACTTCCCCGTGGGAGGAGCTGGGGAGGTGAAGACCTGGAAGGGACTGGAGGGTCAGAGAAGGAGCCACCAAGCATCCAGTCGGATAAGCTAAGTAGACCCCGCCACTGCGGAGGGACCGCAAAAAAAGCCTTCAGGGAGGTTTTGCAGGGGGACTCTGCCCTGTGTGGGTCCCTCCTCCAGGGATCTGCCACCAAGCATCTGAAGGAGGGTCTGGGGCTGCTGTCAGGAGGAGCTGGATGTGGAGTGGATGACAGCGAGGACAAGCGGGACCTGGCACCTCTGTGTCTGCCCGTCACCGAACTTAACCCTGACCGCCTTCCGAGAGTAATGGCCGCCACCTCACGTTCATCTTCCAGATCTTTTACGAGCTCCTCCTTTGTCCAACTCTAACTCAGGGTTACGGGGAAGGGGAGCTGGGAGAGGTAGTTTCATTTTAGCCAAGTTGCCGGGGTACAAACCACCACGCTTGAAGGAAAGGGTGGGGGAGGGGTGTGCAGAATAAAGACACAAACACTGCAGAGTCCTTAGTTCAAAGCACCTGAGGTTCTGAGATGTGTGTGTAGCAGAATTGCTTGGGGAGATGTTGAAACACAAATTCCCAAGCTCCAACTCTCAAGATTCCGAGGTCGCATCTGGGCACCTGTTTTAGCAAGCTCTATAGGTGATACTGATGCACATAAAGCTTGAAAACCACTGTCACCAACCTTACAAGCAAATAAATAGGTTATTAATCATTTCAACTCTAATGGCCTGCTGTTGAAAGCCCTCAATAACCTGCCATTTAGGGACCCTGGGACCATGATCCAGATGTTGACACTACCCCAAAGTCCCTCCTCAGCTGGACTTTGATAGGTCCTCCATCTGCATGCCTGAACCCTTTCAAAAGCAGATGAGATCTACTCCTGAACTCTTCTCTGAGGGAGCTGGGTGTGGTGGATCGGCAGAGGAATCTCACTCCGATGCTGCCAAGGTGTTGATGGATTGGGAAAGCTGACGTATGCTCCACCCTGTAAACTGGGTTTACTGGTAACTCACACAATGGATTTATTTCATTCAGATGATTACCATTAAACAGTATGCACCTGACAGCCCAAAGTGTGTGGGCATCTGTGCAGGGCACTATGTGAAGGAAGTGAAAATGGTGGGTACCTGCCTTAGAGGTCAGGGAAGACCAGATTTATAGACCCTCCCACGTTCGTTATTTGCCCTGGGGCTCTTAGACTCTCCCCCCAGCCACCTACATACACACCGCTTCCACTGGCTCCATGGAAACTTTTGACCCAAAGCTACGGGAAATGCCAGCCTCTAGCTCCTTGGGGAGGTAAGGCAGGCAACCCGATAAGTCTCCAGGGATGATGGGGCAGGGCCTGGAGTGGCCCAGCTAAGGTGCAAGGCTGAGCTGAGAGATCTCCCTGCAGAGCTCCATAGGGTCAGAGTCAAGGCCAGCACGTACCTCCCCAGACCCTCCCTTTCCCACACCTGTGTCTTCTGACTTCGTGAACAGAATCACAAAGAAACTGAAGCACCTTCAAAATGCCCCTTTCCCCTGTCTTCTCCTCCTAGTATTAGTCAGCAGTACTGACTGAACAAATCGGTGGGCTGGGGACCCTCACACGTTAAACCTGCCTTGACAACCCAGGGACCTTGATGCAGAATCCTGAGTTTTCACCCTCAAAGAACCTGACTCAAAAGGTGAGACCGGGAAGCTGCATTTTAAATGGTGCCACGAGGAAGTCCCATGCAGATGGTCAAGGACAAGATTCTGGAAAACATTGTCTAGGCAGAATGCTTGTGGAGGTGTGGTGGGAAGAGGAAGGGGCAGACCAGAATAAGACTTCACAGTCTAGGTGGGAAGGCAGATGGCACACAAATGGAAGAGACTTAAGGACAGGCAACACGCAGAGCCCCACAAAGACCCTGGGAGAAGGGAGAATTTACTTAGGTGCATTGATCTCTGTCTGTTTTGTTCATGGCTGTATCCCCAGCACGTAGCAGGACTGGGACTAGGGTGAGACAAGCGAGGCACCTAGGGCACAAAATTTAAGGAGGCGCTCACTCTCAGGGGACAGCCCTGCCCTTGCTGCTCCTAGAGGGAGCTCCTGCTGAAATTCTGCGTCCTAGATCTCTCGCCAGCTCACCCTCCTCATAGCCCTGAAACCTACAATTATGCCTAGCGCGTAGTAGGCACTCTGTAAATATTTGTTGGGTGAGTGAATGAATCTCTTTAACAGACATTTACTGAGTGCAAACCATAACACTAGGTGTGGGCACTGGGGATAGGGGCGGGTCCAGGAGAAAATGACAGCCTAGAAATGAAGTGGACACAGATCGAGCTCTGAAAGAATTTATAAAACTTGATCTAGTAAGGTGAGCAGGCTGGGAAATAAAAAATGCAAGGGAGTGAAGGCTGCTGGAAAGGGAAGGGTCAGGGGCAGGGGTGAGGGGGTCTAATCGATCTCTGCTGGACGACGTGCTCTGTGAGAGCTGAGACCCTGCCTCTTCTGACATACCCCCGTTCCCGGCACAGGGTGGGCACTTAATATACATTCGTCAAATGACTGAATGGCAAGCAACAGCCTGAAAGGCCCAGAGACATGCCCCAGTGTGTTGTGCACCTTTACAGTTGAGTCTAAGTCCACAAAAAGCAGGCGCCTGGAATTCGCTGAGGTTAATAACAGAGGCTCCCTAACGATCCAGCCCAGCAGATCCCACACTTGGATGATTATCAAAACCATCTGAGGCGTGTTTGGAAAATACTGACTCCCAGGCCCTACCCTAGAGGCGCCAAATCAGGGTCTTTATGGCGGGGCTCAGGAATCTGTATCTGAAACTCCCCAGTGCAGTTCATGAGCACCCGGCCTGGGGACCATCGCTCTAATCAGGAGAACAGACCCCAGCTTCTCGAGAGCACTTGGTGGCCTCAGCCTCCGGGAGTGGCCACAGCCCTCCCACATACCCCCAAGTTTGTATTGTGGTAACATACACATGACATAAAATTTACCATCTTGACCATGTCAGTGGTACTAAGTACATTCATAACATTGTGCAACCATCATCACCATCCGACTCCAGAACTCTTTTCAGCTTGCAGAACTGAAACTCCCGCCCTGCTCCCACAGCTGGCGTACCTGGGAAGTTTAGATGTGTCCCACAGGGGGATGGGACATGTGACTGTGGGAAAGTCTGAAGCTGTGAGCCCGCAGGGGCAACCTCAGCAGGCCTTGATTCCCTTCACTAGAAGAGGGCGCCATGCTTCATGTTGCTCTTTCAGGCCGATTCCTTCCCCCAGATAATGATGAGGAATCAGCTGGGCAAAGAAAACCCTGGAACTCCCAAACTCAGAAGCATCCTTCAACTTAAAAAACAAGGGAATTGATGGGAACTCCCTGGTGGTCCAGAGGTTTTAGGACTCCGCAGTTTTACTGCCGAGCGCGCGCATTCAATCCCTGGTCGGGGAACTAGGATCCTGCAAGCCACGTGGTATGGCCAAAAAAGCAACAACAAAAAAACAAGGTAACTGAAAGATTACCTCCTCCCTTCTAACACTGTCCACCTGCCTCCCTCATCTTTGCCCAGGGAGATGAAATGAGGCTGCTTCTTCAACTGCATCAAGCTTCTTACACTCCTAAAAGGCAGGAGTTGGCCAGAAGGTGGCTACTGAAATGCAAAGGCCATCTCATAGAGAACCTCTGCTTTAAAAAGAGGTCAGTTGTCAAAATGAACCAATTCAGAAGCATAGCCCCTGGAGGATCTCAAGCTGTAAGCAGTGGTAGGAAGGATGCCTGGGTCAGGCCCTGGAAGTGGATTAACAACTTGTGACCTTTTTTTTCCCCCTCAGCCTTGTGGTTTGCAGGATCTTAGTTCCCCGACCTGCGCCCTCGAACCTGCTGGACCGCCAGGGAATTCCCCCTTGTGACCTTTCTTTATCACATTCTTGTTAGTGGGTTTAGGCCTCCTTTACACAGTTGTCTGGGGGAAAAAATACCCTTTGTTTTGGAGGATTATGCAAACACTTTTATAAGTGATTTACTGGCCTGTGTTTAACCTTTATTTAATTGGTCCTGATTTACTTTACTAATTGATGCTCAATTCCAGGAAAAGCTCTGGTTCAAGGTTTACAGCCTGCTGAAAAAGTGATTAAGATGTGTAAACAAACAGCAGGAAGATTCTCCTCACAGTTCAGGTGATAAGGGGCTTCAAATATATGAATGGCATCCACACAGAAAAGGAATTAGATTTGGTTGGGGTGGAACTCCACAATGGCAGAACTGGGATTAGTGGGGTGGAAGCTATAGGAAGAAGTATCCACTTGGTATGAGGAAAAAACTTTTGAACAATTATAATTATTTTAAAATAAAAATAAAAATGAAGTGCCCCAGGAGGTGGTGAGCAGCTGAACACTGGAACCATTGAATCAGGGGGTGGAGGGGTCACCTTTCAGGATGCTGGGAAGGGTTTGAGCTGATGTCAAAGGAGATCCAACTCAGGTCTAGGATTCTGTGATGAATGTTGGGGCTAGAAAGTTATATACACAGAGTTACTCCCTGTCCAGGGCCAGGGAAATGATTTTCAGACAGGACTAAGGAGAAAGGATTTCCACATGGGAAGACTTGTTACAGAAAACATTATTTCAATGGGTAGTTAACAAAATAGAGCATGCATGTGAACTTATTTACAAAATGGAGATGGTGTTCTTCACATCGGTCACAGGGCTGCTGTAAATACTGAGACAATATGGGGATGTGCTTGGAACAGAGCCTTAGCTCAGTAAGTGTTCGAGATTATTAATAGATTATTTACAATGCGTAAAAGTTAGCTGGTCAATTTCTTTCTGAGGACACAGTCATTAGATGGCTACTGAAATAACTAGGAATCTATAAAAGTTGACTGTGGTATATTGCCCATGGTAGAGTAGGAGGAGATAGGTTTTGGGGTTTAGAAACTAAAACTTGGTTAATATACCCACTTCTCCAATCACAGGAGATAGTAACTATCTGTAATGCCATATTCAAATACAGAATACAGTAACTTGCGTTACCTAGCATACAGTTTACAGTGTACATTTACCTCTTTTGCATATAGATGGGGACATATGGCATAAGTATTTATATGCATATTTATAATTACTCTAATTCCTTGAAGTTAGGAAGTTAAGCAGTGAAAATATTCTTATAAAGTTATAAAATTGGTCCCTACTAAAACATCACTTCTCAGCTAATACTACTACCCCCTACTTCTTCTGTGATAGGGCTTTAAAAGTCCAAGTAAAGTGAAAGATGTTATGATTTATAATTTTGTCAGAAAATGTATGCTGAGAAAAATAACATATAATTCATTCTCTAAGAATTAGTGCACGTTTGGGACTTCCCTGGTGGCGCAGTGGTTAAGACTCCACACTCCCAATGCAGGGGGCCTGGGTTCGATCCCTGGTCAGGGAACTAGATCCCACATGCATGCCACAACTAAGGAGCCTGCCTGCCGCAACTAAGACCCGGCACAACCAAATTAATTAAAAAAAAGAATGATGCTTGTAAAAAAAAAGAATTAGTGCACATTTGCAGTGATAACCTAGACTTATTAAACCTAAGAAAACATATTTTAATATCATTTAGTTTCATTTTTCAATATGAAGTTCCAATCAAACTTTTCTCCCCACTGATTACAAAACTGTGATTCTCTAAGTGAATTCATATAAAATGTTCTTGCCTGGTAGTAATTATCCTCAGATGTGGGAAGAGAAAGAGAGGGAGCATGAGCAAGCACCAGCGACCTTTCTCAACTGTTGCCTAATTCTCTAGCTAAGTAGCAATGCGAGACAAACAGATCCACTGTCCTTTCTTCAAAGTCTTGTGAAATAGAAGGAGAATGACATTTCCTTTACTAGAGGAGGCCCTAGAAAGTTACCCGGGTTCTTTTACCAGACTTTTGCTGGAAGAGTTTGTGCGATGAGTTTCAAGTAGACAGGAACATTCAGATCAGATACTTCAAGACACTTCAGAGTTCAAACTTCACTGTGACTTTTGATTGCCACTTGAATGCATTCTTAGAATTTCAGAGCTAGAAAACCATTTTAGAAAATGGTCCCTGGGGGGTCAAACTTGTGTTGCTTTTGGTCAAATACATCTGGAGGCAATCCTCTCATTTAATAGGTAAGAAAACTGAAGAGAAAGTGGATAAGTGATTTTCCCTAGACAACACTGGAGATTAGTGGCTTGATTGGAACCAAGACCCAAGTCTCCTGGAATCACCTGAGGATCTTCAAAAACTGACCCTCCCTGATCCTACTGATGTCTCGGTCCCACCTCCAGAGTTGCTGACTTAATTGGTCCTGGGTGCAGCTGAACTGGGCATTTTGAAGAGCTCCCCAGGTGATTCTAACATGCAAGAGATTCACTGATCTTTCCTAATTTTTGCTCTTACAAAGGGACCTATATCACTTTCCACTACAGTCCTTCCTATCCGTCCACTTTTTCCTCACAGTTAATCCTAGTGTTGCCATATCCCAACAATTATTAAAGCCCACTGCCTGAAAAGGTGAGGCTGTGTGACCTCCAATGGGCGGAAGAGGGTGGGAGGGCTGGGGACAGTGCGGGGGTGATTCAGAAGGTGTACGAAACCACAGAACAGCGGGCACCTAGTCCACCCGGCCTTCTTATACTGAACAGATGGTGAATTTCAAAGCCGAATGTACCAGGGAACCAATGCCATACACCCAAATTTAAGTTTAAATATTCTCCATATGCTCGGGTTTTGAATTCTCTCCTGGAGCAGCAGGCAGCAGAAGCTAACCACCCCGAGTCCTAGCAGACAGCAAATGTCTCTTGGAACTGAAAACTGCCAACTGCTGTGGTGATGGGAGCATGAAGCCAGGCCCTGGACCAATCCATTTCACCACCTGCTTGCTTGTCCCTCAGCTGTGAGAGGGTCTTTTCATTGCATTTAGTTGGGTGTGTAACAATGAGTGTCGGACCCTGTCCTAGAAGGGCAGTGGTGACAAATTAAATTTAGAAATTACTCTTTCCTTTTGAGAAAAGTGATCAGTACAAGGAGAAAAACCTGTTCCAGAAGCCCGTGCCCTTGTGCTGGGCTTGTGTCCTCAGTGATCAAAACGACAAAGAACTTCCCCGCCCCACCTTCGGGGCCACCAACTTCAGGCCCTCAGATCTCGCAAGAAGTTCTGACCCCGCCTCCTGGAGAATGCGCCAATCAGGACTGGCCGCTGTAGTCCCAGCTAGGCTGGAGGATTCCCGTGATGCTCTGTTATGCTGCCGACTTCCTCAGCGGGGAGCTTCGTGTTCTCACCACTTGGGAAACGGAAGTGCTGGCTTTCCCATAAACAACCAACCAAAACAACATACCGGACCCTTCTGGTCATGTGCATGCCACATCTGGCTGCACAGAAGGTAGCTTCCATCTTTCTGAAGGATACGAGGCTCCAGTGATGAATACCCACTCCTTTCTTGTGAAGGCTTTCACCCCAGTGTTTCATACGATTCTGCTTTCCTTTTCAAACCGTGGGAACCCAAGAATTCACTTTAACTATGTCCAAACTCTCTTTTTAGTTTTATCCAATCATTTCTGGAACATACATTACACCGTTTCTTGAAGGGAAGGAAAATAGAGATGGTACTTTATACCTTTGGACACAAGAACTGGAGCAACTCTCTCCTTGTTATCATGTATTAATTTTGTGGCATATTCTAGGACCATAATACAAAGCACTTTGAAACTACTACCAGTTAAAGTTTTGAATTAGATATAAAATAGTTAGAGGCCAGGTTGCTCCACCGTTTGGCTTAGGGGGCTGGGGAATCCATTTCTAAAACATTATTAGAGAGGGGCTTCTTATGTGATTAATTCTGGGCAGTGGACACAGGCAAATAAGGTTCCCACACTCTATGAGCTCACAGTCTAATGAAGACTAGAAATACTTGAATTAAAGATGACCATCCTGTGTTGTATGTCCTACAGGAGAGAGATACACAATTAAATGACTTCCTTAGATTCCCTATCAAATCAGTAGTGTCACCAAAGCTGGGGAAGCAAACCCCTGATCTAACATATTCTAACACACCTTTGGACAATGATGTCCACATTATCTTGGAGCCCAGGTTCTGTCTGCTAGGGACCTATTGAAAGTGAGTGTAGCAAGAAACCAAGATGAGAAGACGCTGACTGCAGCCAAAAAAACGTCAAAGAGAGAAAGTCCATGATCTGTGGTGAGGCAACAGTGAGGAAGATGGCACCCGAAATGGGGAGTTACATGTGGGATAGGTCACGTAGGGCTGGATTGTGAAGGCTGTTATAGAGGAAAGTTTTAGGGGGTTGTTTTGCTTTTATCTTTTTTTCACCCCAGGTGAAGAAATTTGAATTAAAAACTCAGTTTTTTAAGCACTTCATCGTTAATCCATGTAAGGTTCTCTTATTTTGCTTTTTACCTCCAAACCCTAATTATATTCCTTTTGCCCCCATAGTACCTACTCTCATGTTTAATATATCTTTAGATGTGCATGCATATCTTCTTCAAAAGGCATATTACTTTTATGTGAATGTGTCTTTACAGAAATGATAATGTGCTATAAATCCTGTTCTGTTTCCTGTTTTCCCCTCAACACTAGGTTTCTAAGATCCATCAGTGTTGCTATGTACATCTGGTTGACATTTCTTAACTGCTATTTAGTTTTTAAGTGTACATCTGCCAGATTTACTAATAATCCCTTTCTCTAATGATAAGCACCTAGGCTGTCTCCAACATCCAGCTACCCCAAGAAATCCCATGATGAACAGCCTTATGGACCCGTGGGGGAATTTCCTTGGAGTATATATTCCAGAATTTGTCCACATGTCATAGGGCATGTGCATGCTTAATCTCAACAGCTGCCAGATTGCTCGTCTGAGTGATGGTACCAGTTGACACTCCCTCCAACAGTGCCCTAGTGTTCCATCTTCCACATTCTCAGCTGCACCGTTATCACCCTTCTGATATTGGTCATTCTTAGGCATTCTAAGGCAGAAGCTTAGAGTAGATACAATAGGTCATAGGGAGCTATCTAAAGCTCTTCACCTGTGAGTACCATGAGAAAGGGGATGCTTTAGAAGAATTGTGCAGGGATGAATGATCTGACTTGCAAAACCAAAAGATGCAACATGTATTCTCTGGGAAGTTTGGGAGATGTTTAGCATTACAAGTGCAAAACGTTTTCTACATATACTTCTTTCTTTGTACAAATATCCCATTTGGTGTTTGTTCCCACTCCCATGATTGGTTAGTTCGTGCTGATCTGGCCTGAAACATGATTTGACTTGGTCATGGCCATTGTTCACCATGGCTGGTAGTGGAAGGCAGGGAGGGGAGGTGGGGCTGCAAGACCAGAGTATCTTGCTGAGCAGAAGCCCGGCCTCACTTGATGAGCTGTGCCTCCCTCCCTATCTTCAGGTGTCATCCTCCTTGTGTGAGAGAATTAGATGGAATATTAAAGTGACACTAAGTGATAACAAGGAACATTTGTAGAGTACTTGCTACTCAAAGTGTGGTCCTCAGACCAACAGCTTAGGTATCACCTGGGATGCTGCTTGTTAGAAATGCAGTATCTTGGTGCCCACCCCAGACCTGCAGAATCAGAATCTGCCTTTAGCAAGGTCGCCAAGGGATTCTATGTACATTAGAGTTTGACAAGCACTGCTTCAGTCTTTGCCAAACATTTTTTACATAGACTGTCATATTTACACTCTTCCCAACACCCTGATTTCCTTGGGTATCAGTTATTTAACTCCCATGTTACAGGTGAGAAAACTGAGGCTGGGCAGGTTAAAGTGACTATTCCAAGAATAGCCAGAAGAGCCAGTGCAGCCAGATTTTCAGACTCTGCAACTGCCTCTCAAGGTCATGCTTTACTTACATCCCCTTCTCCCCATGCCCCATGTTTCTTCATTCCAAAAGGAAGACACCCAGGAAGAGCTCATTTCAGAGCCAAACAAAAATGGATTGGTGGTGAGGCTGCCCAGTCTGGTGGCCCTCTGGGATGCAAATTGCACTCACTGCTATTCAGACTCAATCCTCCTGCTTCACTGCAACTTAGTTAAGAGGGGCAGTCAGATCTTCACTAAGTGTGAGGTGGGTGGAGATACTAGTGGGTCCCTCCCTTGATTGAAGTGCACCAGGGTCCATTTTTCCTTCTTAAAAGCAGGTTAAGCAGGGGTGCTTAATCTGGGGTTCCCCAGGCTCCCAAGACATTTGTGAATAGAGTTCAGGAGTCTTCAACCTTAGCATTTTCTTAACCGTAACTACGTATAGAAAACAAACCACAGTAGCATCAGCAGGACCTGTGACTTTGTCACTAATAGAAATCACAGATATTTCTATACCGAGTTGCAATTATTGCACATTTCAAAATCATGTTTATGTTCATCACAACTTCAATATTACTTCAGTTATTAGACCCACACTAGATCTTGTTTTTGAATGTGTTCATGAACGTGCACTATATTGCTAAATTACAATTTTTTTAATATTTTGATAACTATATCAGTATAATGGTTTCCTTTGTAATCTGACAAATTGCATTTTATGAGCTTAAAAACATTCTGAGAAGGAGCTCATAGACTTCATTAAACTGTAAAAGGACCATGTCAGATTCTGGAAGCTTTATCACATCTTCCAGTCTGTTTTTGGTCACTTAGGTCACCCCTATATTTGTTTTATATCTGTTATCGGTAGCAACATAGCACTTAAAACCAAAAGGGCCTATGTGCTTGTCTTCAGGGGTGAAATGAAGGATTTTCTGAGAAGACTGCACACCATTGCAGTCAGGCTTGGTGGGATTGGGGGTTGAAGAACCCCAAGGGAGAACATTTATGACCCTTGCCCTTTTTCTAGAAGATCTTCTCAACATTCAGAAGATTTCAATTAAAATTGCTGGTGCCACATGCTGGACAGAGAGACCATTAACCATAGCTTTCTCTATTATTTACCCTGCTGCAGGTGTGTGTTATAATCTCGATTATAATCCACAAAGAAGCTGGAAGATGTTCAGCCTTTGAAAAGGAACATCCCTCCTTTTTATTTATTTATTTTTTACATCTTTATTGGAGTATAATTGCTTTGCAATGGTGTGTTAGTTTCTGCTTATAACAAAGTGAATCAGCTATACATATACATATATCCCCATATCCCCTCCCTCTTGTGTCTGTCTCCCACCCTCCCTATCCCACCCCTCTAGGTGGTTACAAATCACTGAGCTGATCTCCCTGTGCTATGTGGCTGCTTCCCACTAGCTATCTATTTTACATTTGGTAGTATATATAAGTCCATGCCACTCTCTCACTTCGTCCCATTTTACCCTTCCCCCTCCCCGTGTCCTCAAGTCCATTCTCTACGTCTGCGTCTTTATTCCTGTCCTGCCCCTAGGTTCTTCAGAACCATTTTTTTTTTTTTTAGATTCCACATATATGTGTTAGCATACGGTATTTGTTTTTCTCTTTCTGACTTACTTCACTCTGTATGACAGACTCTAGGTCCATCCACCTCACTACAAATAACAATTCCATTCTTTTTATGGCTGAGTAATATTCCATTGTATATATGTGCCACATCTTCTTTGTCCATTCATCTGTCGATGGACACTTACGTTGCTTCCATGTCCTGGCTATTGTAAATACAGCTGCAATGAACATTGTGGTACATGACTCTTTTTGAATTATGGTTTTCTCAGGGTATATGCCCAGTAGTGGGATTGTTGGGTCATATGGTAGTTCTATTTTTAGTTTTTTAAGGAGCCTGCATACTGTCCTCCATAGTATCAATTTACATTCCCACCAACAGTGCAAGAGGGTTCCCTTTTCTCCACACCCTCTCCAGCATTTATTTATTATTTTTTTTAATTGTTAGATTTGTTTGTTTGTTTGTTTTTGACAGTGTTGGGCCTTCGTTGCTGTGCACAGGCTTTCTCTAGTTGTGGCGAGCAGGGGCTACTCTTCGTTGCGGTGTGCGGGCTTCTCGTTGCAGTGGCTTCTCTGGTTGCAGAGCACAGGCTCTGGGCACGTGGGCTTCAGTAGTTGTGGCACATAGGCTCAATAATTGTGGCTTGTGGGCTCTAGAGTACAGGCTCAGTAGTTGTGGCACACAGGCTTAGTTGCTCCACGGCATGTGGGATCTTCCTGGACCAGGGCTTGAACCCATGTCCCCTGCATTGGCAGGCGGATTCTTAACCACTGTGCCACCAGGGAAGTCCTCCAGCATTTATTGTTTGTAGATTTTTTGATGATGGCCATTCTGACTGGTGTGAGGTGATACCTCATTGTAGTTTTGATTTGCATTTCTCTAATGATTAGTGATGTTGAGCAACCTTTCATGTGTTTGTTGGCAATCTGTATATCTTCTTTGGAGAAATGTCTATTTAGGTCTTCTGCCCATTTTTGGATTGGGTTGTTTGTTTTTCTGATATTGAGCTGCATGAGCTGCTTGTAAATTTTGGAGATTAATCCTTTGTCATTGCTTCATTTGCAAATATTTTCTCCCATTCTGAGGGTTGTCTTTTTGTCTTGTTTATGGTTTCCTTTGCTGTGCAAAAGCTTTTAAGTTTCATTAGGTCCCATTTGTTTATTTTTGCTTTTATTTCCATTTCTCTAGGAGGTGGATCAAAAAGGATCTTGCTGTGATTTATGTCATAGTGTTCTGCCTATGTTTTCCTCTAAGAGTTTTATAGTGTCCAGTCTTACATTTAGGTCTCTAATCCATTTTGAGTTTATTTTTGTGTATGGTATTAGGGAGTGTTCTAATTTCATTCTTTTACATGTAGCTGTTCAGTTTTCCCAGCACCACTTATTGAAAAGGCTGTCTTTTCTCCATTGTATATTCTTGCCTCTTTTATCAAAAATAAGGTGACCATATGTACGTGGGTTTATCTCTGGGCTTTCTATCCTATTCCATTGATCTATATTTCTGTTTTTGTGCCAGTACCATACTCTCTTGATTACTGTAGCTTTGTAGTATAGTCTGAAGCCAGGGAGCCTGATTCTTCCAGCTCGGTTTTTCTTTCTCAAGATTGCATTGGCTATTCGGGGTGTTTTGTGTTTCCACACAAATTGTGAAATTTTTTGTTCTAGTTCTGTGAAAAATGCCATTGGTAGTTTGATAGGGATTGCACTGAATCTGTAGATTGCTTTGGGTAGTAGAGTCATTTTCACAGTGTTGATTCTTCCAATCCAAGAACATGATATATCTCTCCATCTGTTTGTATCATCTTTAATTTTTTTCATCAGTGTCTTATAGTTTTCTGCACACAGGTCTTTTGTCTCCTTAGGTAGGTTTATTCCTAGGTATTTTATTCTTTTTGTTGCAGTGGTAAATGGGAGTGTTTCCTTAATTTCTCTTTCAGATTTTTCATCATTAGTGTATAGGAATGCAAGAGATTTCTGTGCATTAATTTTGTATCCTGCTACTTTACCAAATTCATTGATTAGCTCTAGTAGTTTTCTGGTAAAGTCTTTAGGTTTCTCTATGTATAGTATCATGTCATCTGCAAACAGTGACAGCTTTACTTCTTCTTTTCTGATTTGGATTCCTTTTATTTCTTTTTCTTCTCTGATTGCTGTGGCTAAAAGTTCCATAACTATGTTGAATAATAGTGGTGAGAGTGGGCAACCTTGTCTTGTTCCTGATCTTAGTGGAAATTGTTTCAGTTTTTCACCATTGAGAATGATGTTGGCTGTGGGTTTGTCATATATGGCCTTTATTATGTTGAGGTAACTTCCCTCTATGCCTACTTTCTGGGGGGGGGTCATCATAAATGGGTGTTGAATTTTGTCAAAAGATTTTTCTGCATCTATTGAGATGACCATATGGCTTTTATCCTTCAATCTGTTAATATGGTGTATCACATTGATTGATTTGCATATATTGAAGAATCCTTGCATTCCTGAGATAAACCCCACTTGATCATGGTGTATGATCCTTTTAATGTGCTGTTGGATTCTGTTTGCTAGTATTTTGTTGAGGATTTTTGCATTTATGTTCATCAGTGATATTGGCCTGTAGTTTTCTGTCTTTGTGACATTTTTGTCTGGTTTTGGTATCAGGGTGATGGTGGCCTCGTAGAATGAGTTTGGGAGTCTTCCTCCCTCTGCTATATTTTGGAAGAGTTTGAGAGGGATAGGTGTTAGCTGTTCTCTAAATGTTTGATAGAATGTGCCTGTGAAGCCATCTGTTCCTGGGCTTTTGTATGTTGGAAGATTTTTAATCACAGACTCAGTTTCAGTGCTTGTGATTGGTCTGTTTATATTTTCTGTTTCTTCCTGGTTCACTCTCAGAAAGTTGTGCTTTTCTAAGAATTTGTCCATTTCTTCCAGGTTGTCCATTTTATTGGCATATAGTTGCTTGTAGTAATCTCTTTATATCCTTTGTATTTCCCCAGTGTCAGTTTTTACTTCTCCTTTTTCATTTCTAACTCTATTGATTTGAGTCTTCTCCCTTTTTTTCCTGATGAGTCTAGCTAATAGTTTATCAATTTTGTTTATCTTCTCAAAGAACCAGCTTTTAGTTTTATTGATCTTTGCTATTGTTTCCTTCATTTCTTTTTCATTTATTTCTGTTCTGATCTTTATGATTTCTTCCCTGCTGCTAACTTTGGGGTTTTTTTGTTCTTCTTTCTCTAATTGATTTAGGTGTAAGGTTAGGTTGTTTATTTGAGTTGTTTCTTGTTTCTTGAGGTAGGGTTGTATTGCTATAAACTTCCCTCTTAGAACTGCTTTTGCTGCATCTCATAGGTTTTGGGTTGTCCTGTTTTCGCTGTCATTTGTTTCTAGGTATTTTTTGATTTCCTCTTTGATTTCTTCAGTCACCTCTTGGTTATTAAGTAGTGTATTGTTTAGCCTCCATGTGTTTGTATTTTTTCCTGTAATTGATATCTAGCCTCATAGCGTTGTGGTCGGAAAAGATACTTGATATGATTTCCATTTTCTTAAATTTACCAAGGCTTGATTTGTGACCCAAGATATGATCTATCCTGGAGAATGTTCCATGAGCACTTGAGAAGAAAGTGTATTCTGTTGTTTTTGGAGGGAATGTCCTATAAATATCAATTAAGTCCATCTTGTTTAATGTATCATTTAAAGCTTGTGTTTCCTTATTTATTTTCATTTTGGATGATCTGTCTATTGGTGAAAGTGGGGTGTTAAAGTCCCCTATACTATGCTTGTGTTACTGTCGATTTCCCCTCTTATGGCTGTTAGCATTTGCCTTATGTATTGAGGTGCTCCTATGTTGGGTGCATAAATATTTACAATTGTTATATCTTCTACTTGGATTCATCCCTTGATCATTATGTAGTGTCCTTCTTTGTCTCTTGTAATAGTCTTTGTTTTAAAGTCTATTTGTCTGATATGAAGATTGTTACTCCAGCTTTCTTCTGATTTCCATTTGCATGGAATATCTTTTTCCATCCCCTCACTTTCAGTCTGTATGTGTCCCTAGGTCTGAAGTGGGTCTATTGTAGACAGCATATATACAAGTCTTGTTTTTGTATCCATTCAGCCAGTCTATGTCTTTTGGTTGAAGCATTTAATGCATTTACATTTAAGGTAGTTATAGATATGTATGTTCCTATTACCATTTTCTTAATTGTTTTGGGTTTGTTATTGTAGGTCTTTTCCTTCTCTTGTGTTTCCTGCCTAGAGAAGTTCCTTTAGCATTTGTTGTAAAGCTGGTTTGGTGGTGCTGAATTCTCTTAGCTTTTGCTTGTCTGTAAAGGTTTTAATTTCTCTGTCAAATCTGAATGAGATCCTTGCTGGGTAGAGTAATCTTGGTTGTAGGTTTTTGCCTTTCATCACTTTAAATATGTCCTGCCACTCCCTTCTGGCTTGCAGAGTTTCTGCTGAAAGATCAGCTGTTAACTATATGGGGATTCCCTTGTATGTTATTTGTTGTTTTTCCCTTGCTGCTGTTAATATTTTTTCTTTGTATTTAATTTTTGATAGTTTGATTAATATGTGTCTTGGCATGTTTCTCCTTGGATTTATCCTGTATGGGACTCTCTGTGCTTCCTGGACATGACTATTTCCTTTCCCATATTAGGGAAGTTTTCAACTATAATCTCTTCAAATATTTTCTCAGTCCCTTTCTTTTTCTCTTCTTCTTCTGGGACCCCTATAATTCGAGTGTTGGTGTGTTTAATGTTGTCCCAGAGGTCTCTGAGACTGTCCTCAATTCTTTTCATTCTTTTTTCTTTATCCTGCTCTGCAGTAGTTATTTCCACTATTTTATCTTCCAGGTCACTTATCCGTTCTTCTGCCTCAGTTATTCTGCTATTGATTACTTCTAGAGGATTTTTAATTTCATTTATTGTGTTGTTCATCATTGTTTGTTTGCTCTTTAGTTCTTCTAGGTCCTTGTTAAACGTTTCTTGTATTTTCTCCATTCTATTTCCAAGATTTTGGATCATCTTTACTATCATTACTACGAATTCTTTTTCAGGTAGACTGCCTATTTCCTCTTCATTTGTTTGGTCTGGTGGGTTTTTACCTTGCTCCTTCATCTGCTGTGTGTTTCTCTGTCTTCTCATTTTCCTTAACTTACTGTGTTTGGGGTCTCCTTTTTACAGGCTGCAGTTTCATAGTTCCCGTTGTTTTTGGTGTCTGCTCCCAGTGGCTAAGGTTGGTTCAGTGGGTTGTGTAGGCTTTTTGGTGGAGGGGACTAGTGCCTGTGTTCTGGAGGATGAGGCTGGATCTTGTCTTTCTGGTGGGCAGTACCGCATCCAGTGGTGTGTTTTGGGGTGTCTGTGACCTTATTATGATTTTAGGCAGCCTCGCTGCTAATGGGTGGGGTTGTGTTCCTGTCTTGTTAGTTGTTTGGCATAAGGTGTCCAGCACTGTAGCTTGCTGGTCGTTAAGTGGAGCTGGGTCTTAGCATTGAGATGGAGATCTCTGGGAGAGCTTTCGCCATTTGATATTACATGGAGCCCAGAGGTCTCTGGTGGACCAATGTCTTGAACTCAGCTCTCCCACCTCAGAGGCACAGGCCTGACACCAGGCTGTAGCACCAAGATCCTGTCAGCTACATGGCTCCTGTGGGTTGTCAGCGAGCCAGGAGACACCGGTCATCTGCGCACATCCAAACCAGAAACCAGACATTTTTCATCCTTTGTGCTTAGTCTAGTTTCACTTGCTCGTAGGGTACCACATGTGGAGGTACTGCACTGGGCACTTCAGACAAGAGTTTCTAGTGCAAAACGACTGTGCCAGTGCCTCAGCTTAGACGCTGCGATGACTCTGTGAAGGAACATCCCTCCTTTCATACCCATGATACTAGACAAGATTTCCAGGATTCTGAAGTCTCAATAGGCAAAAGGTAGTAACTAAGACTCTCCAGAGAAAATGGAAACTCATACTTTTAAATAGACTGTAAGAACTCTATAATTATTGATGTGCAGAGTGATAGATTAAATTAATAAACAAAAAAGCAGGTTACAAAGTAGCATATCTTATTATATGGTGGGGGGCGGGGGAGTGAGAAGGCAGGGCAGAGAGAAAGAGTCTGAAAAATGTATATCAAAATGTTAATAGTGGTTAATTCTGGGTAGGAGGATTACAGGAGATTTTCATCTTTTTATTCCTTTTTGTATTTTTTTATGATCAGCATATATTATTTTGTTTAAAAATAAAACCCCAAGGCAATAAGGCTGTTTTCATTTTGTAAGAATCAGAATGTTAAACAACTATATTTTACTGCTAGTTGGAACCTTGCAGTACCACTTAACCACTTAACTAGCTTCACACTTCCTGGGGAGATAAAAAAGAGCGGAATGGAGAGTGGAAAAATTTAATTCTTTACCAAAAAAATCCTAAAGTGTTATAATAAACCATGGACTTTATATAATGGGTCAAATTAGGTCCCCCATATTCCTAGTGAACCAGGCAGCAACTGGTGCATAGCAGGCGCTGGATCAAGGTGAACTCCCTTCCTTCCTATTACACGTTTATTTCCATTTCCGAGCCTCAGTAGAGTGCTGGGGGGTGGGAGTGGGAGTGGGGCCGCTGGGGGTAGGGTTCTTCCAGATCTACATACTTCCCCCTTCTCCAAGTTAAAAAAACGTTTATTTCTTGCTCCAATTTTTCTTCCTTTTCTAATTCATCAGTTTTTTTAGTTCTCCTTCCTGGAACCTTCTTCCAGCCATTTTAGATTCTTTAAAAAAAAAAAAAAAGTATTCATATAAAGTGAGTATTTTGAAAATGGTGGCTGTCTCTTCAGAGCTGAAACAAACACACAGCCACTATTTCAGTTATCCCTTGCGGCATATCAAACCACCCCAAAACCTAGGGACATCCCTGCAGACAGAAGTGGGGGTAAGGGGCTATTGGGTAGAGAGGAGGCAGGAAATGCTGCCTGGGTTACTCTTCCATTTATTGTTCATGATTCTGTGGGTCAGAAATTCAAGTAGAGCTTATCTCTTCTCCAGGCTGTGTCAGCTAGGCCTGCTTGACTGGGGCCGGAGGACTTCCGGTGGCCCTGCTCAGGCATCTGGAGTCTTGTTCCTGGCTGGTGGTTGGGATGCCTTGGTCTCCACGTGGCCATTCTCCCTTCAAATGTTCTCTCTTTATTCAGTAAGTTAGCCTAGCCTAAGCTCCTCTGCCTAGTGGCTGATTTCCAAGAGGGTGAAAATAGGAAATTCAAAGGCTTCTTAAAACCTAGGCATGAAGTCCCATAGCACCACCCGGGTTTCTACTGGTCAAAGCCAGCCCAGAATCAAGGGTTGGGGGAATTAAACTTCACCTCTTTTTTGTTTGTTTGTTTAAACTTTCTTCCCTTTTCCTTTTTTTTTTTTAGATTTATTTTTATTTTATTTATTTTTTTGGCTGCATTGGGTCTTCGTTGCTGCACGCGGGCTTTCTCTAGTTGCGGCGAGTGGGGACTACTCTTCGCTGTGGTGCACGGGCTTCTCATTGCGGTGGCTTCTCTTGTTGCGGAGCACGGGCTCTAAGCACGGCTTCAGTAGTGGTGGCTCGCGGGCTCTAGAGCGCAGGCTCGGTAGTTGTGGCGCACGGGCTTAGTTGCTCCGCGGCATGTGGGATCTTCCCGGACCAGGGCTCGAACCCGTGTCCCCTGCATTGGCAGGCGGATTCTTAACCACTGCGCCAACAGGGAAGCCCTAAACTTCACCTCTTGATGCAGGAATGTCAAAGTCACATTGGAAAAGATTACGCAGAATGGGAGGGGTTTTGTGACCATCTTTAGAAACAATCTACTCAACATATCAATATTTTTAAAAAATTTTTAAAGAGCTTAATAACTATGGTAACTAGTATAATGAAAATAATGAATGATATTCACCAATCAGAGGGGATAATTATTTTTTCTAATTTGTCTGACCCTTTCAATTTCTGAATCATCCCCTGTTTGCCTTTCATCTCCACTTTATGTCACATTAGGCCAAGAAATCCTAAGTGCTGCATGTATGAAAGAAGTCCTCACTGTGTCACTCTTTGCAAGTGTTTCACCATGTGGCTGTTTCCTCTTAGTCTCCGTCCTGTGCTTGTAGCTCACCAGAGGACCACCCTCAGTTCTCTTACCTCTCATTCCTTACACTTCCTAGAGGATTTCATTCACCCCCTGGTTTCCAATGCCACCTATACCCTGATGACAACAAATTTTAATCTCCAGCCCAGATCCTTCTCTTCTGGGCTCCAGACCTGAAATTCCAGCTGCCTCCTGGACATCTCTATTTGGATGTCCCACAGGTAACCTCACCTTTATATGTCCTAAATCAAATTTGGCATTTTCTTCCTCTCCACCCTAACTTACTACCTCCCTACAGTCCCTTCCTTGGGTAATAGTGTCCTGTTTTTGTCCTGTTTCATCCAGTGAATCAAGCCAAAAACTCAGCAGTCCTCCTCCACACCTCCCTCTTCCTCACGCCCACATCCAATCAACTACCAAATCCTCCTGGTTCTTGGTGTCTTGATTCCAGCTTTTCCATGCCTGCCACCATTTCCATAGTTTACGCCACCATCATCTTTGCTGCCTACTTTGCTACGAAACCTTCTCACTGGTGTTAGACCCCAGCCTCTCTGGTCCATTATCAAACTGGGCCAGAATGAATTTTCTATATTATCATTGCTAAAACCTGTCAGTAGGTCCCCACTGTCCCCAAGGTAAAAGTCCCACATCTACATTTCTTAGCAGGGCACACAAAGGCCCTTTATGTTTGGGGCTGCTTCCCTTAATACCCTAAGCGCCTCATCCTAACTCTCAAATTTGTGATCCAGACAATTCAGAGCATCCTGAATCCCCACCACTCTCTCTACTCTTCACCTCCACCTCTTCTCTCCTCCAGCTTCGAAGTCAACCAGAGGAACCTTCCCTTACCCCTTCCTTCCTCGCCTACTTAGGACACTGTGCATACTCTTTTCTTAGCATTTACCACACTACAGTAATGGCTGGCTCACTTATTTACTTCTTCCACTGTACTGGAAGCTCCTGAAACACAAGAGCTGTCTTTTTTTATGGTTGTTCCTCAGTGTTCAGCTAGTGCCTGGCATATGGTGGGGCAATGAATGAATGGTGATAACATCCACTGGCTGTAAGGAGCAAAGAGAAGATGGCTGGTGGGTACAATGTGTTTTAATATCCATATAACTGAACTGAGGGATCTTTACATGTCACCCCCCACCCCCCGCCCTACTCCCCTTCCTTCACTGTTCTGATCGAAGGAGAAACCAGCACCATTAGAAGGAGGGGGTCAGCATTTAATTGAAGTACTGCTTACTATTGTCTAGGACTTTCTTTTACTCATGTTTAAGATGACAGTTTTCCATGCCTGGTCCTGTAATGATGCAAGCTAAGGGAAAGGCTTAGAAGGATCCATACTTCTGCCTAGGCACTTGTCCACATTCTGTCTATAACCTCAGTGAATCTTCACAGACAACCTACAATTTTATTTCCTCCATTAAAGAGTCTTGACTGCCTAAAATGTCTGCACTGGACCACAAAGATGATTATGACATGGCTACCATCTTGAAGGAGCTTTTATTTATACATATAGTCTACTTGTCTTTGTCTTGCCATCCAAGCCTTTTGAGAGCAGGGACCTGGCCTGTCTTATTCATTGCTGTTGTCCCAGTGCCTACAACACATAGTAGGTGCTCAACAAATGTTTGTTGAATGGAGTGGATAAACGAGCAACACAATGTTTATTGAATGAGGATGTAGCCATAGGCAAGGGTATATCTGGGTGGGAGATGAGGTTTATCTCCTAGGCAACAGGAGCAAAGGATCATTTCTTAAGTAGGGATTGGATCATGACTTCCAAAAAACCCACTCTGGTTTCAGTGTGGAGAGTTTGCCACTAGGGTGCCAGCTGGGCTGGGGTGGGGGGTTGGGTGAGGAGAGTGTAAATTGTTTAACCCAAGCAAGAATTGATGACAGACTGACCTAGAGTGACAGTTGAGGGGTACAAATGGAAAGTGAGGGAAGAGAGACATTTCTGAGGCAAAACTGCTCAGACCTGGGGACCAACTGGTTCCAGGGCTTTGGGGGAGATGGTGAAGGCTGGACGGGAGACAAGAAGCCCATACGGGAAGAAGTAAAAACAAGGACTTTAGTTTTGGTTACTTTGAGTCTGAGATGCCTGGGTAACATCTTTCTCTGAATCTCTAGGAATTGTGCCACCACCACACTGTTCCTCCTACCCCTTTTCTCTTTTCTTTCCTGTTTTGAATCACTCCCACAAGCCATAAATGCTCCCTGCTTCTCGCCGTGCTGGGGCACCATGCCAGCAGGGGCCCACATTCCTGAGGAAGGGACCAAGTTCAGACCTGGAGGGCCGACTCTGGCCTCTGAGGATGGCAGCTCCCTGACAGGAAGGAAGGCTGGCTTGCTGGCTGGGCACAGACAGGATCTAGCTTTGCTGCAGCAGGTGCCCAGGGCCAGCTGCTCCAGTACCCTCAGGCTCACATCAACAGGATGGGACAGCCCAGGCGGAAGGAAGCCTGCAGGGAGGGACACCGCTGCAGACAGAAGCCGGGGCAGGGGATGGAGGGGAGACAGGAAGAGCTGCCTGAGCTGTTGAGCTGGCGCCCCTCCAGCAGATTCAGGAGAGGCGGTGACAGGGGGCCACTGAGTCCTCTTTCCCTCTGTCGGTGGGCGTCTCTGGCCCTGGTTGATTGTATTATTATTACTACTACTGTTGTTGGCCAGCCTGGGCCTATTTCTAAAATAGTTAATTGCCTTTCTTTCTTTCTTTCCTTTCTCTTTCTTTCTTTCCTTTGTTTCTTTCTTGTTTTTTTTTCGGCAGTGCCGCACAGCTTTTGGGGTCTTAGTTCCCCAACCAGGGGTTGAACCCTGGCCATGGCAGTGAAAGCGCCCAGTCCTAACCACTGGACCTTCAGGGAATTCCCTAGCTAATTCCTTGTCTATACTCATTTTGTGATTATTGGGAAAGAAAGGACTTCCATTAGCCTTTCAGTTACACAGAGCGGTGAGACAGCTCGAGGGAGGGGCAGTGGTTTCTGCCCCGTGTTCAGCCTGTCCACAGGAGATAAAATCTCCAGTTTGCTTTAAGCCGCGTTATCACCACCCTCCTCTCCAACAACAGCAGCCGCGAACGGGCACCAAATGGCCAAAAGGGGGCCAATAGGGAGCCACAGCAGAGCCACAGGCTCGCAATCTGGAGGCCGCAGACCGCCTCTGACCGGGGTCGGAGGTCGGGGTTGCGGCGGGGGGGCTGGTGCTTTCGCGGGGGCGGGGCGTTCCGTGTCGGGCGTGGTGGGCATTCCCACTGCTACCCACTCGCAGGCGGGCCCCGGCTGGCGCCTGGTGACCCCGGGAGACCCCGCCCCGCCCCATCCCCACCAGCAGTTTCCTGGCAGGGTGTTTCCGGAGGCCCTGGCCCGGGGTGGGGGCGTGGGGGCGGTAGGGTCTGCCTTTGAGGCAGCTTGTAGAGTGCACTTTAAACTTCACACCGAGCTCAAAACTCGATTCTGCAACCGAGCGTCGGCTCCAGGGAAAGATAAAAACTCTGGTCTACGGCCCCCCATCACCCCATTGGTCTAGTTCTCAGGGCTTCCTGCAGTCCCCACACCATTCTCTCCACAGCCTGGGAGGAAGGATGGGCGGGGCGGACGGGGGCGGACGGGGGCGGGCAATGCTGCCAGCCGTGCAGCTGAAGAGGGCGAGCCAGCTCCCGCGGCCCGGGCGTGGGCGGGGGGCGCAGGAGCAGGTGTCCGCTCAATGACAGGATACCCTTCCCTCTCCGCCCCTCCCTCGTGCTACCCACGGCTCAGCGAGGCAAAACCCAGCATATGCTCCAGAAATGCAGCTCAGTCGGTCACCGGGCTCCGCTTTCTCGCCAGACGCGCAAGAGATCGGCGCTTCCAAATGCAAATCTCTTGGCTCCGGACCCTTGGCTTGCAGCCGCCGCCTCCCCCGCTTGGCTACCCCGCGTCCCGCCTACCCCGTAGCGGCCCGAGATGGGACCTCGCGCCGAGGTGACTGGGCGGAGCGGGCATCCCACCCCACCTCCCACGTGGGGCCGGCCCTCCGCAGTGCCTGGGCGCGCCGCCGCTGCCGCGCCTCCGGTCTAGGTCCTCCGCGCCGCCCCCCCTAGGCCAGGGAAGGGGACCGCAGGCGGGGGGTGGGTGAGGGGTAGGGGCGGTGTCACTGAGTCAGGTGGCTGCAGGAGTTCCCTCGGGCTGGGCCGAGGGAACACGCTGCCGGAGATTGTGTACACGCTCCACTGACACAAGCTTCACGCTGCCGGGCAGCCGCTGATCACGCGTGGCCCCGCGAGCCCATTGGCCGGCGCCTCACACACCTTTGTCGCTGATTGGCCGGCGGCAGGCTCCGCCCCCACCCCCGCCCGCGGCGCGGGGCAGGCGGAGCGGCTACCTGAATGGGGAGGGGGCAGACGGCGCGGAGTGCGGCGGTGGCGGGAGTGGCGTCGAGTGTCTCCGGGCGCCCGTCTGTGGCCAGGCAACCAAGCAGCCTAGCAGTCAGTCAGCTCGCCGCCGGCGGCCAGGCAGCCAACCATGCTCAACTTCGGCGCTTCTCTCCAGCAGGCTGCAGTAAGTGACCTGGGGATGCCCCTGCCCTACTCTGCCTCCCTGAGTCTGAGGAGCCCCCGGGGGCGCGAACCCCGAGCCCCTGACATCAGCCTCGCCTGAGGACTGAGGCTGCAGCGGAGTCGTGGGAGAGGAAGGGGCTTCCCGCCTGCAGACTGGGCATTAGTGAGGGCGTGTGCGTCGCGGAGGGGCTCAGGAGAAGCAGGCTGGTATCTAGAGACGAAGGGAGAGAGGGTCTTGCTCAAGGTGTAATGAGGGGAAGGGGCAGCTCCGCTGGGAGACTTGAAGCAGGTGAGAGGGAGGATGACTGGAGGGGCGGGAAGAGTGAGGAGGGGGCTGCTGCCCTGTCAGTAAGAATAGGAGATGTGGAAGGACGAGGGGGACAAGGGGCCACCCTGCACCTGGCGCCGGAGAGAGATGCCTCCGTCTGGAGAAGGAATGCGACCCAGGGTGGGAGGGGGCTGCCCAGGAGCATTTGAGGGGCGGGGTGTCCGCTGGAGAGGAGAGGGGGCTCCCCATCTCGGGGCTCTGAAAGGAGGCTTGCAGGACGGGGCTGCTCAGCAGATAGCGGGGGCTGGGGGAGGGGCGCCCGGCGTGGGTGCGGGGGATGGCACGTGGGCCCGGGACCGCCGAGGGGGACCGGGGAGTTGCCCCCCCCAAGACGGCTGGAGGGAACTCCCCATCTCGGGAGCGGGCAGGTGGCCGCCTTCTGAGGACGCCTTGGAGGGGGGAGGGAGCCGCCTCGGCGACAGGAGATGGGAGGGTGGGAAGCGGGACCCAGCAGCGGGGCGGGGAAGGTGGGCGGGGGGAACCGGGTTGCGAGACGCGGGGGCAGCGTGTCGGGGCGGGAGCCGCAGGCCGTGGAGCCGAGCGTCTGGAGCGGGGCCTGTTGGGGCTGCACGTCTGGGAACTCGTGGAGACGCGCAGCTGGCGGGGGCCGGTGCTGCCGGAAACCGCGGGGAGGGGACGCGCGTCTTTGGGGACAGTCAGGGTGGTCTGAGATCCCGCGGGAGGCGTGGGCGGGAAGTGCCGAGGGCTCGGCCGGGTCCCCGGGGGCTGCGGCCGGAGGAGGGCGGGGGCCGGGTTTCCGCGGGGACCCGGCTCCTCCTCCGGCAGCTGAGGCGGAGGCCGGGGGTGGGCCGAGAGCGGATGCGCCCGGGGAGCTTCTCGTCCCGGAGTGACCCAGCCCCTGCCTCCGCCAGGGGCGGGAGCGAGGCCCGGCCCCGCTGTCGGTTCCTAAGGGAACGGCGGCTCGCGGGGAGCTGGAAGGGGCGGGCGCTCCTGGAGCCCGGCGCCCGCGGCTCCGCCCCTCCCCGCGGGCTCGGGCGCGCACTGCCGGGCGGTTGGCGGCGGCGCCCGCGGCCCCTCCCCCGGGCCGTCGCGAGGGCGGGGGCCCGCGGGCTCAGGAAGTAGGTGAAAGGTGACGGCGCGGCAATTCCCAGTTCAGGTTTCCTGCGCCGCCCGGAGCAGCCGCTGATCACGCTTTGTTCACATGCCTCGCCCCCTCCTTCTCCTCCTCCGCGCCCCCGCCCTTCGCGGCCCAGCCAATCCCAGCCCGGGCCGCCCGGCCTGCTGGCCAATGGCGGGGGCAGGGACGCGGGGACGTGCGAGCGGCGAGGAATGTTCCCAGTGACTCACCCGCGAGCCTCATTGAGGCTAGGGCGGCCCCATCCGTGTGTCCCAGCCAGCGAGGATCTCCCCCGCCGTCCGCCCCCGCCCCTCGTCTGCCTTCCCGGCCCGCGCCTCCGCCCGCGCTTCCCTTTCCTGCCTCTCTCGCGGCCCACTCCCTTTCCTCCCCTCCCGACTTCTCCCTGCCCTTCCCAGCTCGCACTCTCCTTCCCTGCTGCCTGCCTTTTCTCTTTTTTCCTTTGCATTGGCGTCTTGAGGCTTTTACACAACATGCGCTGTCCGTTGCAGCTTACATAAAGGGCCCGCGATTATGCAATTGCATTGTTAGCGATGTTTCAAGAGCGATGGCTTTTTAAGGCTTCAACACGAAGGGTTTATGCGTTTTTTTCAACAAGTGTTGAGATTAATATCTTGCCATGTAAAGACTATTCTTCGGTATTTTTACACAATCTGTACTTTGACCAAAGAATGGGATCACATTAGTGGAAACTTGGAGAGATGGAGGGTAGTAACTTTTAGTGCAGTTTAAGGAACTTTAATATGAAGCATTAAATACCTGATAGAAGGAGTTGTTCAAATAAATACAAAGCATGTGCTGTTATTTTTATCAAGGAGCAGTTCTTTAAAAAATTAAAATAAGATTCTATTTTGACAACTGAAGATTCCTTACAGTCAGAGTTTTTGCAAATTTGAGTCGGATACTAAATTTTCTGATTATCTCTTTTTTGTGGTATTGCATTAGCTGGTCATAGTTACGCATAGCAAACCATTGTGTTAAGTATAAGATCCAGTGAATGAGAACACAAACATGAAGAAGTTGAAATTATTCTTTCCAAAGGTCACACCCAAATCAACAGACCACAGCTCTGTCCACTCTACTTTGCCTTTTTAAAAGAAAGTTTTGGCCCTTTTTTTTTTCTAGTAGGAACTCATATCTGAAAAGATCTCATACCATACCTGTAGTATTTCTTTTAATGATTTTTAAAAAATATTTGTTTATTTATTTGGCTGCCCCGGGCCTTAGTTGCCACACGCAGGATCTTTAGTTGAGGCATGCATGTGGGATCTAGTTCCCTGATCAGCGATCAAACCGGGCTCCCTGCATTGGGAGCCCGTCGCCTTAGCCACTGGACCACCAGGTCCCCATACCTGTAGTATTGAAAAAAGATGACTTTTTTGCAGAGCCTTCCCTTAGTTATTTTGTCTGACTCCTGTTGCAGTTGGCTACTCTGGAAAGAATATAAAATGTTTTTTCTTCTAAGCCAAGCAGTTCTTTTTTGGATTACAAGTGCATGGATACCTTTGGCCTTGGTCCTCATAATGGTAATAAGTTCCTCTTTACCTTGCAAGGGTATCAGTGTTCAGGCCTAAGTGTGAGAGGAAGAATGAGGAAGACTTTTATCACTATTACCATCAGAGTAGGGATGAGAAAAATTATTTCAAGTTTTATTTTGAAAAATTGTGCAGATTGTAAAAAGAAAAAAATTGCACATTGCTCTGCATGTCATGTGGATGACAGTACGCTTATAGCATTTAATCTTTTGTACTTATAGGAGGAAAGAATGGAAATGATTTCTGAAAGATCAAAAGAGAGTATGTATTCCTGGAACAAAACTGCAGAGAAAAGTGACTTCGAAGCCGTAGAAGCACTTATGTCAATGAGCTGCAGTTGGAAGTCTGATTTTAAGAAATACATTGAAAGCAGACCCGTTACTCCAGTGTCTGATATGTCAGAGGAAGAGAATCTGCTTCCTGGTACACCTGATTTTCATACAGTCCCAGCATTTGTAAGTACTGTTGCTTTAAAGATGAGTGTAAATGATAGAATTTCTTATAATTTATATAATGAACTCTACTGTTCTTCACGCTGTTGCCTGTATTTCTCTTCTCTAGTGTTTGACTCCACCTTACAGTCCCTCTGACTTTGAACCCTCTCAAGTGTCAAATCTGATGGCACCAGCGCCATCTACTGGACACTTCAAATCATTGTCAGATACTGCCAAGCCTCACATTGCTGCTGCACCTTTCAAAGAGGAGAAGAGCCCAGTACCTGCCCCCAAACTCCCCAAGGCTCAGGCAACAAGTGTGATTCGTCATACAGCTGATGCCCAGCTGTGTAACCACCGATCTTGCCCAGTGAAAGCAGCCAGCATCCTTAACTATCAGGACAATTCTTTTCGAAGAAGAACCCACCTAAATGCTGAGGCTGCAAGAAAAAACATACCTTGTGCAGCTGTGTCACCAAACAGATCCAAACGTGAGAGAGACACAGTGGCAGATGTTGAAGAGAAAGCAAGTGCTGCACTTTATGACTTTTCTGTGCCTTCCTCAGAGACAGTAATCTGTAGATCTCAGCCGGTCCCCATGTCCCCACAACAAAAGTCAGTCTTAGTCTCTCCACCTGCAGTATCAACAGGGGGAGTGCCACCTATGCCCGTCATCTGCCAGATGGTTCCCCTCCCTGCAAACAACCCAGTTGTGACAACAGTCGTCCCCAGCACTCCATCCAGTCAGCCTCCAGCCGTCTGCCCACCTGTTGTATTCATGGGCACTCAGGTGCCCAAAGGCGCCGTCATGTTCGTTGTACCCCAGCCTGTTGTTCAGAACCCAAAGCCTCCAGTGGTGAGCCCAAATGGCACCAGACTCTCTCCCATTGCCCCTGCTCCAGGGTTTTCTCCTTCAGCAGCAAAAGTCACTCCTCAGATTGACTCATCAAGGATAAGAAGTCACATCTGTAGCCATCCAGGATGTGGCAAGACGTACTTTAAAAGTTCTCATCTGAAGGCCCACATGAGAACGCATACAGGTACCAACCATTTCTTATTTATATTTAAGTCTTAGAAATTTGGATGAAGGTTTTTTGGCAATGATCACAAATGTAAACCAGGCATGTTAAGGAAGAACTTGCCTTATTAGCCAATTCAGTGGATGGTATTTACCAGTGCAAGGTCTTCTAAAAGATTTCATCAAGGTGTTTTTGTTTTAATTTCTCAAATGATGATTCTTTAAATGTCTAGGTAGTTACTTTAATAAAGTGTCTTAAATGTGATTTAATATGTAACTTACAGTGACTTAATAAATGCATAATAATAATAATATGACTTTTTTTGTTTCAGGAGAAAAACCTTTTAGCTGTAGCTGGAAAGGTTGTGAAAGGAGGTTTGCCCGTTCAGATGAACTGTCCAGACACCGACGAACCCACACAGGTGAGAAGAAATTCGCCTGTCCCATGTGTGACCGGCGGTTCATGAGGAGCGACCATTTGACCAAACATGCCCGGCGCCATCTGTCAGCCAAGAAGCTACCAAACTGGCAGATGGAAGTGAGCAAGTTAAATGACATTACCCTACCTCCAACCCCTGCTCCCACACAGTGACAGACGGATGGCGAAGAATCAGACTAACTTTGGTCACAGCCAGAAGCCAGTGGTGATATAAAAATGCTTCCACTGCAAGTCTGTGGCCCTCCAGTGCGGGCTGCAAGCAGAAGCCCCACGGCCTGGGGAGAAGGCCCAGCCTGGGTTAGATGGTAAGAAGTGCTACGGCCACAGGCAGCTCACAGAGTGGCAGGACTCATTTCTTACCACGTAAGAGAGATGAGAAAGCTTTTATTCCTTTCAATATTTTTTGAAGGTTTCAGGTGAGGTCAGCCCAACCACAGGTAGCACAGATTTTGAATTTGTGTGCACAATATGTTACTTTACTTTCACCATTTATACTTGAGACCAACTTTTCAATGTGATTCTTCAAAAGCACTGGTTTCAAGAGTGTAGAGACTGAAAGTAAACGTTACGGTACAGAGATGGAGATGTAAAATTGATTTGTATTATCACGAATATTATCCTTTCCTAGAGTTATCTTGTTTACTATTCTTAGTCTTTCCATTCAACTTCGTGGACATAGTTGTTAAATATATCTAGAACTAGCATTTTTACACTAGTTGCTGACGTTTGGAATTGAGCAACTGTATATTGCTGAAGAGGTCCCAAAGAATTGGAATCCTCATTAATTTAATTGCTTTGAAGTGTAGCTTCAGGGTTTTTTTTTGCGTTTTTGTTTTAAAAGTTTAACAAATGACTATAACTGGGCATTTTATTATGCTTTGAACCTTAGTTGGCTGCAGTTCCCTGTGTAGATTTGAAAATTGTATACCAATGTGTTTTCCGTAGACTCTAAAATACACTGCACTTTGTTTCGAAAAAAAATTGAAGATGAAAACACATATTGTAAAGAAGGGATATTAAGGATTTTAGATAACTCCTTCAAAAAGATGGCTTAGGTCATCAGTAAAGTACCCTTATGTTATGAGGATATAACATGTGCTTTATTGAATTAGAAAGTGAGTGAACATTATTCACAAGTGGACAAATGTCCTGTTAATTTATAGGAGTTTTTTTGGGGGGGAATGTGGAAGTAGATAGGTAGAAAAATAATTAGAACATTCACTTTTGTTAACAGTATTTCTGTTATATTCTGTTTTGTATAGTGGATGATATATACAGTGGTAAAACAAAAGTCAGTTGTTTAAAATATATAGTGAAAAATGTCACTATGTCTTTCCATTTAACATTTTTCTCTATATTGGGTGTAGATTTCTGCCATCAAAACTTTGGACCTTTGGAAAACAAAAAATTTTCTTTTAATAAAAAAAAAATCCTTGTGATTTACAATTTGCACAATATTTCTTTTGTTGTACTTTATATCTTGTTTACAATAAAGAATTTCCTTTGGTATATATATAATTGGTTGATTGTATTTGTTGAAAACCATTCTCACTCTGACCTTGACATTGATCACTGTGGTGCTATCCAAAGACTTATGGTCTGAATTTCTCTAAGGACCTCATTCAAATTTAGAACTGTAGGAGTATATCTTTAACATGAGTAATCAATTTAGAGAGTATGCAAAGCAAGGCCAGGGAATTCCCTGGTGGTCCAGTGGTTAGGACTTGGCACTCTCATTGACAGGGGCCCAGATTTGATCCCTGGTCCAGGAACTAATACCCTGCAAGCCATGTGGCACAGCCAAAAAATAATAATAATAAAATAAAATCTAATTAAAGCACACACACACACACACAAAGCAAGGCCAGATATCTACCTATATATTCACTGATAATGTGTTAGCCTGCCTGTTCTAAGAAAGCAATACATTTTAATTTTTAAACATTTTTGTATGTTTTGATGATGTGGGGTTGAAATATAGCTCTGGCTCTCAGCAAAACCTTAAGTAGCACTGAGTTAAAGGGAACACCACATGAGTAATTACAGTAATGACTGCTGTGAAATGAAAAGAAGCCTGACCTATTAAAGAGTAAATTACTTCTAGAAGTTAGATTAACTCAGACCGTTCAGTGATACCTTAAATGCAATAAACATACTAGTACTTAAGCTGCATGAAAGCTAATCCACCTCTGAAGAGAAATAATTGCTAGTCACTTGCCAGTAGAACTAGGAGCTGTAAATGCTACTTAGTGTATGGCATATAATTTTGGAGATTAGTATTTTAATTTGCTCTGAGATTACCTTGTCATGAGAGAACATCTTCCACTGTGCCCAGCTTATTAGTTGACCTGGTCTGGCTCGCTGTTGAGCGCCATGGTAAGGGGCAGTGTGCTCACTTGGCACCAGCTGTAGGACAGGCATCCTGAGCCATCCATGTACCTGCTGATCCTTTTCTTGGAGACTTACACCACCTAAGCACAGCACAGCTGCTGGAGGGGACCTTGCCATTCTGTAGTTTCTGTGTTGGGACCTGGACCATCCTAACCCCTAGAGTTCCTCATGGTGGCAGGTCTTCAGAAGTGGGAATAAAGGAAGGTGGCTGAAGTAATCTCTGCCTGTTCCAAAGCCCAGTCCCTTGTAATGACAAAGCCAGTGGAACTGTGCCACCCATTGCTATGTTCTTCCCAGTCCTAGTTGACACCTGACACTTTTCCTTAGAAATCTTGTAAATCATTTGCATAGAGTATTATATATGAGTTGAATGTTGATGCAGGCTCTGATCTTGATGCAAAAGTTGTCCCCCAAACAAGTACATTTGTAGCATGTTATGATAATGTGGTTTTAGTGTAGCTTTAGCATGTCAGTTTGGGTTGTTTCTTGTCTGATTTATATATTAAGTTGAACTATATGAAATTGCTGATATTCAGCTCTCTTAACAGTTAATTCTTTTTAGATAATTGTAGACTTAGAGAAAGTTGCAAAAATAATTACCATATACCCTTCATCTAGCTTCCCCTTTTGATAACATCTTCCATAGCCATAGAACATTTATGAAAATGAAGAAATTAACTTCAGTACGATATTACTAGCTAAAGTACAGACCTTATTTGGGTTTCACTGGTTTTTCTACTAATGTCTTCTTGCTATTACAGGACCTAATCCAGGGTCTCAAATTGCATTTAGTTGTCAATCTCCGCAGTCTCCTCCAATCTGTGGTTATGCCTCAGTCTTCTCTCATCTCTTTGGAAGAGTACTTGTCAGTTATTTCTGCACCTCAGTTTGGGTTTGTCTGATGTTTTTTCATGATTAGATTGAGGTTATGCATTAATTGGGAAGATACCACAGAGTGATAATGTCCTCAGTGCATGATATCAAGGAATATGGGATGTCATTCTGTATTATGGGAGATGTTAACTTTCATCACATGGCTAAGGTGGTGATATCTGCTGGAATTTTCCACTCTAAATTGACTATTTCTTGCTTTATTAAATATTTGGATGGAGATACTTTAAGACTACACAAATAACCTATTTCAACTTTTTCCCAATCATTTTAGTATCCTTAAGTGGATCTTGCCTGAAGCAGTTATTACTGTGATATACTAATGGTGATTTCCTATTTCCTCCATTATTTATTAATTGGAATTTTCTATAAGAAAGAGTTGTTACTTCTCCCCCGTTTATTTATTTATTCCGTTTTTTATGTCAGTATGGACTCATGGACATTTATGTCATTATTTGGGTTATAATACAATACTATTCTTATTTCGTGACTCAACTATTCCAACTTTAGCCCTTATTAGCTCCTTCAATATTCAACCATTTTTGATTGACAAAGATGGAAATTTCATACAGTTCAACCTATCATTTCTCACTGGAATGAGAGCTGTTTGGTATTAGTAATCAGACTTTTAAAACGTTGTCTCTACCTGTGTTGCTACTACCCTGTCTAATCCACCCTCTCCCACTTGGACAACTGCAGCAGCCTCTATAACTGGTCTCTCTGCCTCGGGTCTTGTCTCCCCACCATCCTCTCTCCTTACCACAGAGTCTTTTGAAAATGCAGATCTGACCATGTCACTTCCCTGTTTAAAACGTTTCAGACCCTTCCCAATGCTCTCAAGATGAAGTCTAGATTTCCTAACATGGTCTAGAACAGTGCTGTCGGAGAGAAATAGAATGTGAGCCACATAGGGAATTTGAAATTTTCTAGGAGCTACATCAGAAAAGTAAAAACAGAAAAAAGCAATTTAAATGTTTTTATTTAACCCATAATATTATCATTTCAGCATATAATCAATATAAAACTGTTAATGAGATACATCTTTTTTTCGTACTAATCTTTGAAATCCAGTATATATCCTATGCTTATAACACCTTTCAATTGGGACTCACCACGTTTCAGGTGTGGCCAGTGGCTGCTGAAGTGTCCCAAGCAGACCTAGAAGACCCTGCACCATTCAGCTGCTCCCAATCTCCCAACCCACCCCCACCTTATTCTCTCCATCCTGTCCAAGCTCTGAGCTGTCACATATGCTGTTTTGTCTGCTGGAAATGTTTCCCTGCCCTTTTACCTTGACATTTCTGCTATCATAATAATCATTACCCTTTACTGAAATTGCTTAATGTCTGTAAAACTCCCCAAGGATAAGGACCCTGTGCATCTTGCTCACTGCTCTATCTTCTGGAGATGTCCAACTGATTTTTTTCCCCCCAGTGGAAGGAATAAAACTAGGGCCACATAAATGAGGTCTGCTGTTTTAAGCTTCCCCTGCCAGTTGGCATCCTAATCTTGACAGAGATTTAGAAATTCATGGCACTCTACTCAATGGATGCCAACAATCCCAGTTTGAACTTGATTGACCAGCTTGGCAGTGGGATGCTAAAAGGGGAGGAGTACCCCAAAATATAAGAAAGTGACACCTTATCTTTCTTTGATTTCCTTGAAATAATTTAATTTTTAATTCTAAGTTTAGCCACTAGTCAGTGGAGGCACTGCTTGGGTTGGGAAAAATCTGAATGAGATTCAAGGAAGAAAATGAAAAGCTAAGAAATAACATGAAGTGTAGGGTAGGCTGGGGTAGAAGCAATTTTCTATTTCTATGATTAGATTATCTGGACCTTGAATATCAGTTTCCAAAAGGCATCCTTTTAGTTTGAACAGATAAGTATTGAGTGTTTTTTGTTTTGTTCTGTTTTAAATATATATATTTATTTATTTATTTGGGCTGCGCCGGGTCTTAGTTGCTGCATGTGGACTCCTAGTTGTGGCGTGCATGCGGGATCTAGTTCCCCGACCAGGGATCAAACCCAGGCCCCCTGCATTGGGAGAGTGGAGTCTTACCCACTGGACCACCAGGGAAGTCCCAGTGTTGAGTGTTTACTGGGGAATTCCCTGGTGATTCAGTGGTTAGGACTCTGAGCTTCCACTGCAGGGGGCCCGGGTTCAATCCCTGGTTGGGCAACTAAGATCCCGCATGCCTGGCAACGCGGCCACACACACACAAAAAAAGTATTGAATGTTTATTACCCAGGGACAAAGTAAAACTGTGGCCTTGGGAAAGGAAACTTCAGGGGTCATGGAGCCTGTGCACTGAACTGACTGTAATTATGAGCTAAACAATTTGACTATTTCATGGTTCAGTTTCATTATCTATAAAATGGGGATTATAATGCTTATCTGACTTGCTTCCCAAGGTAGAATTAGATCTGAAAACTGAGAAAAACAAGCAAACAAATGCTAGGTGGACTAGTCCAATACCAGTGATGCGGATTGCACTATCACGCTCAGATCAGTCATTAAGACAGAAAAGGCCCCTAGAGGTGGGGCTAGCAATCTGATGTCAGTTAGAAATGGTCATAATGTGGTTCCTGTTAGGGACGAAGGTCAAATTGCAAACGTTCACAAAATTGTTCACAGTCCTGGAGGCTAGAGGTCCGAGATCAACGTGTTGGCAGGGTAGATTTCTTCTGAGGTCCCGCTCCTTGGCTTGTAGATGGCCCCCTTCTCCTTGTGTCTTCACATGGTCTTCCCTCTATGTCTGTCTGTGTCCTAATCTCCTCTCCTTTTAAGGACACCAGTCATATTAGATGAGGGCCCACTCCAATGACCTCATTTAACCTTAATTAACTCTTTAAAGATTCTGTTTTCAAGTACAGTCACATTCTGAGGAGGTACTGGGAATTAGGACTTCAATGTATGAATTTTGAAGGGACACAATAATATGGCCTATGTATTATATATATATACAAATAGTATTGCCCATAATATTGGTCAACATATGTCAGTCTATATTGGTCCATCTTAATACACTGATAGCAGTACTTTCTAAACTAGTCTTAAGTTTCTATTTCTAGTATCTGGTAAATTTCCTATGAGAGCTAAATACTTTTAAGGCCTACCGCATGTCACACAGTGCAGTGACATCATGCCCAGTGAAATGTGTGATTCCTAGCCATTCAGGAGACATATTTTTCAATTGTGCCCTCAGGTATTTCTTAGTCATGGAATACCCTTTATCCTAAAGAAAGTTTTCCTTCATTACATACCTGCAAGCATTATTTGTGACAATGGACGTAGATCAGATTCAGAATCCTCTCTCTGATCCCAACAATAATGTGAACAGAATAGGCATCATGATGGTCTTTTGTTATCCATGTTTAGATTTGTTCAGTTTGATTTTTTCTAAGGGATTATATATTCTCATCTCCAATTTAAATTTAGTTCAACCAGGAAAATTTAGTCAAGGCTGTAGTCAGCCTTGCTGGTTGTGGATATAACCTAGCCATGAGGCCTCCTTATGCTATTCATCACATCCATTCTATTCGTTGTCAGTGTGGTTCAAATCACAATGATTTTCAAACAGAAAGGGAACCTGGTCCCCATCCCTGTAGTTCATCCAATATTTCAGGCTCTCTGCTTTTCAGACACACGGTAGCATTGGACTTCTCCCTTGTGGCAGGGTGGGGTCCAGCCTGGTCAATGGCTTGGAATGGAAATGACATGTGTCACTTCTGGTCCAGAGTATTTAACTGACAGTGTTCAGCCCTCTAGAGCTCTCTTTCCCTCTACTGTGGGGACCAGCAATATTTCAGCTAGTCAACCTTAGCTCTGGAAAGAGTATGGCAAGGAGCATGAGTAAGAACTAAACCTCTGTAGTTTTAAGACATTGTGATTTGGGGGATTGTTTGTTGCTGCGGCATAACCTTGACTTATAAAGGTATACTGGCTGATACTATCACTTTTGTTTCCTGAGGCTGCTTTGCTCCAAGTGAATTTATTCACCTCCCTGCAGGGACCACTTCTACATATCATGTTAAGGGGGATGACTTTAAAGGACCAAAAGACCTGAGACACTTCTTCCCCCATAACAATGAGTGTCTTATATTTGCATAACTAAGAGCAGCCAAGTCCCAGGTCCTGGATGCTGAACAAGGAGGCATTGCTGCAAGGTGCTTGGTGGTGTCTACGTTGTCTACCTGGACAGAGTAGCAAGCCCCTCAGCCCTCTCCCTTCACATACCACCATCATCCTGGTTGCACTGGTGGAAAACAAGCAAAGGTGATGAGCCACTGTGATGATGCTGTCTTAGATAACTCACTAGACCTTCTGGAAGTAATTCCTTAATTTTGAGATTCACAAGTGTTTAATGGGAGTAAACTACTCCTTTCACCTGAAGCATCATGTGTGTAGGAAGGAAGACTGAGGCTAGAAACCTCTGGGAGATGCTGAAGGAATCAGGGAAGGGTGGGCAGGTATCTCCCAGCATTTTGTCCTTAGTGGCTCTAAGGAGTAGGAAAGAAAGAGCATAGGGCTGGCAACAGCTGCCTTATGCCTGGTTTTGATGGTGAGGATATCACAAATGCTCAAAGGGTAAAATGTTGATCTCCTTCCCTAAATATTTTCAGAAGGCAGTGTGGTATGGTGATTAAAATCATGAGCTCTGGACTGTTGGTTTTCAGATCCTAGTTCCACCATTTACTGGCTATGTGGTTTCAAGCAAGTTAGGATTAAGTATGGGGATGAAATGAATTGGCATATATAAAGCACTAGGAATGCCTGGCACATCGTGAACATGACATTTAAGTGTTTATGAGAGTGATGATGTCTGCATTTCAAATGCCCCAGCCACAAGGATCCTGTCTGGGTATAAGATTAACCTATTTGGGAATTCTGCCTTAAGGGACCAAAACGGGGGTTCTAATGAAGGATGTCATAGGCAGTTTTTGGAGTGACACCTGTGCTGTTTGATCATAAAGACTTCAAGGTTTGACAAGACAGCTGAGTCCCTGACCATCGCATACGATGAGCTAAACCTGGCCGACTTCTTCTCCCTAGGCCTGTGGGTTGGGTAAAGAGGTCTTTGACCGTTTTTTCTGAACATGAATGTTTTGGATTGTTTGGGTTTGTTTTCAGGCTTTCTTTGGCAGCTGTGAAGTAAATCCTTTTCAACGGGTGTCAGTGTGGCCATGCTCAAACCACCCTGCGTTTCTTGGCCAGTGTTGTAGGCACTCTGGGTGGCCTCTGCAGCAACCACTAGTCACTGCAGCAGAGACATGGTGTAAGAACTTGGCCCTGGCCCTGGATCCTCTCTTCCGGTTTGGCTGGTTTAACACTGAATCTGCCCAGTGGCCATGTGTAGGATGGGGCTAACAGGCAGGAGCTGCTTCAGGTCAGACTGGTCCTAGGAGGCTCAGCCCAGCCGCCGGCTAAACTACCAGAGGGATCCCAGGCCAACTAGAAGATCAGGGTGAGCCTTAAGGTATCAATTCCTCTTGCCTCTGCTTGGAAAAGTTACAAACAAGCTATTCTGATTCTAGGTTCAAATCATGGCTTCCCCCCCTTACCAGATCTTGGGCATACTGTTTAACTTCTCTGAGTCACAATTTTCTCACGTGTAAAATGAGCATGATACTAATACTTACCTCAAACCAACTTGTTTTAAGGATGTTTGACACAGGAGGTGCTGGAGAAAAGTTAGTTAGCATTATTATCTTAACTCCCACCTCCCTCCCCATTGCAATAGCCTCCTGTCAATGCCTGTTTCTGCTCGCATTACTTCTCTTGTCTAGAAATATCTCTTTCCTCTCCACTGAACATAGACCATCTTGTTCACTTTTAAAGTCCATTTCAGGGCAGGAAAGGGGAAGGGCCCATCCCAGAACTACTTGGAATTAGTCTGTATTTGTTTGCCAGGGCTGCTGTAACAAAGTACCATGGACTGGGTAGCTGAAACAACAGAAATGTATTGTCTCACAGTTCTGGAGACCAGATGTCTGAGGTCAAGGTGTTGGCAGGACTGGCTCCTAACGAAGGCTGTGAAGGAGACTCAGTTCCAGGCCTCTCCCCTCGCTTCTGGTGGTTTGCTGGCCATCTTTGGCGTTCCTTGGGTTATAGAAGCATCTCCCCATTTCTGCCTTCATCATCACATGGCATTCTCCCTGTGTGTTTGTCTCTGTGTCCAAATTTCCCCCTTTTATAAGTACATCAGTCATATTGGAATAGGGCCTACCGGAATGACCTATCTTAACTATTACCTCTCCGACAACCCTATTTCCAAATAAGGTCACTTTCACAAGTACTAGGGGTTAGGACATGTGAACTGGGTTTGTGTAGGGGAGGGTTACAATTCAACCCAGAACAGGGTCCGATTACTAAACCTGGGCTTCCTCCCCAGGATTCCCAGTGCTAGCCTCTGGGCACTGGGGACCCCACCTGCTTTCCTCTCCTGCACATCCCACACCCCTCTATCCCTGCTCGTTTTGGTCTGACCACTGCCTGGGACTCCTGGTCTTTGCTGTCTCCTGAGACAGACTCAAAGGACAGGCTTTCCATGCAACTGACTAGTGAGGAGCAGATGGGTGCCCACATAAAGAAAGACCTGAGCCCATGGAGCAGTCAGGGATCCAAGGAAGGCTGCTGGATCCCTGCATTCCTGACATCCATGCTCTCTTCCCCGGGGAAGAGGTAACATATAGGGAGGGTGTGTCAGCCACCCTGAAAACCATACTTTCTTTAACCTTAAGATTCTTTTGGAAGAGTGAGTCCAGGGTCTCAAACCCAAATGTCTACACGAAGAGTTGCGCAGATCCTATAAAGGAAACAAGTCTTATGTACAGGAAATGAGCAGAGATGGCCAAGGTGCTAATGTTGCTGTGTGGGAAGAAAATTTTGTGGAATAGTTTTTTGGGTTTTTTTTACATTTTTTAATCAAAATGTTTCTTGAGATAATTACAGATTCACATACAATTATAAGAAATAATACAAAGAGATTCCTCATGTACTTTGCCCAGTATTCTAATTTTTCAAAGAAGCCGGAAATCTAGATCTTTTATACATTTTTTTATTGTGGTAAAATATACGTAAAATTTTACCATTTAACCATTTTAAGTATACAATTCAGTGGCATTAAGTACATTCACAATGTGATATAATATCATCACTCTCCATGGAAATCTAGATTTCTGTAACCAATGTCCTGATTTTTAACTTTCGACATCCAATTCATAGGACCATAAACCCTTTATGTTGGCTGGTTGCCAGTTTGCAACTTCTAAGCCTATTAAGTGATGATGTGCTATTTTGTCTTGGGATGGTCGAGGTTGTGGGATTGCTGGGAAAGACAGGCCCCAAACTGGAGTTTTGATGCTTGAGGCCAATGAGCCAAAGTTTCTAGGGTGTGGGGAGAGTGTCCCCTTGGAGGAACTGGGACCCTCCAGGAGCAACTGCCGAGTTCGCTGACCAGCACTCAGCATAGGCATCACATAGATGGCTCATCTGTTTTCGTCTGAACTAAGTAAGTGCCAAGGTTTCTTGCACAGAATGAGCGAAGGGAGCCTCCAAAAACATTGGCTTCAGGCTTTTCCCCACCTCGGTAAGAAGCTTGATAGATTGGATTTGATTGATAAAACGTGACCTCCTGGGACTTCCCTGGCGGTCCAGTGGTCAAGACTTCGCCTTCCAATACAGGGGGAGTGAGTTCGATCCCTGGTCAGGGAGCTAAGATCCCACATGCCTCGTGGCCAAAAAATCAAAACATAAAACAGAAGCAATTTTGCAACAAATTCAATAAAGACTTTAAAAATGGTCCACATCAAAAACATCTTAAAAAAAAAAAAAAATGACCTCCTGGCATGCTTAGTATCCTGGAGTGGTTTGTGGCAGTTACCAGTGAGATCTGTTACTGGTTTTCCTGCCCCATGCTCCTGACTCCAGCCCCGTGTCCGCTCCCAGGGTAGTCCCTGGAGGCCGTTTGAATCCCTGTCCTCTGTGTTTATTTCCAGGAACCGGGCTCATCAAAGTCCCCTTCTCCTTTTGATCTGCCTGGAGAAAAGGGCCTGAAGACCTGCTCCCCTGAGGATGGACTGCCTTAGGAGCGGAAGTTGAGGTGTGGACACTGCTGGCACACACTTAGTCTGAAGGCCCAGCCAGGCGGCCGGAGAGGGTCCCTCCCAGAGGGTGTCAGAGGATGGAGGGGAGCCAGCGGAGCAACCGAGGCAGAGCAGAGGTAGGAATGAGGCTTGTAAGGCCTGCAGAGAGAGCGGCAGAAGGTCGGGAAAGGTGGATGGGGCCAGAGTCTGAGCCTCGGCCAGGGGAAGGAGTTGGAATTTGAGGAATTCTGGGTTTCTGTTGGGTGGATCTTTGTCTTCATTTGGCCCATTCTGACCCCTCCTCTAATTGGACCATGGGCAGCTTGGATGCCACCCGTTCTTAAGATGCTTACCTGGAGCCCCATCCTTTCCATTACGTTTTCTCAGGCTTCTCTGCCCTCCCGGCCAGTCTCTCTATTTCCTGATGGTCCACTGTCCTAAGTTTCTCAGGCCCTACCTAAATCCTGTCCTGACCTGTTGTCACGTTGACCCATAACCCATTGTAACCTTCTCTGGGAACTCTTACCTCTCTGGGCAGGGACAGTATCTGATGCTATTTTTGTCTCACTCCCTGGGCAGATCTTTGGGCTGGGCCAATAGGAATGGACTCAACCCAGTGAACTGCCCAGGACTCTCCCTCGACTTCCCTGCATGAACAGAGGGATTTATTGCTGGCACAAATGACCCTCCAAGACTTCTCTGGACCACAGGCTTCCAAGAACATTCTCAGGGCCAGAAAAGAGAAGGAAGGAAAGGAAGTAAAATAGCGGGCTTGCGGGGGGGGGGGGAGCCCCACACCTGGATTCCAGGGAAACGTCACTGGGCTGAAACCTCCTCCACATTAGCTGGTAGGCAGTGCCCCTGGCTGGCACCCCTGCCCACAGGCGGGTGCCTACATTCATGGAGCACAAACTGAGGATGACGTGGCTTTATCTGTGTGGTTGCAGTAACCTTTTTCCGACAGCAGAGGGGGCACTTCAATCCTTACCTGTGAGCTCTGTCTTCACTGGCGGATTCTCCGGCAGCAGAACGCCGCATCCAGCCCGCTGTCTAGGGAGCCCACTGGAAACCAGACATCCATATAATGTCCTGGCTTTTAGGGTCGGACAGGGGCGGGGACACATGTGTGTAAGAGAGAGAGACTGAAACATGTTACGTGATGAGCATTAATATTGAATTTTGCTTTCCTTTGGCTACACACGAGTGTTTATTGTGGTCTTACTCTGTGCAGGCACCGTTCCCAGGGATAATATTCTAAAACGCAGATCTTAAAACCCACTACTGAGAGTCACCCCACTGTCCACAGGGCGGGGCCCAAACGTCTCATGGCATCCAGGGCATTTCACAATCTGACCTTAGCCTCCTGTTCCAGAATCATCCACCACCACAGCTCCCACGATCTACAGAGGCCAGGGGCAGAGTGTCCACAGAATGCATTCCTGCCTCCAAGGAGCTCAGTGCTGGGATGGGCAGGGGCCTTGTCACACCACCACAGATCAAGTCTACCTGGCCATGCTCCCTAGAGAGGGCCACTTACGCTGTGCATGGTGACAAGAGCTGAGGCAGCTGGAGCCCTGGGCGGTGGAGCCCAGCCTGTCTCTCAGATACTCCAGCTCTGGGCCCATCCTCCCTGGCTTCATGCTTCCTCTCCTGCCCTCCGGGCCAGCCTGCCGCCACTTTCCCTACCCAGCCCCACAGCGGGCAAGGGGTCTCCTCTTGGAGTGGAGGACGCCTCCCAGCCACACGTTGTGTGCTTCCGCCCAGGAGGGGCAGAAATGGGGAGCTCGCCCTGGGTTTACGTATCCTTCCTGCTCCAGGCCTCTACTGGTGCAACCAGGAGAGACCGCGCTGATGGGGGTACCCGCAAGGTGCTGACAGAGTGCAGGCTGGGCCCCTGGCCCCCAGTTTTGTTTTGTTTTGTTTATCTGGAGGGAGAGGGTCTGATTCTCAGCTTCCCAGTTCTGACAACAGGACTTATCAGCGTGTTCAGTGAGAGACTAGAATGATAAATTCAGCAGGACTGCTGTGCAAACCAGCATGTCAATTTATTGTTTTATGCGTGGTGGTGATGGTGGCGATGGACGGTGGGTATTGAAGATCGTTTTGGCCAGCCGCTGTAACAGTTAAACCCAGAAAACAGAGGTTTACCACAGTTAATGTGGCCTCTGCCCCACAGGTGTTCCCTCTCCTTCTGAACAGTGATTCAGGAATCTAGGCTCATTCCATCTTGAGGCTCCTTTGGCCTCAGCCAGATGACCCGAGCAATTGTCTTCACGCCAGCCAGCCTGATGGGGAAAGACCAGGAAAATTGTACGTGGGAGGAGCTTATCCTAGAGCTGCTGTAACAAATTACCACAACCTGGGCAGCTTAAAAGAACAAAAATGTATTCTCTCACAGTTCTGGAGACCTGAAATCCAAAATCAGGGTGTCAGCAGAGTTGATTCCTTCCGGAAGCTCTGCAGAAAAATCTTTTCCATGCCCCTCTCCTAGTTTCGGGGGGCGTCTACCGATCCTTAGCATTCCTTGACTTACAGAGGCATCACTTCAATCTCTGCCTGTGTTCACACACCCTTCTCCCCTGTGTGTCTGTCTGTCTTCTCCTGTGCTTACAAGGATACTTGTCATTAGATTTAGGACTCACTCTAATCCAGGAGGATCTCCTCTCAAGATCCTTGCCTTAATTACATCTGTAAAGATGTTTCTTCCAAATAAGGTCACTGTGACATAAGAAATATATATTTGGTCTCTGCCCCCAGTTCCTGACACAGAGCTCCTAAATCTCTAGGAATTTCCTGGGTGACAGGAGCATCGTTTGTTCTAATGAGGTGACTCTTGTTGGGCCACTGGATGACTCAGAATGGGGGCTGGTCACCAGAAAGTCCAAGTCATGATTAGAAGCTTGGAGTTTTCAGTCTCATCCCCATTCCTCTGGGCAGGGGAGAGAGACTGGAGATGAGGTGATAATGGATCATGCCTACATGATGAAGTCTCCATAAAAATCCCTAAAATACAGGGTTTGGAGAGCTCCCGGGTTGGTGAACACATCCATGTGCTGGTAGGGTGTTGCACTTCAACTCCATGGGGGCAAAAGCTCCTGCACTTCGGACCGTCCAGACCTCAACCTATGTACCACTTCATCTGGCTGTTCACCTGTATCCTTTATTATATCCTTTACAGTAAACCAGTAAATATAAGTAAGTTCTGTGAGCAGTTCTAACAAATTCTCAAACCTGAGGAGGGGGTCATGGAAACTCCCAATTTATAGCTGATTGGTCAGAAGTACAGGTGACAACCTGGGACTTGCAATTGGTATCTGAAGTGGGGGCCAGTCTTGTGGGACTGAGCCCTTAAGCTGTGGCATCTGTGCTCATTCCAGGTAGTTAGTATTAGAATTGAGTTAACTTAGAGGACACCCAGTTGGTGTCCACTGAGAACTGGAGAATTTGTTGGTTTGGGAACCACCATCCCACACACATTTGGTATCAAAAGTATTTTGTGGGCATAGAAAAAGTTTTCTTTTAATTACATTCTGAGGTTCTGGGTGGACATGAATTCTGGGGGACACTGCATTCCACTACAGGGACATACCTGGGTATGGTGCCCTTCTCATGCCCACTTTCCAGAAAGTAGTCACATGGCCTAATTACGCTGGAAAATGTCATCTGGTTGTGCCCACGATGACTAGAAAACTGGTTTGGGGAAGAGCTACCAGTTTCTGCCACATGGGGGAGGGTCCTTGTCTGGGACCAGGAAGCTCAGGCTTCCAGGGAGAGGAATGACTCTCCCTTCCGCAGAACCAGATATATACTTACTAATCCTTCCAGGTCCCACCGCACCTGCCATGGCCTTGCAAGCCCAGCTTCTGCTCCCAGAACTTGCCAGGCTCTGGGAAGAATCTGGGCTGCAATGATGGTTCCTGGGGGCTCTTAAGAAGTGCTGCCCCCTGGGGTCCCAGGAGGGAGGAAGGGTGAATGGTGTAGTAGGGTGGAGCAGAGAGAGGTGAGTGCCCTGGGAGACTTTGAGAGAGAAATACCCCTCACATCCCCCCCCTCTCTCCCTGCAACTGACCCATTGATGCCCTAGGATTTCAATGCCTTTGGGGAGAAGATGTCTCTGCTTCGTTATCGGGTCTCCAAAACTATGCAAAACCAACTCTTTATCCTCTTGCTGCTTTGCCAGGATTTTTTTAAAGAAATGTTGTTCTTGGCTCACTTGGTTTTCAGTTCCCTAAACAGCACTTTTGAGCTGTCCAAGCTTTTTAAAAGTGTTCTTAAACTGAGACTAAACCCTACTTTTTTGGAAAAGCTACGTTGACTTCAGAGGAGATATTCTTTTCTCCCCATTCCTTTTTTCTACTGCCCTCTTAACAATCCCTGTTCTCAAAGACGTTTGTGTTTTACTTTTTGCTTTCTGTCAAGACAAACTTCCCCCTGCACACCCCTGCCCCCTGCCAAAAAAAACTTTCCCAGAACATAGGTGTTTCAAACCCATGCCAATGTTTTGTAGTTAGTATACACAGGTTAAACTACATAGAAATCCCCTCAAGAGCCAGAGGTAAGCAACAACTTTACTTATTTGATTGGATGCCCTTCAAGTTTAGGAACATCCCATTTTTATTACCCAGCAGATAAGACAGAGCCCTGAATGGCTGTGGCTGTGATTAGATAACTTCTGATGTTTTCATTTCCCTTGCTGATCTGCTGCTTCTAGGTTAAATTCATTTTATTGCCTGTCCATTTTTAAAGAAAGACTGACAGAGTCACTCTAACAGATCAGGGGTCTGAGCTCAGAGTAGGTCAAAGGTACTCACATGTAGGGAGATGGTTAAAAATAGGAGGGTTGGCAAGTACAGCCAGGACACCTGTGTTCATCACGCATACCAATAAAGGCCAGAATCTCCTCATTTATCTCTGATGGGAGGTTCTGATGGTTTCACAGGATCAAACTCAAACCGCATCAGAACCAGGTGATTTCCTCTGAGCATTCCATAAAAGGAAGCATCTGTCCATGGTAGGAGTGGCTGTTGAATCCTGGGCAGTTTTGAATGGTCTGATGAGAAGAGCTTGCGTAGAATGGAACCAAATGTCTGCTCACTCACGTGTTACTGTGTGAAAACACTCAGACATCAAACCTATACCGTTCCTGTGAGCGCTCAGTCTCATGTTTATTCTTCCAGACACAATCCCAGCATTATTTATTGGGAGGAGGAGCTGATGGGGTCCAGTGAGCTTCCCAGCAGGAGACAAGTGCTTTCCTAGAGCTTCTAAATATTTCTTTAAAATAGTTGCTCTGAGGTTTGTGAGTTGTTTTTTCATTGTGCTTAAAAGATTTCCTGTTTCTCTCCAGGTCTCTGGTAGCAACATGGTATTTTGCTTGAACCCTTGGTTTGTCTTAAGGAGATCCTGCCTTTACAGGTTTGGATTAAAAAGTGTCTTGTATGATAGGGTTTCTTGATATGCATGTGGACTTCTGACTTTAAAATACCACATTCCAGTTAGTAGGAAGCAGAGATATTATGTTTCCAGAGAAGTTTTATGTAGTATTCCAGGAAATAGAGGCTTTGATTCTTCCCATCATCAGATGATTGGAGTCCACCATAATGAGTGAAAACCTTTAGATTATACTGACTATAAGGAATAATCGCAGAGGAAAAAAAAGGTTAATGGTGGAATATTTATTCTCATCTGCATCTGAATCTTTTGGAATCAAACTGAATATATGGTTTGCACCATGCGTTTCTCTGTCTTCTCTTCACAAGTTTCCTGAAAGAGAACACTCTGGGCCTCCACGGTCACCTTTATTCACATAAAGAAAGGATTTTTCCATTTGGAAGTAAACATGTTGGAGGTGAGTAGTTAATATTGTGTATATTCGTTCCCACTGCAGGGGGCACAGGTTCAATCCCTGGTCTGGGAACTAACATGCCTCATGGCATGGGAAAGAAAGAAGAAAAAGAAAGAAAGAAAGAGAGAAAGAGAGAGAGAGAGAGAGAGAAAGAAGGAAAGAAAGAAAGAAAGAAAGAAAGAAAGAAAGAAAGAAAGAAAGAAAGAAAGAAAGAAAGAAAGAAAGAAAGAAAGAAAGAAAGGGAGGGAGGGAGGGAGGGAGGGAGGGAGGGAGGGAGGAAGAAAGAAACACAAGTAGAGTGAGATGCCTCACAATGAGGGGCATCATAAACAGAAGTGATAGGAGTCACAGGTACTGGTTATTAACAATAAAGTATCAACACCTGCCAATGATTTGCAATACTTGCAGTGATATTAATAAATCAGAGCAGAATCAAGGTTATCTTCATAATAACATCCTTGCATTCTCTAGAATTCTCTGGAGTTTTAAGCTGCTTTCCTCAGTAGGAGAGAAAGAGGTGGCTTTACTTCTAGCCTTCCCAGCACTATTTTTACCTTTTAAACACTATATACACATACGTGAGGTGACATGATCTCTTAAGTGTGCCTCGTCAGGACAAAAAGGCAGAGAGTGGTGGGTTTGTGTTGGAGCTTAGTAAATCCAGGAGGCCCTGAGATGTTTGATTTCTCCAAACTGTCTCTCAGGTACCTCTTGAGTATTCTCCTTGGAGTTTTCCAGGAATTGTCTACATGTATCCAGACCTCTATCTGGCTGGGGCCCCATGGGTGGGTCCTGGAGTGCTTTACACCTTCTTCTTGTTCACAAAATGCATGTAGGCTCCCGCCACCACTAGCTTTTCACACAGTTCATGACAAAAAGGCCCTTCACCTGTTGTCTTCCTCTCTTTTTTCCAGTGGATTGGCTTTCACTTTCAGGATAAAAATCTGTCTCAGAAGATACTGTATCTCACTTGTTATAAAGAGCTGTTTATTCAAGACATTTCTTCTCTCCTAAATTACTGTCGTTGTCTCCTGGTTAGTCTCCCTGCCTCCAGGCCAAATCCCCTCATTCTTTATAGGAATAAAACATACCCATGAGATGTCTGGATATGCTGGTCACAGACTTACTCATTCTCTTGGGTGTATAATGATACAATGGAGAAGTAAAGTCTTTGAAACCATGTAGACTTGGATTTAAACCCAGCTCCATCCCCTATGACCTTGTGATTTTCATCACCTTTGGGTATCAGGCTCTTCATTAATGAAAAGGAATAACAATCTCTACCTTGCAGAGTTTTCATGAAAATGAAATAACACAATGCCTATAAAGCAGTCAGCACAGGTGTCTGACACATAGTAGGGTTTTAACAGAGGTTACCCCTCCCTTCTTCCCTTTGTTGTCCAAAGTAAGAGCATCTAAGGGTTGGGGAAATACTGTACAATTTTTCTTCACATGTCCTTTCCTTTTGAAACACTTAGTACTAGCATTTTATCAGTTTGTACTACCTTGTTGAAAACATCTGGAGATTCTGAAAATAGAATGTGAATCCTGCTTAAATTTATTTTCAACATAGTCCTGTGGAGGGGTAAGGACGAAAAGGGGGAAAACACAGTGATGAGAAAAAAAAAACTTTATGAAAGAAAAAAAGAGAGGTTGTAAGTGAATTACTGTTAGCCTATTGTTTTTTCTCTTCTAGTTACTTTGGTTTGATTGCAGGCTTACAATATAAGACATGGTGGCATTTTTTTCCCATCAACGTTGCTCTTAGCATCGGGTCCCTCAGAAGCAGACACAGAGCACGTAGCCCCTTTCCACTGTCCTTCCAGAGCTAACATGCCACCTTAAGTCCAATGGGATATTCCAGTTATTTGTTAAAACGGAATTTTGCCAAAAATTATACAAAATAATGTTTCGCATTCAAAAGATCTTAAGAGAAAATAGAGCTCTTCTGTCATCAGTCAGCCAGTGAATGGATTCTGCTGGGCTGGATGCACCATGAACATTCCTTTCTTTCTCTACAATTCCTTTCATTTTAATCCCTCTCTCCCCACTCTCCACCCCCAAGCTTAAGCATTTCTTTGGAGAGGTGTTTGCTGGGCTAACTTTCATTGAAATGGTGATGATGTTAGAAATCAGAAGAAATGCACCTTCCCGGTTTAGCCCCACCCCCCAGGCTTAATCATTTTGTTGTTGTTGTTGTTAAGAAGTGTTGGGTGAACTATGGAAAACAATATGGAGGTTCCTCAAAAAACTAAAAATAGAGTTGCCACACGATCCAGCAATCCCACACTTAGGCATTTACCCAGACAAAACTATAATTTGAAAAGATACATGCACCTCTATGCTCACAGCACCACGATTCACAATAGCCAAGACATGGAAACAACCTAAATGTCCATTGACAGAGGAATGGATAAAGAAGATGGGGTACATATGTACAATGGAATACTACTCAGCCATAAAAAAAGAATGAAATAATGCCATTTGCAGCAACATGGATGGACCTAGAGATTTTCATACTAAGTGAAGTAAGTCAGAAAGAGAAAGACAAATACCATATGATAGCACGTATATGTGGAATCTAAAATACAATGCAAATCAATGTATCTACGAAAAAAAACAGACTCACAGACATAGAGAACAGACTTGTGGTTGCCAAGATAGTGGGGAGGGGAGGAAAGGAATGGGAGTTTGGGATTAACAGAGGCAAACTATTGTGTGTAGAATGGATAAACAACAAGATCCTACTGTATAGCACAGGGAACTATATTCAATATTCTGTGACAAATCATAATGGAAAAGAATATGAAAAAGAATATACATATATATGTTAAAAAAAAAGAAGTGTTGGGTGAGTCAACTTTTATTTAGATGATGATGATGTTGGGGGTCAGGAAAAATTTAGGAAGTTCAAAGATAATGACAACTTGGTGACCTCTGTCTGCAGAGGTTTCTCTTCTCCACTTGCCGCTGACAATGCCATAGCATTCAAGCATCTTCTCTGGCGTGGGCAGGAGTTTTTACACGAATGGAGCCTTACACAGAGCTTCTTCCGGCAGAAATTTTATTATAACCAATTCAACGCATCTCTTTGCAACTTGCCACTCATGAAAGTAACAATGGCTTTGAGGCTTCATCTCAGCCGAGGACCGAAGAGCCGCTGGTGACCTTGGATCTTGCAGCTGCTCGGGGTTTTTAGAACTTCAACTATAAAAATGGGCAGGATTCTCCTTGATCATATTGGTGGTACCCGTCTGTTTTCCTGTGCAAACTGCGATACAATCCCGACCAACCACTCAGAACTTATCTCCACTCGATTCACAGGCGCCACTGGCAGAGCATTTCTTTTTAACTACCTTTTAACAAGGTAGTTAACCTGAAGTACAGTGAAGTTCAAGACCGGGCCATGCTCACTGGCTGCCACATGGTTCGAGATGTGAGCTGCAAAAACTGCAATAGCAAACTGGGATGGATCTATGAGTTTGCCACTGAAGACACCCAGTGTTACAAGGAAGGCCGTGTGATCCTAGAAAGTGCTCTAGTTCGAGAAAGTGAGGGCTTTGGGGAGCATGTACCATCTGATAACTCTTGAAGAAAAAGAGATAAATCCATTTTTTTCCCAGGTCTTCTTCACTGAAAACAAAAGTCTGCTTACATACATTGTCACCTTAGCATCAGTGTAAGATTCATGAACTGTGGAACAAGAGGTTGTGAGAATCTATAATGGAACCTTTTTTCCTTTCTTTCTTTCTTTCTTTCTTTCTTTCTTTCTTTCTTTCTTTCTTTCTTTCTTTCTTTCTTTCTTTCTTTCTTTCTTTCTTTTTCTTTCTTTCTTTCTTTCTTTTTCTTCCATCCTTCCTTCCTTCCTTCCTTTCTTTCTTTCTTTTTTAAATTTTCTATTTTCCATCCAACAGCAGTGCGTAGAGAGAATATTATGCAGATGCCGTTAATTTTTTTTTTCCCTATGTTTACATCTTGAGGCAGAACAGTCTCTCTGCAGCTACATGGTGGGCTATGTGAGGAAAAAAACCTGGGCTATTAGAGTGAAAAAGTGTTTTATGTAAATTCTGAAAGGAAAATGTGTCAAGAGCATGGTTCTTAAATTAATTCGGTCTTCATTTTAAAACTTTTTTTTAACCCAGTTATTTCAGTTGATTTGCTAGCTTCAGAGAAGAGATCCGAATTTGTGACCAGCACTAAAGGTTCAGTGTTAGTATGGTTTGTGCTGTCCATTGTGCCATATTCTTGTTGGAGATGAAGCGTAGCATCAGAGCCCATTCTTCCTTGTCAGTCTTGATCCAAAGATGTCACCATTCCTAGTTATTTGTCACCACATAATTGGTGTTGATTGGAAACTTTTCCTGATATGGGGCAGAACTGCTTGGTTGTCTTTTCCATGTAAATTAAGCATAGTAACATAAACAAAGTAATAGTTGGATGTTAAAAAAAACAAAAAAACAACAACAATGGCTTTGATATACAGACCGCATCTTTAACATCTTTAGTTTTAAGGGAGTTTACCTAGGCCTCAGACAGGGAATCATTCTGCCCGGAGAGCACAGAAGACTTTTCTTAGTGAATTGTGATATTCCACCCTTGACCTTGCTGCCTGGTGACGTCGTGGATTAGAACGGCTGGGCTTTCTGACCTGTACATCAATCTCAAATTCCATTTTGGACACAGAGAAGAGGGGGCATGGGGGAGAAGGAGACTGAAGACTACAGAAATGGCCTCAACCAAGTTAATAACTAGTTTTTAAAGCTAATGAATTTTTTTCTCTAACTCTGCTTATCAGCAGGGTGTGTAACGTACTGCTTTCCTCCCCCTCAGGCCATGTCTCTCTCAGGGCTGATCACGATTCTTACGAGATGTGTTCACTTTATTTTTTTTTTTAATATTTATTTATTTTATTTATTTTCTTGGCTGCGTTGGGTCTTAGTTGAGGCATGCGGGATCTTTCGTTGCAGCATGAGGTCTCTTCATTGCGGCGTTTGGGCTTCTCTCTAGTTGTGGCACACGGGCTCCAGGGCGCGTGGGCTCTATAGTTTGTGGCACACAGGCTCTCCTTGAGACGCGAGCTCAGTAGTTGCGGTGTGCGGACTTAGTTGCCCTGTGGCATGTGGGATCTTCGTTCCCTGACTAGGGATTGAACTCGCATCCCTTGCATTGGAAGGTGGATTCTTTACCACTGGACCACCAGGGAAGTCCTGAGATGTGTTCACTTTAAATTCACCCATTCGCCTATCTTCTCTTCCAGGTAGCTATAGATTCCACGGCCTCAAACGGGGACCCCAGGAACAGCTGTTCCCTGACTACATCCACTCCTACCAACCCAACGAGCACCTGAAGGCCTTGGTGGTTGTGGTGGAGATTTGCCAAGACTCTGACAGGTATGAGACTCCCCATCTCTGTGGGTTCACGTGGCCCCTGGCTAGCCCTGGGCAGAAGGATGGAAATGAAGTTATGCTGAGGCTCATGAGGGGACAGAATAAAGCCTGGCCCCAAATGTGTTATCCTCTCCACACCTAGAGAAACTGAGTTCATGCCAAGCTCACGTTGGGCACCAAAAAAAATCCTTTCTTAGCTTTCTTCTCTTACTTGGCTGGCAGGACCACCGGATAGTGATTCTGGTTTCCCTTTTGTAAAATTTGCGTATGTGCCTCTCTATGCAAAGTTTGGTCCGTGGACCAGCAGCGTAATGTCACCTAGGAACTTAGAACGTCGAGCCCCACTGAAGAATCTGAATCAGCATCTGCACTGTAACAAGATTTCCAAGCGATTCATGTGCACTTTGGAGTTTGAGAAGCACCGGTTTATTAGGCACTATTCTGTCTGATCCTCACATTAACCCTTCTGTAGTGGGTGTTGTTTAATAGAAGAGGAAAACTGTGCAGGGAGGTGAAGTGATCTGTGCCCTGTCCTACAGCCAGAGGCAGGATTTAAACCCAGAGCCAGCTCATTCCACAGAGTAAACTTGTAAAATTGTGGGGTTTCACTGATGTCAAAAGCTATTGGTAACTTTAGCAGAGGGTGTGTGTCTGCCCGTGTGCACGTGTGTGTGTGCCCATGTCATTGTGTGTGTGTTTGTATGTGCATGTAGAGTAAGTCCCCTACATAAGAACGAGTTCTGTTCCAAGAGTGTGTTTGTAAGTCCAATTTGTAAGTCCACCAAAGTTAGCCTAGGTACCCAACTAACACAATCAGCTATATAGTACTGCACTGTAATAGGTTTATAATACTTTCACACAAATAATACATAACAAGCACAAAAAATAAAGAAAACATTTTTAATCTTGCAGTAGAGTACCTTGAAAAGTACAGTAGTACCAGCTACGTCACCACTGCTTTTATGCTCGCTTCTGGACATCCTGGGCTTGAAATAAAGATACTGTACTACTGTATTCTATACAGTACTGTACAGTAACGTACACAAAAGCACAGCCACTTGTAGAGGCTACATGCACGTGACAATGTACGCCAGACACATGAACTAACTTACATGATTGGACATGTGAACACACGTATCGGTATTATATTTATTTTTATTTGATGGTAAATATTGACGTTTACCACTAAGGGAATTCTCTGTAATAAATTATTTACATAAATTACATTAAACTGAATTTATTCTACCTTTCCAGTATTTCCAGATTGAGGTGAATTCATTCACATGTTTGATCAACAAGGCTCTTTGAGGTAGAACCAGTGTAAATATAAATATGGGTAAATCTCAGTTGACTGACTGGTGTGATGGTAAAACAGGGCTAGGTGGTAATGAGCAGCAACTAATTGACCTGTTAAACCAGGAAAATAAAGAAAGTGACTCTGTCCTCCAGTTTCAGAGAGATTTCATGGAATGGCCTGATTTCTGTTCTTTCTAGTCTCATAATTGGTGAAAACCATATTAAAAACCTGCTACCCAGGCACCATAGGAAGTGACACAGCCTAGTGACCAGAAAGTGCAGAGAAACCAACAGGACAGGTAATAGGAAAGTTGCCATCAGTGTCCTTCTCGCTAGCGAGTCTCTGGATTCGGCTTGGTCATTGCCAGTAACTCAAATGGGTGTGAGGCCAGTTGGGATGAATGAACAGGTCCAGTCAAATCAGATAGCTCTAAACACTAGGCCCCTACCAACACTTCCCCTTTTACACGTTTGGAACAAAGGGAAAAAAATAGCATTTTAAATTACCTTGTTGAAATGATACTTACACTCAACCTTGAGATACTGTCTGTGAAGACAACTTGAATCTCAGCTCTGATGTCTTCAGGCCCCAATTCAGAGAGGATTCTTAGAGAGGCTCAGGTCATATGGAGATTTCTACCAAGGAGGGAAAAGACAGACAGATTGCATCCCCGCTGTCAGAAACTCCTCCAAATGTCCCCAAGGCACCAACACAGTAATTCTCTCCCTTCTCTTTATAACACACACAATTTATGGAGGGGACTGTCCTTTCCCTGGTGTATGTTCTTGGCAGCTTTGTCATAAATTAACTGACCACATATGTATGGGCTTATTCCTGGGCTCTCTGGTCTATTCCTCTGGCCCATGTGCCTCTTTTAGTGCCATTTCTACACTGTTTGGTTCCTGTAGCTCTGTAATATGGTTTCAAGTCAGTGAGTGAGTTTCCTCCAGCTGCTGTTCTCCTTTCTCAGGATCCCCTTGGCTGTTCAGGGTCCTTCGTGGTTCCATACACATGTCAGGATTGTTCAGTTTCTGTGAAAAATGCCTTTGGAATTTTGGTAGGAATGTCATTGAAGTGCATACTGTTTTGGGTAGAATGGATATTTTAGCACTACTAATTCTTTCCATCCAAAAGCACAGGATATCTTTCCATTTATTTGTGTCTTCAGTTTCTTCATCGATGTCTTAGGGTTTTCAGTGTGCAACTCTTTCACACTCTTGGGTTAAATTCATTCCCAGTTATTTGGTTCTTTTGACGTTATTGTAAATAGGATTGTTTTCTTAATTTCTCTCTCTGATGGTTCATTATTTGTGTATAGAAACACAACTGATTTTAGTGTATTGATTTTGTATCCTGCAGCTTTACTGAATTCATTTATTAGTTCTAATAGTTTTTTGGTGATTTGATGTATAAAACTGGAATTAGAAATCCCACTATTTCTACCACATCCAGGTCATCCACAACACCCAAGACATAGTGGCTACTATTATAATCTTCCCACAGTGCCCCTTAAAAACATGTGAAATCTTATAAGGGCGAATTGCATCATCACTTTGGGTGAGCAGGATCTGGGTAAAGCTTGGCCTCTATACAAAGTTTCATGTCTTCTCTACTTTTCTTTCCTTTTATTGACGTGATTGTTTTAAAATATAATTTATTTTCCAGTAATTTCAAATGTATAGAAAATTTTCAATAGCAGCACAAAGTACTCACATTTGGCACTTCACACAAAACACTCCAGTGTGTTTTACCCAAAACACGTATACACTCCCAGGGAACAAGCACTTAATTACCAAATGAGAATCATTACAATTTCTTATAATAATCCAATCCACAGGTCCACTTCAACTTTCACCATCTGCTCCAACTCTATGAAAATGTCTTTTTTCATTGTGATCCAGTTTTCTTTCTTTTTTTTCCCCTCTGGAACCCTAACTGAGACTTTCCCTCATATTCAAAATCTTGATGGATTTGAAGTACAAGATGGGTATGTGACCTGGTGGCCTTTCCTGTATGCCTTCTTTCACTTAAGATCATCCATGCTGTAGCATGTATCAGTACTTCATTTTTTCCTTTGTGATTAAAAACACATAACATAACATTTACCATTTAAACCATTTTACATATACAGTTCTGTGACATTCATTGCATCTACATTGTTACAAAAATATCCTCACCATTCATCTCTCAAACTTTTTCATTTTCCCCAAGTGAAACTGTATCCATTAAACACTAACTCTTCTCAGCTCCTGCAACCACATTCTTTCTGTCTTTGAATTTGACTCCTCTGGATACCTTATGTAAGTGGAATCAAATAATTTGTCCTTCTGTAACTAACTTATTTCACTTAGCATAGTAACTTCAAGGTTCATCCATGTTATAGCATGTGTCAGAATTTCCTTAGTTTTCAAGGAAATAATATTTCCTTGAATAATATTTCCTTATGAATATACCACATTCCATTTACCCATTTATCCATCAATGGACACTTGGGTTGCTTCCACCTTTTGTTATTGTGAATGATGCTGCTATGAATATGAGTGTACAAATATCTGTTCCAGTCCCTGCTTTCAAATATTTTGAGTAAATACCCTGAAGTGGAATTGACAGATCATATGTTAACTCTGTGTTTAACTTTTTGAGGAGCTGCCATATTGTTTTCACAGTGGTTGCACCATTTTATTCTATTCATTTATGTGTTAGAATAATATGGCAGTTCATGGATGTGCTGCATTTTGTTTATCTGCTCACCTGTTGATTGACATTTTAATTGTTTCTACCTCTTAGCTATTGTGAAAAGTGTTGCTATGAATATTCGTGTACAACTTTTTGTTTGAACAGCTGTTTTTAATTCTCACTAGGAGTGGAGTTGTTGAATCCTATCATACTGTACATTTATCTTTTTGAGGAAATGTCAAAGTATTGTGCACATAGGTTGCATCATTTTACATTTCCACAAGCAATGTTTACAGTTCCATTTGCTCTACATTGTTGCCAGTATTAGTTATTTTTTATTTTTCTTGACTATAACAATTCTAGTGTGGTTGAAGGGGTAATGAATTATGGTACGAATTTGCATTTCCATCATGACTACTGATGCTTGACATCTTTTCCATTGTATGTTGACCACTTGTATGTCTTGTCTGGAGAAGAGTCTGGTCAAGTCCTTTGCACATTTTAAAAATTGAGTTCTTTGTGTTTTTGTTGTTGAGTTTCTCGATATGTTCTGGTTAACAGACTCATTAGATATATAATGTGCAAATATTTTCTTCTGTTCTGTGGGCTGTCTTTTTACTTTCTGGATAGCAGTTTTGATGCAATAAATTTTTTAACTTTGAGGAAATCCAATGTATCTATTTTTTCTTTCATTTCTTGTGCTTTGATGTCAGATCTAAGAAACCACTGCTAAATGCAAGGTCATGAAGATTTATTCCCTTGGTTTATTTGAGAGATTATAGAGTCATTCCTTGGTATCCACTTTGCTAGGATTAAGGTCTGCTGTCAGAGTCAGTGTCAGGGCTTAGGTATCAGGGTTTAGGGTTATGGTCAGGGTTGGATAGTCAGGGTAGAGGGTAACGGTCAGGGTCAGGGATTAGAGCCGAGGTGTCAGGATCAAGGGTCTAGGGTTGTTAGTTTAGGGCTATAGGTTAGGGTGTTAGGGTTATAGGTTAGAGTTAGGTTAAAGCATAACCTTCCCTCACTCCCCTTGTCCCTCTCCATCTTTCTGAGGCCTCCAGGAAGGACAGGACTAGTCCAGGGTCACACATGACTCAGAGACTTGAGCTGGACCAATGTTTCTCTGCCCCTCAATCCTGGGCATAGTTTTGTGTACTATCTGTGTACCTTCTTTGACCAGGTGTTTGTTCAGAGCTTTTCCTATTTTTAATGGGGTTGTTTGTGTTAGAGTTCTTTGTATGTTTTGAAACAAATCCTTTGTTAGACATGTGTCTGCAAATATTTTTCTCTCAGTTTGTGACTTGTCTTTTGATTTTCTGAGTAAGGCCTTCCACAGAGTAGAAATCTTTAATTTTACAAAGTCCATGGTATTCCTTGTTTTTCTTTGTGGATTGCCTTTTTGTGTTGTGTGTTAAAACTCAGAGCTCATGATGTACATAACCAAACCCAACCTCCTGTCAATTTTCCTCTATGTCTTCTATAATTTTGAATAGTTTTGCATTTAAGATTTGTCTGTGAATAATTTTGGGTGAATTTGGTGTAAGTTATAAACATTCATTTCATTCCATACGGTTTCCAATTAATTGTTCCTGAAGTATTTTGGGAGAAATTATGGGATGCTGTCTCCATTTAGGTTTGAATTTCCACAGTTTAACAGATTCAGCAGTTCTGCCAGTAGGGGGCGCTGTCTCCAGTGAACTGTGAGGTGGGCACGGCCTGCACTTCCTGCACTGACCACAGGGGGGCCGAGACCGCCTCTCTGACCCACAGAGCATGCGCATTCCACTGAGGACTTGGCTCCGCGCAGCCGAGAGGAGTTATGTCTCCTCAGGCACCGACTGGGCTTTGCCTTCGGATGCCCCGGGTCAGCATCTCTGCCGACAGGAGCTCAGTCTCCTTAGGACTCACGACGGTTTCGGCTTCAGGACAACTTGGGGCTGCGTCCATACTGACAGGAGCTGAGTTTCCTGACGACCCAGGTGAAGCCGAGAGGAAAAGGTGAGGAGAAGTGAGGAAAAGTGGGGAGAAGCTTCCTGTGTGCGACTGACTGTTGAGGGAGGTCCGTCTTCATGCGACCCAGGAAGGGCTTGATGTGGAAAACTGGGTTTTTAGTCAGTTTTGTGTGCCGTGTAGATGGTGTCCAGTGTCGTTATGTGGCGTGTGGCATCCAGTTTTCCCAGCGCTGTTTATTGTGGGCACTGTCCTTCCCCTTGGTGTGTTCTTGGCCCCTTTGTCATAAATTAACTGACCCCAGCCATGTGGGTTGAATACTGAGCTCTCTGTTCTGTTCCTCTGATCCGTGAGCCTGTTTTTGTGCCAATTCCACCCTTTTTTGGTGACTGTAGCTTCATAATGTAGTGTAAAGTCGGGAGGAAGATGCCTCCAGCCTGTTCTCCTTTCTCAGGATTGGTTTGGCTATTTGGGATCCTTTGTGGTTCCACACAAATATTAGGATGATTTGCTCTATTTATGTGAAAAATACCATTGGAATTTTGGTAGGGATCGCATTCCTGTGTACATTGCTTTGAGTAGAATGGACATTTTAGCAATATTCTTCCATTCCACGAGAACGAGATATCGTTCCATTTATTTGTGTCTTTCAATTTATTCTTCAATGTCTGTAAGTTTTCAGTGTGCAGCCCTGTCACGCCCTTGGTTAAATTTATTCCTAGGTATTTTGTTCTTTTTGATGCAATTGTAAATAGGGTTGGGTTTTTTTTTCATTTTCTGATTGGTGTTTAGAAAAGCAATTGATTTCTGTGTACTGATTTTGTAACTTTACTGAATTCATTTATTATTTCTAATAATTTTTTGGTGGAATGATGCGGAAAATTGGAATTCAAAAATCCCACCGTTTCTTGCTGTTTTTCTCGTGATTAGACTGGGTTTATGGGTTTTGAGGAGGCAGGTCACAGAGGTCAAGTGCATTCTCATCATTTTATGTCAAGGGAACAGGCTCTCAAGGCAACTTATCACTGTTTATGTTAACTTTGGTCACGTGACTGAGGTCGTGTTTGTCAGTTTTCCCTGCTGTGAAGTTATTTTTCTCATGTCCATACTGTACGTCTTATTTAGGAAGAAGTCACTATGCGGAACCCACACTTCAGAAGAGGGTTAGGGTTACTTCCTCGATGGATGCCTATGTGTCTACATCGATTATTTGGAATTCTTCTGCATAGGACATTTCTATTTAACCCAACTCATAAAAAGTGTTTGTAATTATTTATTTTACTAGTGTGGACACCTGAATAGTTATTTTATACTTGTGGTTATAATTCAACAGTACAGTATTTGGGTGCTTAGTTCATTCTTGCTTTGGCTGTATAAGAGCTTTTTCCATTGTCTCATGGGATTATGTCGAATGAAAACATCTTGGGAATTCCCTGGCAGTCCAGTGGTTAGGACTCTGTGCTTTCACTGCTGAGGGCACAGGTTCAATCCCTGGTTGGGGAACTAAGATCCCACAAGCCTTGCAGCACGCCCCCCGCCCCCCAAAAAAAAGAAAAAAGAAAAAAAAAAAGAAAACATCTTGTGGGTTTTTTTGTTCCCTTGGTACTTCTTTACTTCTTTACTTTCTGATACTTCAAGATTATCCTGGCACATGTATTTACTCTCTGAGTCCTAGTAGCAGCCATTTCTTCAAAGGTCCCTGATTCCTTTTATTAGGGGATGGTATTAAAAACTTACATTTGGAAGTTAGATGTACTCAGCTGACAATGCACTGAAATATATGCATGTATTCCAACCTATGCATATACACCTAATTATAAAGATTTCTATGTAGAACTCTCTGTATCCGTGTTAAGCTAAAGATGAGTTTATATAGATGTCACCAACCTGATCCATTATTACATGGATATTGTAACCTTCTCCCTTTGCTTATCTGTAACTTCCTACTCCAATGGTAGGAAACTTGGCTTCTACCATCTGTCATTTTTTGAATTCATCGCTTGCTTCGTTCTAGATTACAGATACAGTGGTTTCAGCATTCTTAGCTCCTACCCCCAGGGGAAGAACTTTATAAAATAGAGTCTAGTGTTTAGGTACAGTACATTTCGCCTTTGGTCTACAGATTCCATTTATTTCCAAAGTTACTGAGGTCAGCACCTTTTGTCCCACCACCACCAGAGAGTTTTTTTCATACATTTCTAAATCAGTTTTTGTTAAATTCTGTAATTAATCCTGTGGCACTCCCATATCCTAAATAACTAAGATTGAATATATTATGATTTATTTGTTGGGCTATAAAAATTTATGGGTTTAGATAAATGCATAGTGGCAGGTATTCGTTACTGAAGTATCATATGGAATATTTCAATTCCCCACCCATAACCTGTTTACCATCTCTGTTTTACCTGTTCCAGAGTGTCATAAATGGGGTCATGCAGTGTGTAACACTTCAGACTGGATTCTTTCACTTTACAATATACATGTAAGATTCATCCATGTTTTTTGCATGGGTTGATGGTTCATTCCTTTATATTTCTGAATGCTCTTCCACTGCATGTGTATGGGAGGAAAATAAATTTTTCCTCTACCTTTCTTTGTTCTTCATTGAAGTAATGAAGATGAAAGGCAGATGAACTGGAGAAAAACAATCAGAAGTTTAATAACATGTGTACTTCCTACATGCAAGGGAGATATTCAGGAAAACTGAGTAATGCCCTGAAATGGCCCAAACCATCACCTTAAATACCATCTTCATCTAAAAACAAAAGAAAGGAAGAGTCTGATTGTTGTGCAGATTTAAGTCTTTGCTTTCTCCACTGATATGAGTTTCTTGAGATTTAGTCATCCTTCCATTCCTGGTATGGGGAGGGAGATAACCTTTCAAATGGAGACTTCCCTTATAAACGTAAATTTTCCTCACAAAAGGGCAATCTTGACTTGGTTTTCAGAGATTCTCATGCGTCTTCTTTTTTTTAAAAAAGCAATCAGCTCAAAATAATCCTTATGCCAACACGCATATTTTGGGGTGGCATATTCTGCTCCCCTTGTAATGGGTATACCCCAATCTGTTTATGCATTCTTCTACTGATGGACATCCTGGTTTCTTTAAGTTTACAGCCATTATGAATAGAAGCACTGTGCTTAATTACATCCTTGTTTGTATTTGGACATAGTTTTTTTCTTTTGAAGTTCATCCATGATGTAGCATGTTTTGTTACTTTGTTCTTTTTGATTGCTGAATAGTATTCCAAGTAGTGGGTTCTTTTTTAAAAAATATTTATTTATTTATTGGGCTGCGTCAGGTCTTAGTTGTGGCATGCAGGATCTTAGTTGTGGTGCGCGGGCTCTCTAGTTGCGGTGCGCAGGCTTAGTTGCCCTGCAGCATGTGGGATCTTAGTTCCCCAACCAGGAATTGAACCCGCATCCCCTGCATTGGAAGGCGGATTCGTAACCACTGGACCACCAGGTAGTCTCCTGGACATAGTTCTTAAAAGCAGTTGTCTAAATACTGGAGGCATGATGTTGGATCCTCAGGTGAACCTTATTTAGCTTTGGAAAAAACTTACAAGATATCTTTTAAACTAGCTGTATATGCATTTCATCAGCAGTGAAGGAGAGTCCTGTTTTTCCTCACCCTCCATCAATCAGTAGTGTCATTTTTTTGGAGTTTATTAGTCATAATAGGTGTGCAGTGCTATCTCATTGTTGTTTTAATTTGTAATTCCCTAATAGTATACAATGTTGAGCATATTCCTGTATGCCTTATTTACTACCTGTATATCTTCTTTGACCAAGTCTCTGTTCCAATCTTTACCATTTTTTTTTAAAGGTGAAGAAAGTTCTTTTTTTTAATATATATAAATTTATTTATTTATTTATTTATTTATTTATTTATTTATAGCTGCATTGGGTCTTTGTTGCTGCACACGGGCTTTCTCTAGTTGTAGTGAGTGGGGGCTACTCTTTCAGGCAGTGTACGGGCTTTTCATTACAGTAGCTTCTCTTGTTGTGGAGCACGGGCTCTAGGTGCATGGGCTTCAGTAGTTGTGGCACATGGGCTCTGTAGTTGTGGCTCGTGGGCTCTAGAGCGCAGGCTTGGTAGTTGTGGCGCACAGGCTTAGTTGCTCTGCAGCATGTGGGATCTTCCCGGACCAGGGCTTGAACCCGTGTCCCCTGCATTTGCAGGCGGATTCTTAACCACTGCGCCAGCAGGGAAGCCCTTGTTTTTGAATTTTTGAATTTTATTTTATTTATTTTTTTATACAGCAGGTTCTTATTAGTTATCCATTTTATACATATTAGTGCATATATGTCAATCCCAATCTCCCAATTCATCACACCACCACCCTCCCCTCCCCCCTCCGCTTTCCCCCCTTGGTGTCCATACCTTTGTTCTCTACATCTGTGTCTCAATTTCTGCCCTGCAAACTGGTTCATCTGTACCATTTTTCTAGGTTCCACATATATGCGTTAATATACAATATTTGTTTTTCTCTTTCTGACTTCACTCTGTATGGCAGACTCTAGGTCCATCCACCTCACTACAAATAACTCAATTTCGTTTCTTTTTATGGCTGAGTAATATTCCATTGTATATATGTGCCACATCTTCTTTATCCATTCATCTGTCGATGGGCATTTGGGTTGCTTCCATGACCTGGCTATTGTAAATAGTGCTGCAATGAACACTGGGGTGCATGTGTCTTTTTGAATTATGGTTTTCTCTGGGTATATGCCCAGTACTGGGATTGCTGGGTCATATGGTAACTCTATTTTTAGTTTTTTAAGGAACCTCCATACTGTTCTCCATAGTGGCTGTATCAATTTACATTCCCACCAAAAGTGCAAGAGGGTTCCCTTTTCTCCACACCCTCTCCAGCATTTGTTGTTTGTAGATTTTCTGATGATGCCCATTCTAACTGGTGTGAGGTGATACCTCATTGTAGTATTGATTTGCATTTCTCTAATAATTAGTGATGTTGAGCAACTTTTCATGTGCTTCTTGGCCATCTGTATGTCTTCTTTGGAGAAATGTCTATTTAGGTCTTCTGCCCATTTTTGGATTGGGTTGTTTGTTTTTTTAATATTGAGCTGCATGAGCTGTTTATATATTTTGGAGATTAATCCTTTGTCCATTGATTCGTTTGCAAATATTTTCTCCCCTTATGAGGGTTGTCTTTTCGTCTTGTTTGTAGTTTCCTTTGCTTTGCAAAAGCTTTAAGTTTCATTAGGTCCCATTTGTTTATTTTTGTTTTTATTTCCATTACTCTAGGAGGTGGATCAAAAAAGATCTTGCTGTGATTTATGTCAGAGTGTTCTTCCTATGTTTTCCTCTAAGAGTTTTATAGTGTCCAGTCTTACATTTAGACCTCTAATCCATTTTGAGTTTATTTTGGTGTATGGTGTTAGGGAGTTGTTCTAATTTCATTCTTTAACATGTAGCTGTCCAGTTTTCCCAGCACCACTTATTGAAGAGACTGTCTTTTCTCCATTGTATATCCTTGCCTTCTTTGTCATAGATTAGTTGACCATAGGTGCGTGGGTTTATCTCTGGGCTTTCTATCCTGTTCCATTGATCTATACTTCTATTTTTGTGCCAGTACCATATTGTCTTGATTACTGTAGCTTTGTAGTATAGTCTGAAGTCAGGGAGTCTGATTTCTCTAGCTCCGTTTTTTTCCCTCAAGACTGCTTTGGCTATTCAAGGTCTTTTGTGTCTCCATACAAATTTTAAGACTTTTTGTTCTAGTTCTGTAAAAAATGTCATTGGTAATTTGATAGAGATTGCATAGAATCTGTAGATTGCTTTGGGTAGTATAGTCATTTTCACAATGTTGATTCTTCCAATCCAAGAACATGGTATATCTCTCCATCTGTTTGTATCATCTTTAATTTCTTTCATCAGTGTCTTATAGTTTTCTGCATACAGGTCTTTTGTCTCCTTAGGTAGGTTTATTCCTAGATATTTTATTCTTTTTGTTGCAATGGTAAACGGGAATGTTTCCTTAATTTCTGTTTCAGATTTTGCATCATTAGTGTATAGGAATGTGAGAGATTTCTGTGCATTAATTTTATATCCTGCAACTTTACCAAATTCATTGATTAGCTCTAGTAGTTTTCTGGTGGCATCTTTAAGATTCTCTGTGTATAGTATCATGCCATCTGCAAACAGTGACAGCTTTACTTCTTCTTTTCCGATTTGTATTCCTTTTATTTCTTTTTCTTCTCTGATTGCTGTGACTAGGACTTCCAAAACTATGTTGAGTAATAGTGGTGAGAGTGGACATCCTTGTCTTGTTCCTGATCTTAGAGGAAATGCTTTCAGTTTTCCCCATTGAGAATGATGTTTGCTGTGGGTTTGTCATATATGGCTTTTATTATGTTGAGGTAGGTCCCTCTATGCCCACTTTCTGGAAAGTTTTTATCATAAATGGGTGTTGAATTTTGTCAGAAGCCTTTTCTGCATCTATTGAGATGATCATATGGTTTTTATTCTTCAATTTGTTACTGTGGTGTATCACATTGATTGATTTGTGTATATTGAAGAATCCTTGCATCCCTGGGATAAATCCCACTTGATCATGGTGTATGATCCTTTTAATGTGTTGTTGGATTCTGTTTGCTAGTATTTTGTTGAGGATTTTTGCATCTATATTCATCAATGATATTGGTCTGTAATTTTCTTTTTTTGTAGTATCTTTGTCTGGTTTTGGTATCAAGGTGATGGTGGCCTCATAGAATGAGCTTGGGAGTGTTCCTTCCTCTGCAATTTTTTGGAAGAGTTTGAGAAGGATGGGTGTTAGCTCTTCTCTAAATGTTTGATAGAATTCACCTGTGAAGCCATCTGGTCCTGGACTTTTGTTTGTTGGAAGATTTTTAATCACAGTTTTAATTTCATTACTTGTGATTGGTCTGTTCATATTTTCTATTTCTTCTTGGTTCAGTCTTGGAAGATTATACCTTTCTAAGAATTTGTCCATTTCTTCCAGGTTTCCATTTTATTGGCATAGAGTTGCTTGTAGTAGTCGCTTAGGATGCTTTGTATTTCTGCAGTTTCTGTTGTAACTTCTTTTTCATTTCTAATTTTATAAATTTGAGTCCTCTCCCTCTTTTTCTTGATGAGTCTGGCTAATGGTTTATCAATTTTGTTTATCTTCTCAAAGAACCAGCTTTTAGTTTTATTGATTTTTGCTATTGTTTTCTTTGTTTCTATTTCATTTATTTCTGCTCTGATCTTTATGATTTCTTTCCTTCTGCTAACTTTGGGTTTAGTTTGTTCTTCTTTCTCTAGTTCCTTCAGGTGTAAGGTTAGATTGTTTATTTGAGATTTTTCTTGTTTCTTGAGGTAGGCTTGTATAGCTATAAACTTCCCTCTTAGAACTGCTTTTGCTGCATCCCATAGGTTTTGGATCGCCATGTTTTCATTGTCATTTGTCTCTAGGTATTTTTTGATTTCCTCTTTGATTTTTTCAGTCATCTCTTGGTTATTTAGCAATGTATTGTTTAGCCTCCATGTGTTTGTGTTTTTATGTTTTTTTCCCTGTAATTCATTTCTAATCTCATAGCGTTGTGGTCAGAAAAGATGCTTGATATGATTTCAATTTTCTTAAATTTACTGAGGCTTGATTTGTTACCCAAGATGTGATCTATCCTGGAGAATAGTCTTTGCACACTTGAGAAGAAAGTGTAATCTGCTGTTTTTGAATGGAATGGCCTATAAATGTCATTAACTCTATCTGGTCTATTGTGTCATTTAAAGCTTGTGTTTCCTTATTAATTTTCTGTTTGGATGATCTGTCCATTGGTGTAAGTGAGGTGTTAAAGTCCCCCACTATTATTGTGTTACTGTCGATTTCCTCTTTTATAGCTGTTAGCAGTTGCCTTATGTATTGAGGTGCTCCTATGTTGGGTGCATATATACTTATAATTGTTATATCTTCTACTTGGATTCATCCCTTGATCATTATGTAGTGTCTTTCCTTGTCTCTTGTAACATTCTTTATTTTAAAGTCTATTTTATCTGATATGAGTATTGCTACTCCAGCTTTCTTTTGATTTCCATTTGCGTGGAATATCTTTTTCCATCCCCCCACTTTCAGTCTGTATGTGTCCCTAGGTCTAAAGTGGGTCTCTTGTTGACAGCATGTATATGGGTCTTGTTTTTGTATCCATTCAGCAAGCCTGTGTCTTTTGGTTGGAGCATTTAATCCATTCCCGTTTAAGGTAATTATCAATATGTATGTTCCTATTACCATTTCTTAATTGTTTCGGGTTTGTTTTTGAAGGTCTTTTTCTTCTCTTGTGTTTCACGCTTAAAGAAGTTCCTTTAGCATTTGTTGTAAAGCTGGTTTGGTAGTGCTGAATTCTCTTAGCTTTCACTTGTCTTTAAAGCTTTTGATTTCTCCATCGAATCTGAATGAGATCCTTGCCAGGTAGAGTAATCTTGGTTGTAGGTTCTTCCCTTTCATCACTTTATTTTATTTTTTTAAATTTGTTTTAATCATTAAACAATTATTTCAATTTAAAAAAATTATTTTATTTTATTTATTTTATTTTTGGCTGTGTTGGGTCTTTGTTGTTGCACGTGGACTTTTCTCTAGTTGCGGTGAGCGGGGGCTACTCTTCCTTGTGGTGCACGGGCTTCTCATTGCGCTGGCTTCTCTTGTTGTGGAGCATGGGCTCTAGGCATGCAGGCTTCAGTAGTTGCAGCGTGCAGGCTCAGTAGTTGTGGCTCATGGCTCTAGAACACAGGCTCAGTAGTTGTGGCGCACGGGCTTAGTTGCTCCGTGGCATGTGGGATCTTCCTGGATCTGGGCTCGAACTGGTGTCCCCTGCTTTGGCAGGTGGATTCTTAACCACTGTACCACCAGGGAAACCCCCTTTCATCAATTTAAATATGTCATGCCACTCCTTTCTGGCTTTTAGAGTTTCTGCTGAGCAGTAAGCTTTTAACCTTATGGAAGTTCCCTTGTATGTTATTTGTCGTTTTTCCCTTGCTGCTTTCAATAATTTTTCTTTGTCTTTAATTTTTGCCAATTTGATTACTGTGTGTCTCGGCGTGTTTCTCCTTGGGTTTATCCCGTATGGGACTCTCTGCGCTTCCAGGACTTGGGCGGCTATTTCCTTTCCCATGTTAGGGAAGTTTTCGACTGTAATCTCTTCAAATATTTTCTCGGGTCCTTTCTCTCTCTCTTCTCCTTCTGGGACCCCTATAATGCGAATGTTGTTGCGTTTAATGTTGTCCCAGAGGTCTCAGGCTGTCTTCACTTCTTTTCATTCTTTTTTCTTATTCTGTTCCACAGCAGTGAATTCCACCATTCTGTCTTCCAGGTCACTTATCCATTCTTCTGCATCAGTTATTCTGCTATTGATTCCTTCTAGTGTATTTTTCATTTCAGTTATTGTATTGTTCATCTCTGTTTGTTTGTTCTTTAATTCTTCTAGGTCTTTGTTAAACATTTCTTGCTTCTTCTCGATCTTTGCCTCCATTCTTTTTCTGAGGTCCTGGATCATCTTCACTATCATTATTCTGAATTATTTTTCTGGAAGGTTGCCTATCTCCACTTCATTTAGTTGTTTTTCTGGGGTTGTATCTTGTTACTTCATCTGGTCCATAGCCCTCTGCCTTTTCATCTTGTCTATCTTTCTGTGAATGTTGTTTTTGTTCCACAGCCTGCAGGATTGTAGTTCTTCTTGCTTCTGCTGTCTGCCCTCTGGTGGATGAGGCTATCTAAGAGGCTTGTGCATGTTTCCTGATGGGAGGGACTGGTGGTGGGTAGAGCTGGCTGTTGCTCTGGTGGGCAGAGCTCAGTAAAACTTTAATCTGCTTCTCTGCTGATGGGTGGGGCTGGGTTCCCTCCCTGTTGGTTGTTTGGCCTGAGGCGACCCAACACTGCAGCCTACCTGACCCAACACTGCAGCCTACCTGGGCTCTTTTGTGGGACTAATGGCAGACTCTGGGAGGGCTCACACCAAGGAGTACTTCCCAGAACTTCTGTTGCCAGTGTCCTTGTCCTCATGGTGAGACAGAGCCACCCCCTGCCTCTGCAGGAGACCCTCCAATACTAGCAGGTAGGTCTGGTTCAGTCTCCTACGGGGTCACTGCTCCTTCCCCTGGGTCCCGATGTGCACACTACTTTGTGTGTGCCCTCCAAGAGTGAAGTCTCTGTTTCCCCCAGTCCTGTTGAAGTCCTGCAATCAAATCCCGCTAGCCTTCAAAGTCTGATTCTCTAGGAATTCCTCCTCCCATTGCCAGACCCCCAGGTTGGGAAGCCTGACGTGGGACTCAGAACCTTCACTCCAGTGTGTGGACTCCTGTGGTATAAGTGTTCTCCAGTTTGTGAGTCACCCACCCAGCAGTTATGGGATTTGATTTTATTGTGATTGCGCCCCTCCTACCATCTCATTGTGGCTTCTCCTTTGTCTTTGGATGTGGGGTATCTTTTTTGGTGATTCCAGTGTCTTCCTGTCAATGACTGTTCAGCAGTTAATTGTGATTCCTCTTTACCCATTTTTAATGGAGTTTGTTCTAGAGTTCTTTGTGTAATTTGAGTACAGATCTTTTATCAGATGTGTATTTTGCAGATATTTTTCTTTCGGTTTATGGCTTGTCTTTCAGTTTTCTGAATAAGACATTTCATAGAGTTTAAAGTTTTAAATTTTTCAAAGTCCGTGTTCAAATTTTTATTTCTTTTGTTGATAGGCTTTTGAGGTGTTGTTTTAAAATTTACCAAACCCAAGGTTATGTAGATTTCCTTCTATGTTTTCATCTACAGTTTTTAGTTTTAGAATTTAAATTTTTCTATGGACGATTTTGAGTGAATTTTGGTGTAAGTTGTAAAGTTTGTATCTTTTTCATTGCATATGGTTTCCAATTAATTATTCTATAACTATTTTTGGAAAAGTCATGAGATATTTGGCTCCATTTCAGCTTGAATTTCCACACTCAGTGGTTTCTGCAGGCTTGCTAGGTGGGAGCATGGGCTCCACTGAACTGAGAGGTTATGACCTGCACTTCCCAACTGGCCAGCAGGTGGCACCAAGCCTGCCTCTCTGACCTTTGAGGTTCATATGTGCTCCACTGGTGGACTTGGCTTGTGAAGGAACTTGGCTCCTCCTGCCGCTGATAGAAGCTCTGTGTCTTCAGGATCTGCCATGGTTTCAGCTTTGAGACTACACTCAGCTGAGTCCATGCATGCAGGAACCAGATGTCTTCAGGAACTGCCAAGAGGCACAGACATGGGAGTAAAAGGTGAAGAAAAAGGGGGGAGAAGCTTCCTGTGTGTGGGGGTCCATTTTCAGAGGACCCAACAGAGGACAGGCTTGATGTGGAAAATTGTGAATTTTAGTTAGCTTTGTGTGTGGTGTTGATGGTGTCTAGTGTTCTTTGATGTGTGGTGTCCAGTTTTCCTGGCACCATTTATTGAGAGAACTGTCCTTTCCCCATTTTTTGTTCTTGGCTCCTTTGTCATGAATTAACTGATGACATGCAAATGTGTTTATTTCTGTGCTCTCTGTTCTGTTCCTCTGGCCCATGTGCCTGTTTTTGTGCCAATACCACACTGCTTTGATTACTGTAGCTTTGTAATATAGTGTGAAGTCGGGGAGGGAGATGCTACCAGCTGTGTTCTTCTCAGGATTGCTTAGGCTAGTCAGGGTTCTTTGTTGTTCCATACAAGTGGTAGGATTGTTTGTTCTGTTTCCATGAAAAATGCCATTTGAATATTGGCGGGATTGCATTGAATGTGTACACTGCTTTTGTTGCTGAATTAACTCACATGGACCCCTCTTTGGGGGTACATACGACTTAATTCTGTGACAAATTTTGGTGAGCCAGCCAGGAGGGTGGCCTTGGCTCCACCATTCTGCCCAGTAACTCAGCCAGGACTTGCTTGCTGACCTAGGGTTGACAAAGCTGGCTAAATAACTGGGTAGTCTGCCCCAATCTTTGACCTCTGGGGCCAGTGAGGACTACTGAATTCAGTCTGAGATAAAAAAGCAGCCAAGGGTTAGGTGGAGTGCTCTCCCCACCCTGGCATATCTACAGCAAGGACACTTGCTACAGATTGGGGTAGTGTCCAACGGAAAACTGACGTGGGGGTGCTGACTCCACTTCAGCCGTTAAGGCTGAGGTTAGTTGTAGGGGTTGGCTGGCTAAGGGAAAGGATCCTGGCCTGGTTGGAGCCAGACCTCTGTCTAGAGGACTGGATTGGGCAACTTGTTGTCTAAATATAACCAATCCTCTACTAATGGGTGAGATTGAACATTTGACTGTCTGGTTGGACCAGTTCCCGACAAGGGGATTGGACTGGACGAGAAGCCCTCCGGAGGCCACCGCATGGTAAGAACATCTCTTTGTTTTCTGTTTTTGTCATAAGTCCTAGTTTCTGTTCTTGATATGATTGAAGCTTCTATCTCTGTTGTATGTGGTCTTGTCTATCCTAATGCTCTTGGAAATCCTTGCTGCAAATGTGGGCACAGGTTGAGCACTTAAAGGGCACTAGGGCACTCACTGCTGGAAGACCCCCATGAAAGGATAAGTCAGTCACAGACCAGGGTAGATGAGCACTAGGCACCCTGCCACCTGGAAGCAAATGTCTGTGTAAGTAGGCACACTGTAAAATGCTCACCACCACCACCCCAACCGTGTGACTGATTTAAAGCCGGGTCACATGACTTAAAGCTGTGTCACGTGACCAAAAGTCAGGTCATGTGACTTGAAGGGGAATGGTGGCCCCGACTTTAATTGGGGTTAAGCCACCAAGAGTTCCAGTCGCCTCCCTAGGGCTGACCCCAGCACCACACTCCTGTTGCAGGGCGGCGTGACTGTCTGCAAGTTTGAGGCTGGTTCCTGTTCTGTCAGATTCCAATCATGAGAGGCCAACTTGGTTGGTCTGGCAGTTCGTTGAAGAGGGAAGCATCTGACTGCAGGGTGGCATTGCTGGGCTGTGGGCCAGGGCTGGGGCTGCTCAGATGTGGCTGAGCCACAAGGCAGGGCAAAGGGAGGCAAAGGGGGCAAACAAGAGATGCCAGACCCCAAGCCAGAGTCCAGGAGGTCTTGGCCTGAGCCCTCCAGGAGACCCTTCCTCTGGTTGCTGACCCCCACCCCAAATGAAGTAGGCCCTGGTATCCATTCATCCATCCACTAAATAACTGCTGATTACTTGCCAGTCACAGACCCTGTACCAGGCTCCAGGAAGATGTCATTCCTGTTTTCAAATTGCTTACAGTCTAGTGGTTCTTACTCTTTTGCTTGGATTGAAATCCCTGGAGAGCTTAAAAGGCCAATTCCTGAGCCCCAGCCCCAAGATTCTGATTCTACGGGGCTGGGAGGAAGATGGAGCATCTCTGGTGATTATGCTGTGGGAGCATGGGGGGTCTTCCCACCAGGCTTGGAGAAACCTTGCTCTGGCCTAAACCCTTTGGAGAAGAACCAAGTGAGATGCAGCCCTTGAGAATGTCGCCTGCTTCAGGGTGGCCACTGGAGACTCAGCTCTGGAGGGAGGAGAGGGTGCCCTTGGTGAATGAAGCAGATTGTTGGGAGTTGGAGATGCTCTTTCTCTGGGCTGGGTCCCCCACTTTCCACCAGGGGAACTCCTTTGCCAGCCAGCCTCCTTCTTCCTTGGGTGTGCTGATTTTCAGCATCAAGTGAACATGTTTTGCCTGCCAGGATGGCTCAGTTGGGCTGGATTCCCCATGCTTTGTAATTGTCTGCAGCTGGCCTGGCTGTCGACTTTTGGGTTATTTTCTGGACACCTTGTCAGTTGATTATTTTTCATCCTGGTTTTCTAGCAAAAGAAACCAGTACCAAGTGAGTCTGGGTAACTTTGTACTTCTTATTCATCCTAGAATCTTAAACAATATCTCTTTTCAGACTCAAAAAGCTATTGTAATTAACTCTACTCATCCTCAAACACATTTTAATGCAGAATCTAGATTAGGAAGCCTGTTAAATGCACACAATGAAATCAGGACTCTCTTCCTTGCCCCCTCACCTCCCCACACAAAAGTTTTAAAATTCTATATCAAACTACCAGAACATTTTTTTTTTAAGTTTTTAATTAATTATTTATTTATTTATTTTTGCTGTGTTGGGTCTTCGTTTCTGTGCGAGGGCTTTCTCTAGTTGCGGCGAGCGGGGGCCACTCTTCATCGCGGTGCGCGGGCCTCTCACTATCGGGGCCTCTCACTATCATGGCCTCTCTTGTCGCGGAGCACAGGCTCCAGACGCGCAGGCTCAGTAGTTGTGGCTCACGGGCCTAGTTGCTCCGCGGCATGTGGGATCTTCCCAGACCAGGGCCCGAACCCGTGTCCCCTGCATTGGCAGGCAGATTCTCAACCACTGTGCCTCCAAGGAAGCCCCAGAACATTTTTTTTTAATGTTTAAGAAAAAATTTAGTCTGGAGGAAAACAGATTAGGATCTTGAGTCTTGTGTCCAGAAAACATTTGGATAAGATTTTGCTGTGTCTGGGGCAAGGGTCTCCAAGGATCTCAATTCTAATTATTTTTGAGAGTTTTTATAGTACTTATTTTAAAATAGGCAGTCTCTTATAGGAAAGAAAAAGAATGAAAAAAACAAAAAGTGAAGCTTCCATATTCTAAAAAGATTCAGACGGTTTGTTGTGTCCTTGGAAAAATAGCACCAGCGTTAATTACAATGGTTTGGAAAGGGTGGAAAACAGATGAGAGGTTCTGTGCCTGGGTTCCCTCCAGGCTCCACCAATTCCTAGGTGGCCTCTTGGAAGCTTAGTTTCCTGACTGGTAGAATGGGGATATGTGGACCATCTTGCAGGTTCATTAATGAGCTTAAATGAGATAATTTGCGTAAAGAGTTTAAACGAAGTGCCTGACACAGAGACATAACCAATAAATGCCTACTGTCACTATTATCATCACCGTCATCATCATCTTTCAATGCCAGAGTCCATCAGTTTGCTTTCTTAGTAAAATGTGGTCACTTTAAGGAATACGGTTTTTTTTTCTTATAAGTGTAGTAACCGGGACTTCCCTGGTGGCGCAGTGGTTAAGAATCCACCTGCAAATGCAGGGGACACAGGTTCGAGCCCTGGTCCGGGAAGATCCCACATGCCACAGAGCAACTAAACCCACGTGCCACAACTACCAAGCCTGCGCTCTAGAGCCGGCGAGCCACAACTACTGAGCCCGCATGCCACAACTACTGCAGCCCCCGTGCCTAGAGCTTGTGCTCTGCAACAAGAGAAGCCACTGCAATGAGAAGCCCGCACACCGCAACAAAGAGTAGCCCCCGCTCGCCGCGACTAGAGAAAGCCCGCACACAGCAATGAAGACCCAATGCAGCCAATAAATAAATAAATAAACAAACAAACAAAAAAAAGATGGGATCATACCATATGTCATCATTTGAAAAAAAAAAAGTGTAGTAACCCCTTTTGTTCTGTCACTGAGCCAAGCTTTTGGGGATTTTTGTTCCCAACAAACACTCATTGAATAGATAGTATAATGCCAGGCTCTAAACTAAGCACTTTACATGCCATTTCTCTTTTAATTCTCTCAGCTTTCCAACACGGTTAAGTTTTCTTACTGTTAACATTTAATGTGGATGAGGAAATGGAATCAGAGGGTAAGTAATTTGTCAAGGTCACACAGCTATTAAGTGGCAAAGCTAGCTCTTCAATTCAGGTCTGTTCTTAGAACTTTGCTTAAGTCAATACTTCCCAACTCTGAACTCTGGTCTCTCCATCTATATAGAAAAATATAGTCTAGTTGTTAAGAGCAAGTAATGAATGACCGATGAATTATTCAAAAAACGAAATTATCCATTTTATCTTGAAAATGCAGAATTATTATGAGATTTAAATGACAAAGCATATTTTTATAAAGCACCTAGAATATTACAGTCATTTAAGAAATGTCAAAAGTCCTCTTATTTATATCTTAGTACACCACGCCCATGATCAGTCACCCCACAACCCCCCAGAAGGCTAGCATGGGGCAAGCAGAGTAAGTGCTCAATATTTATTTCTTAATGGAATGAGTTTGAGCTTCCTGATGGGCCTTGTAACTGGAAAAGTGTCCTTCGATTCTCGGTTGCCTGGCCTGCCCACAGCATACGCTTGCAACAGCAGGGGCCTGCTGTTGCTTCCAGGAAGGGGGACCCCTTCCAGGGCCCCAGAGTGGGCTCTTGTCTAACACTTGGAAATGAATTGTCTGAGGAGACACACGTGCTGACAGAGCAAAAGACTTTATTGGGAAGGGGTGCCCGGGCAGAGAGCAACAGGGTAAGGGAACCCAGGAGAACTGCTCTGCCACGTGGCTCACAGTCTCGGGTTTCATGGTAATGGGGTTAGTTTCCGGGTTGTCTCTGGCCAGTCATCTTGCTTGGCCCATATTTGGTCTGACTTAGGATCCTTTCTGGTGGCATACACATCTCTCAACTAAGATGGATTCCAGCGAGAAGAATTCTGGGAAGTTGGTAGGACATAGGGACTGGCGTCTCCTCCCTCCATTTGGCCTGCCCTGAATTCCTCCGGTTAGCACCGTGTTCCTTATCGGGACCTCTTGTTGCAAGACAACTCATTGCAAGTGGTTACCATCGTGCCTGGCCCAGGTGGGTGGTTTCGGTCAACAGTTCCCTAACACTGGCACTGCTGGTCCCCTCTAGTCTATGGGGTCTCTTGTCAGAAGATTGCAGGAGAAAATGAGGAGCTACCAAAGAATCCTTGAAGGGTTGAGCAGAGGTTGGAGGAGGTGGGAGGTTAAAGGGAGTATAGGGAGAAAACCAAGGAGAAACAGAAGACAAGAGAATCAGACTGAGAAGCAGGGCGCCCACACCTCTTTCTGTTAAGTACTGACAGGCTCCTGTTGATGCCGAGGAAGCCTCTGCACCGTCGGGACCCCATTCATCGCAGTCTTTCCTCAGTTTCTTTCCTTCTGTCCATTCCCAGTGGCCTCACTATTCGAGTTCTACTTACTGGCTAGAACTGAGAGTAGCCTGCCTGCAGATGCAGAGATGCAGATGACAGGCTACAACCTCCATTAACAGAGAGCAGACAAAAAGAAGATGTGAGCTCAAACTGTTGTTGGAAGATTTATATATTTTTTTCCTAGCAGTGTATTTTTTTTTCTTTAACTGCTGGAACCATGAGTAATGATCAAAGACACCGGGTTTCTATTGTCAGGAAGAACAGAGCCACAGTCCTGTCTTGGAACATCATGGTCCCGGCATCAGGGGGCAGACCAGGTGCCTTCCTGGAGTCCTGGAGCCAGTCCCCATCACCTGTGGCTCAGCCTGCCCCCTCCTTCCGGACAGAGCAGTGAGCTGGAACACCCTCCCCTGCTCTTCCACCCCACTCCATGTAACAAGAAGGATCAAACTTTGGACCCAAAGGCCTGGGGAGGGCACTTATTTGAATAGGTTTTAAAGAAACATAGGCACTATTTCTGGACTCCTTGCTGACCCCTAAGGGAGGGCTTTGGCTGCCCCAGAGTTTTGTGAACTTTAATAAACCTTTGATGCGGTGTTGACTTCCAGAACTGGCACAGCCTGGCAATTTTTAGGAGAACTTCTGACCCTGATCTAGATAGGAAAGGGTGTCTGCCAGCCCCCAGCTGGCTGGGCCCAGAGATAACGAATGGTCCTTTCACCTTCCCATCCCCTGTTGCTCTGCCTGGGATGCTCCTTAGGGCCTGAAACTCAAGACCTAGCTTGCACTGTCAGAGCCTCTCTTGGGTGTATGAGGCCCTGGGCTGGGCTGATGAGCTCTGTTAAGCTTGATCCCTCACTGTTCCCAGTTTTCCCAGTTCCTGGAACCTGAAGTATATGGAAATTAGAGATTTCCTGTAATTATTAGAAATAACCATCATGGAAGGCATCTCAACCTTATTTTAACAGAATGTGTTATTAGTCAAAACTGATATACTATGTATGGTCCCATACATGGTAAGGGTTAGAACTGGATAGTAGTGAAAAGTCAAACTGGCTGGGTTCAAATCCCAGTGTTGTCACTTACCGTGTGATCTTGGGCAAGTTATTTGGCCTCTTTAGCCTCATTCTCTGTATCTGTAAAATGGGAATAATAGGTAGGTACCTCACTGAGTTATTGTGAGGATTAAATGAAATATTACATCTCAAGTAATCAGCAGAGTGTCTGGAACAGAATGTGTTAGTTACTGTAATTGTTATTATTGACATTCAAGCAGAAGAATATATTTATTTATATATAACTTTGATTCTTGATATTTTCCAAGACCTCTTCATGCCAGATCTATATATCTTTTCAATAATCAACATGCAGTAAAAAGCAGAGAAGAATATGACAGTATGAGAACGCACAACACTGAGAAGTAATTTAGAGTATCACAGCTCTCCAAACACCTGGGTGCCCAGCCCACTCAAGTGTTGCTTTGACACCTGGAAGCCTTTAAGCATTTCCAGGCAGATGACACGTCCCTAAATTTCAGGGAATCTTAGAGGGAGAAAGTATGTGTGAGATGCACTTGGTTTTTCTCTCTCCAACGAAGCAGTAACTAAAAGCGCATGCTGGGCACAGAGTTGCATGTCTGGGGAGGCACCAGAGACAGAGAACTTGAAGTTGTGAACCTTGCCCTCCAAAGAATGCACACCTAATACATGGCTCCCACCACCATGCCGTTTCTGGGAGAGCAGGTTGGAGTTCTCCATACTCCTCAATCCTTTTTAGAAGGGTCTTTTTTTTTTTTTTAATTGAAGTGTAGTTGATTTACAGTGTTTCAGGTGGACAGCAAAGTGATTCAGCTACATATATCCTTCTTCCGATTTTTACCATTTTAGGTTATTACAAGATGTTGAATATAGTTCCCTGTGCTATATAGTAGGTCCTTGTTGTTTATCTGTTTCATATATAGTAGTGTGTATCTGTTAATTCCAAACTCCTAATTTATCCCTCCCCCATCCCCTTTCCCCTTTGGTAACCATAAGTTTGTTTTCTATGTCTGTGAGTCTGTTTGTTTTGTGAAAAGTTCATTTGTATCATTTTTTAAGATTCCACATATAAGTGATATCATATGATATTTGTCTCTCTCTGTCCGACTGACTTCACTTAGTATGATAATCTCTAGGTCCATCCATGTTGCTACAAATGGCATTATTTCATTCTTTTTTATGGCTGAGTAATAGAAGGGTCATCTTCAAGGGCAAGATAGAAGTTTGCTGGGGAACTAAGCCCAGAATGAATCCAAGTCATATATCATTGTGAACTGGAGCTCTTCTTTGCCAGTGCATGGAACTGGCGTAACAGAATGCAGGGATGTTTGTTATACTCTGGTGAAAAATTGAAGATATACAAAAGGCAAAGTTTAGGGTGTTGGTGTGAGATGCTCATATACTATATAGAACTATATGGAGAAGACTATTTTCATCTATGGGATCAAATCATTTTAGCAATTGTCTTTTCCTCTCAAACCATGAACAACAGCACTAGTTAAAGCTGTTGCTTGGTGACATGCCCACAAGTCCATGTGGCTACTACCACCTTTAAAGGACTTCTTTTTTCTTCCTCCTCTTCAGCTGGTAAGGTTAATGTATATTTAACAGTAGGTTAACGTCCTTATTTAAGTGGAAGCCAAAAGTATCACCTCAAAAATCGTCCCAAACACTCATACCTCATACTATTCTTCACAAATGAGCTGTGTAATTTGTATGACCAATGGTAGCCATGAAATAGAAAGGGACCTTGGACCTCATTTTGATATTTCTGATGTTTGGAATGCCCTCCAAACATCAAACCAGACAGTCTGATTAATGTCCAACATTACACCTTAAATTGATAGATTGTTAAGTATACAGATTCTAATTGAATGTAAATATCCAGGATGATTTCCTAGAGCATCCTCAGCTTCTCCTTCGTGGGACTTAATTATTCCTGTATACCTAGATGGTGTTATTGACCCCTTACCCCTATGAGAAGGTCCTTCCTACACTCTAAATTGCCCTCCCCTCTCTAAGAGTAATGATGAATTTGCACTGAACCATATACATCTATTTCAGGCTTGTACACAATGGCATTCAGTTTACAGATTGGGAGTGTAGTGGGCATTTGTCATGTTTGCTTGCTCTGTGTTCGTTCAGTTTTTTAAAAAAGCACCTGGTTTCCCTTGGGGAATCACTTGTTCCCCACTCTGAGTGCATGTGGTTTGAGTGGCTGAATCCACCTCCCCGCTACCAACACCGCCTCCTCTCTGCTCCATGGGCCACCATGTAATCCAAACCTTGACAGGCTGTATAATGTACGCCCTAGTCACAGAGATGACGCAGGCATGAGTACTTGCCCCAGATGGCCCAATTAGACTCAGTGTGGGGTTGTGAAGAGAAGCCCGCCTTCCCCAGGGATACTGGAATGTGAGCCTGAAATGGCTGATGGCCATTTCACCTCTGAGTGGGAGGGGCCTGTTCCAGTGAAATTACACAGAGGAAGCGGAGCCGAAGGACAGAGATGTAGAGAGCCCAAGTCCTGATGTCAGCACTGGCGTCACTGGAGACCCTGAAAATTGTCCTGTGGACTTTTGGTCATGCGTAGTAATAACTGAACCTTTTTTAATGTAAATCAATTCAAGTTGTGCTCACTGAATCAATGAACAGATGAATGAATGAATGAACCTGGCCACACACCACAAAAACCAAGAGTACCTGCTCCAGTCCCAATCAGTTTCTATGCCATGACCTGGTAGAACATTCTGCTACTGAACCACAGTGTACCGTTCCCACATTGTAGCAGTCACTGTCAGTTGCCCACCCATCCACCGCCCCTCCTGCCCCCCTCCCTCCTGTTCCTTGTTAACAGGACAGTCAGGTTTGAGCCTGCAGGAATAACTCATAATTGATCTCCAGTGTGTCTCAACAGACCACGTGTTAGAAGACTTCTAGGATCTCTGGTCCCCAGTCATTAAATGACAGTAGCCATTGTTGGTAACTAAAAATGCCCTCCCCTGCCCCACACTCCCCTACATATTCAAACTCCTGTCACTCCTTTTTGCCAAATATTCACTTTCCCAAATTCTCTTGCAGTCAGTGGTGACCACATGACCTGGCTAATAAGAAGTAAGGGGAGTAAAGTTCAACTAATACAAAATAAAATTCTGCCTTGTCCTGTTCTCTTTCTGCATTGAATATAATGGTGTGGGATGTGATGTTTGCAATGCAGCAGCCATATTTAGACCCTGAGTATATTTGCTTTCCAGGGCTGCTGTAACAACTTACCACAAACACAGTGACTTAAAACAACAGAAATTAATTTTCTCACTGTTCAGAGGCCAGAAGTCCTAAATCAAGTCCACAGGGTTGGTTCCTTCTAGAGGCTCTAAGGTAGAATCCATTGCATGCCTCTCTCTTAGCTTCTGCTGGTTGTTGGCAATGCTTGGAGTTCTTTGGCTTGTAGGCACTTCACTCTAATATCTGCCTCTATCGTCACAGCACCCTTGTCTGTGTTTCTCCTCCCCTTCTAAGGACACTTGTCATTGGATTTAGGGCCTATCCTAATCCAGGATGACCTTATCTAGAGATCCTTAACTTAATTGTATCTGCAAAGACTCTTTATCCAAATAAAGTCACCTTCATAGGCTCTGAGTGGACATACCTTTTGGGAGAGCACCATTTCACCTACCACAATGAGGTAAGACATCTGGGACAGAAAGTCAACATGTGAGAATGCCAGAGAAGAAAGTTAGAAAGATTGGGGTTCGTGATGCTATCATCCACTCTGATGGTTTTTGAGCCACTCATATAAGCCTGGAATTTCTCACCTCAATTAATCAAGAAGTTTTGAAGTAAGAGCTAACAATTCTTCCTCAGACACATATACTTGAAATTTCCCTGCAATTCATTTGCTGCTTTTACTTAACAATCAATTTAGTGGAACCTGGCAAATCCAGCAATAAGACAGGGAAATTCAATTTAATGTAAATGATCACTTTTTGTGGACCAGAGAGGATATAAGAAACAGGAAAAATGAGGGCACTGTATCATTGTGTTGCCTTATTTTGACTGGAAATGCTTAATTTCAATTATTCATGGTAGAATTTTATAGGAACGTGGCTAATATGCTCTAGGAAGCTGCATTAAGGGAACACACAGGGAGCCGAATGGCAGCCTGTGAGCTCACAGTTCTCCACACAAAACCCCTCCCGGGGGTGAGATACAGAAAATGGGAAGGAAGAATTGAGTCCTTCTTGCAGTCAGGTAGCTGGCATTTTCTGTGTTAATCCTTTTAAAATTAGCCAAGTAGCACATATATTCTCTTTGTCTTTTTAATTTTTAATTTCTTTATATATGTCTTAAAATATGTAGAATTTTCTCCAGATGCATAAATGCAATCGTATGTGGTTCCTCTTTGTTTTTCTTTTCCTTTTATTATTAGCGCCCCCTTCCCTCTCTTGTCTTCCCTTTACCACCAGCCTTCTACCCCCGACCTACTTGCTCCCAGAGCCCACGATTACAACCTGGTGTGTGTCCTTATCTTTCTCCGTCTACACACGTACTGGGTGAAGCCATAGCCAGGCCTGCCACGGAAAGCTCCTAAGTGGATATAAATGGTAAAGGCCTAGATCCTGCAAATGCAGGAAGTCACACAACCTGAAATTCAGGCACCAAAAAGGGGAGCTCCCTCAGTGTGGACCAGCAAGTTTCAGCTCCCAGGCCCTGGGCAGTGAGCCTGGCAGACAGGGCTTGTGGAGGAGCAGGATCGCTGACTGATGGGTGTGTGGCATAAGCAGACGCTGGCAGGCCTGTATGGGGGTAGAAAGCAAAAGCCCAGGAAGCCATCCTCCTCACCTGGCTGGAGCCCTCTGCAGGAAGAAAAGAAGGTGACCACAGAAAACCGCCCTCTTTCAGATGTTCCCTTTGTCTGGGCTGTTCTCATATACTTTTTAGGCTCAATGGAGCTTGTGAGTAGGACTAACAGTGTTCAAGGGTTTCATTCTGCCATCTTTGAACCCAGCTCAGGTCTTCTCAGATTCAGGCATAAGGCCTAAATCAAGAGTGTTTTTAAAATTAGTTTATATATTGAAAATTGGGTTAGAATATAATACGCATTCTTCTGTATCTTCCCTTTTCTCGCATAAGCAATTCCCTCCGATGCAACTGGCATGGCGCCCGTGCATCCTTCTGCTATTGCATAATAGTCCATGGTGTGGGTATTCCATTCCTGTTCATGAGCGTCCTCAGCATTTCCAGTTTTTCTTTTTTCTTTCTCTTCTTTTTTTAATGGTTATGAAAATTTCTACAATAAACATTCTTGTACATCTGTCCTGAGGCACAAATGCTTTTATTGCCATGGAATGGTTTCTCAAGAATGAAATTACTGCAACATGGTTGAACCTTGAAAACATCATGCTAAGTGAAAGAAGCCAGTCACGAAGGACCACATGTTGTACGATTCCATTTACATGAAATGTCCGAAATAGGCAAATCCAAGGAGACAGAAAATAGATTGTTGGTGGTTGGCTAGGGCCGGGTGGGAAGAGTGGTTGTAGGGAATTGGAGTGATTGCTAGTGAATGCAGGGCAGGCGGGGGTTCTTTTTGGAGTGATGAAAATGTTCTAAAATTGGTTGTGGTGATGCTTGCACAACTCTGGATATACTAAAAACCACGGCATGTGAATTATATCTCAACAGAGTTATAGGAAAAGAATGAGATTACTGGATCAAAATGTATATGTGTTTTTATTGTAATAGATGCCACCAGACTACTTTCCAAAAAGGCAATATAGCTCTTCCCATTTCTGCCAGCCCTGAATGAGAACACCCTTTCCCCATATCCCCACCAGCAATAGATTTTACACTTTTTTCCAGTTTCACCAATCTTGATATATAAAGTGATATCTCATTTTTACTTTAATTTGTATCTCCTGGCTACATTCTCATTATAAAAGTTTCAATAATACTTCAGCATGCAAAGTAACAAGTACAAGACCCCTTTCACCGCTCACGTCTCCCCTGAAGTAACCCTTCTCAACAGTTAGTTGGGTTTCCAGGCGACTTTGAGTTGCTTTTAGTGCATTTATAAACTAATTCACATAGACATATCATTTTATAATTGATAAATTGAATCACACGATAATGCTGTTCTATGACAACTTTTTCATATAGCAGTATGTCTTAGAGACCTTTCCAAATTAGGATAATAGCTCTAGCTCACTCTCTCTAGTGGCTAAATGAGATAGCATGGTGTGGAGAGTCCTAAAGGGTTGCTCCCTTATCCTACCTTATATCCCCAAACCTAGACATAACTGAGCTATTGAATTTATCAACTCTTAATTCTGCCGACCTCTTGACTTCTTATGTATAGCACTTATTGCTTAAACCACTTTGAGTGAATTATTCTGTTACTTGGGGCCAAAGGCATCCTATCAAATAGCTCTGTACTTCCCACCTGCCTCCCACCCACCCCCACCTCGATTCTAAATTCCATGAGAGCAAAAACTGTGTTGTTCAAGTTCATCAGCTCTTGGCACAGTGCCTGGCACATAGGAGTTGCTCAACAAATATTTGCTGAATGGTGAACAAATAAGGCACTTTGAAATTGAAACTAAGGAAACAGCTGATTTGGGTTTTGAGTATTGGGAAAGGCATCATCATCATCAACACCAGAGATGGATCCTGAAGGACAAGTGAGAGTCCATTCAGTAGGAAATGGCATTTCAGTGCAGAAGGGAAAGTCTGAGCAAACCCTAGAGCTGTGAGGGTGGATGGCACAGTTCTGGCACCAGGGAGTAGGCTTATGTAAGTTGAAGAAATGGAAAAGGCAGGAGATGAGTTTGGGAATGTTGGCTCAGATGCCAGAGCTTATAGGAATGCCCTTCTAAAGAATTTGGATCTTCTTCTTCAATGGTTGGAAGTCAATGCAAAGTTCTGGGCAAGAAAATGGTGTGTCTGGATCAGCAATTCAGAAAGATCCATCTGGAAGCTATTTGGAGGATGGATTGGAGGTTGGCAAGCCTGGAGACAGGAAGACCAATTAGGAGATATATTTACCAGGTCCTTTTTGTTGCAATTAGCAAAAACCCAGTTCACTTGGCTAAAGTGGAATGGATTAGCTCACTGACCACAGGAAGGGCAGAGGTATTGTTGGGCTTTAGGAACACCTAAAACCTGGGTCTAGATCACTGCCAGGGCTCCCCAGCTGTGGGGCCAACTCTGCTCTTCTCTGTGTGTTGCCTTCAGTCTCTCAGGCTGACTCACTCTACATGACACATGGCTGCTCTCAGGTCCTGGGCCTCAGATCTCACGCTCTCACTAGTACCAGAGAATGACTGCTTCTGTCCCAAGATCAAGTAACCCAGGGAAGGAAGGGCTCTTGTTTTCCAGGCTTGGGTCAGGTGTTCATCCCTTGTCCAATCAACAGAAGCCAGGATAACAATATCTCAAGGCAATGGCAGTTTCCCTTCAAGATACATGGTCAGGGACTTCCCTGGCGGTCCAGTGGTTAAGACTCCCGCTTCCACTGCAGGGAGCATGGGTTTGATCCCTGGTTGGGGAACTAAGATCCCACATGACATGGCCCCCCCAGAAAAAAAAAAAAAGATACATGGTCAGAGATGGGTAAGGAGAATTTCCCAGAAGAAGAGGAGCAGCTCTGGAGTCAGAAAAATAGTTGTTCATTACTATAACTATAATCTATTGTTATAGTGCAGGCAAAACGTGAGGAGCACCCAAACTAAGGAGCTCTGGGAGGGAGAAGAAAAGACAAATCCAGGAGACTTTTAGAATCCTCAGTTGCGGGCCTGTCCGTTCCTGGATCTAGGAGCCAGCTGTCTCATCGGTAACAGAAAGCGGGAGTCTCCTCTGGGCCTGCATTCCTGGTTTACTTTGTGCATCTTGGAGCCTGGAAACTTGGAGACTGGAGACCTCTTCTTCAGCTTTGCAGCCACTCTTCTTCCACTAGAGCCCAAGAAAGCGCACGAAGCCCTGAGACGTAAAAAGGTGAGCTGCTTTCCCACGAGTCATTGCAAACTCAGCTAGGTAAATGGTGACTCAAAATAGAGTTTAAGGTAATTCAATAGTTTTATGCTTCAGAAAAATAAAGTTACAGTTCTTGTAACTTTAAGGACTGAGATTTGTTCCCACAACATTTGTGACACCAGAACCTGATACCAAATAGATGCTGATCAATTATTTGTTGAGTGATTGAGAAGAGAGTCCACATGGGACGCCAAGGGGACATCAGTCAAGGAGAACCTAAAGGAACAAGAGCCCAGAATACAAGCTCCACTTGTTCTAGGTTCTGCGCTGAGATCCGTTCTGACCCCACCCTCATTCAGCCTCTTCTTCCTGGCTGCTGCAGCTGCTGCTGTGTGTATGGGAGGGTCGGCGGATGGATGGGGATGGTGGGATGGTGTTAAAGAAAGCATAAAGTTCCTTAGGATTCCACCGGAGGGGACGAGTCTGGAATCAAGGCACCCAAAGGAGTCTTGGGCTTTAGTGATCAGCTTTTAAATAGGTTTCTCTTTCTACTCCTGCATTCTTCCACTCCCCCACCTCCCACATAGAGTCCCCATGGCCTGGGTCACTTGGCTGCCCTCCTATTAGAGCTGCAGGTATCATCTGCTGCCCGGAAGCGTGTTCCAAATGGCAGAGGCTTGAAGTTTCACTTTAGCCGAAGATCAGTTTCTTGCCCTGGGCGGGAAGAGAAAGCACCTGTGTCCACAGTGCTGCTCTCCTGCCATGGCAGCCTCCTAAAGAAAAACCTAAGCGGAAACTTTCCACCTGGTCCTGACATTGGCAGGAAAGAAGGCTGGGGGAATAGAGATGATCGTGTCCCTCTTTGATGACAAGCTCTGAGAAGCCCTGGCGGGCTGCCTGGGGCTGGAGTGAGAGGGGCGTTTAGCCAAGCGGGCGCGCAGGGACTGCTATCCGCGCAGTGTCTGTTAGCAGGAGCGCGTCTGCTGTGACCTCAGCAGTTGCACCCAAGGCTGGGAAGCCCCAGGAGGGGTGGGAGCCAGTGCACTTGCCAGCCCCAAGCCTGGGTCAGGAGAGGCTCTACTGAGAGAGAAAAGGCCCCAGGCAGCTTAGGTGGAAGTGGGGTGAGCTGCCAGAGAAAGGTTACCCCACCTGGAAGATCCCCTGCAGGCTCTTAGTGGGTCAGACCTTTGGGTTATTTGTAACCCTGGATCGGGTTACAGACAGCATTTATCCTCCAGTCTGGACAACCCTGGAGGGCAGACAGCTGTGCAGGGGGACTGGCGGGAAAGGGTGAAGCAGCTGCTGCCCAGGTCAGGCTGACACGCGGAGAGCCGCCAGCGCTTCCGGCTAGAGCGCAGTCACCACCAGCTCGAACCTCAGAAATGACCAGCCCCCTCCACGGGGTCCCCTCCCCGCTCAGGAAGTTTCGCACTTTAATAAGAACAGCATCAGAGGGTTAGATTGCTGTAACACGAAGGAGCAGACATCCCCAGACCTGCAGTGTAGGGCAGGGGGTGCACCAGGGCCAGATCTCAGGTCCTCCCTCGAGGTGGCATCTGGGCACATCTAGGCAAACTGGGTCAGGGACCGGAAGAGCGTTTATAAGCAAAGGGCTGCAAAAGCAGAGAAGTGTGGGTGTATGGAATGAGGGTGGGGTGCGTGCTGGGACTTGTGGCTAGGAGACACGAGGAGGTGGCATTGACAGCTGGACCTTGGAGGATGGGTTGGATTTGCCAGGTGGATTGGGAAGAAGAACTGCAGAAGAAACAGCCTGAGCCAGAAATAGGAGGGATCAGCGCACTCTGGGGGATGGTGAGACCTTCCTGGACCCAAGGTTTGAGAGAGTCCTGGAGAAAATGCTGGAAGGGTAAATTGTCACTTCCTGTCAAGGAATTTAAGCCAAAGGCAAACAGAGTCAAAGGGTTTTGAACAGGGAGTAATGTCATCTGAGTTGTACTTTTAAAACGTTTCTGGGATGGCTGTGGGTCAGGCTGGGTTGTAAGGGAAGAGCTGGATGCAGAGAGACCAGGAAGGAGGCTAGCAAGTGAAGAATAGCCAAACCCAAAGTTTTTGTAAGCAGAAAGGTAATTCGCTAGCTCACCAAACTGAAAAGGCCAGGAGGAGGTCTGGCTTCAGGCACTGTTTGATCAGGGGCTCCCATTTTGTCCCTGGGACTCAGTTTCTCTCTTTCTTGCCCTCAGTTCTATGACGGCTCCATTCTCAAAGAATCTTCTCCCTCTGGTCACAAGGTGGCTGCATTGCTCCTCACAAACACCCCACTTCAAGCACAGGGGAGAAGAACAAGTCTCTTTCTGAGAAACCCCAGCAATTGCATTGTGTTGGCTCTTATTTGGTCACACGTCCATCCCTGAACTGATGTACAGGTCAGAGGAAAGCAAAGCTCTTTAGCTATGTGCCTTCGCCAAGTCACTTAACCTCTGTGTCCTAGTTTTCTCATTTATAAAATGGGAATAATAATAGTACTTATCTGATAGAATCGTTAGGAGGCTTACATGAATTAACATTTATAAAGTACTTAGAACAGGGCCTAGCTCAGGGTATGCACCATATAAATATTTGTTGAACAGGTATATTGACCAGGCCTGAGTCGCAAGTCCCCTGTGGCCACTCCCTTAGACCATAGTGACTGTGTGTGGGAGGAATGGCAGGTGTGGGACAAAGGGGAAGTGGACCCAAGGCAGGCGAGAGACCATGTTCTGTAAAGGGCTGGAAAAACAGGAATGGCAGGACACATGGATGGATGAAGTGGAAGGATAGATTAGGGAAGAGGGTAGGTTATTATGATCAGAAAGGGGGGTGGAGGCCTTAATGTTACCCGAAACTGGGTTCGCCTCTTGGTGGGTGTTGAGCCAATAGACAACCAAACCAAAGACCAGGAGAAGGAAGGATTTATTATTACTTGCGGCAAGTAAGGAGAACACTGGGGATCTTGCCCAAAGCAGAGTCTCCTCAAACGGCAAACTTGGGGAAGTTTTAAGCTAAGGGTACACAGTCACGAAGGGGCTTGAGCAGAGGAGAATTAAGCATAGAATTGGGGCAAAGGTCCACAGAGTCCAAGCTTTAGTTGACTGAAGTCAGGAGGGTCAACATCATCATTCCATCCCCCTCCTGGGTGGAGGCCTTAGTTCCTGCAGAACTCAAAGATATATTGTTATGTGTATCCCTTGAGGAGGAACTAGGGCCCTGCTTTATCACTGTACTGTTGTTTGACTGCCTTTTTTTCTGTGCCTGCATTCCTTTGTTCCTTTGAGATCATTAATTTCTGAGACCTGTTCAAGGGCAAGCATTGCGGCCAGGCTTAGATCACAAAATGGCTTAGGCCAAAATGGGTTCTCTCATGTCAAGAAAGCCATTCTTGGTTCTCTTTCTCCGGGGACCCCCGAACCTATCTGCTTCCATTAATGATGTTGCAGTTCCATGATGAAGACGATCCAAGAGTGATACAGAGCAGCACCCCGTGGGGCTCCTGGGCACAAAAGCCTTTCTGTGTCCCCCGTTTCTTTGATTACAGGAAATAGGTTTCATTCAGCCTTCATGACCTTCCCTGAGTTCCAACAGGCAGATTCAAGCAGCTGTTCATTAGGGAAGTGGGGAAGTGGGGTGTGAGACAAGGGAGAAACAAGGGAGAGACAAACAGTCGAGAGAAACAGTAGTGCAGCCTTGGGACAGGGTCCTGGTTCCCCTTCAAGGGATACACACAGCAATAAATCTGAGCTGTTGTGCAGAGACTGAAACCCGCACCAGGTGGGAGAAGTTAACAGTTAATGAAGGTGTGCTGCCCACAAGCACGGAGACCCCAGACTGGTTGGAACCAGAAGGTTGATGATGCTGACTCCCACTTACCTCACCACCAACCCGTCAGAGAAATGTCCCCGAGCTGATCACGCCCTCTTTGAACCTTTACTATAAAACTTCTCAGTACCCTTTCCAAGTTGGGACACACAGTTTTGAGGACATTAGCCTGCCGTGGCCCCCTTTGCCTGGCAAAGCAATAAAGCTATTCTTTTCTACTTCACCCAAAACTCTATCTCCAAGATTTAATTCAGTGTCAGGGTACAGAGGCCGGATTCAGCTTCAAGAGTGGGTACGTTTAGGGTTACAAAGCAGAGTTGGAAGGTAAAGACAGTTATAAAGCCAGGCTATTGAAGATTTATCTGTGACAATCCCTGGAGACCTTTATCAACTCAGTTGGGCTGAATTTTGTTCTAAGAATGATATTTTCAAAGAATGTTGGTTTTTAAGACTCTAGGTTCTAAATATAAATATTTGGGGTTAGGTTTTAAATAGCCCAAAGCATCTTTTTTTGTTTTTCCTTTTGTGAGTGACCTGTTCTTATTCCTTTTTCGAGTCTAGTTTTTTCTTTGAATCAATTTCATAGAATTTTAGAACCCAGAGAGATCTAAGAGCCCACATTCAGCTCAGCTCCTTCAGGCCTTGAGAATCCAGGGATTTAATAGGGTGCTGGGGAGGGTTTATTGGGATGGTGGTCCTATTCCCCGACTGCCCCCTCCCCTTCCTCTCCCATTTCTGGGCTTTGGCACATAGACCAGAAATGGGAGGAGGAACCACAACTGGCAAATTAAAGCATCAGTTTCATTACTGGTGAAGTTACACAAAAGAACTCAGAGGACACTTGGGGTGGAAATGGGCTTCTTCCCACATCTCCCCCCAGAGTGGATGCTGCAGGTGAGTCCATGGCTCCAGGGACAGGCAGGGGCAGGTAGGCCTGTCTGGATTCTGAGGCAAGGCTGGAACCAGGAACAAAGTGATTGCACGACTAGGGAGCAGTCAGAGAAGCCCTCGTCTCCAAGGGGAGCCAAACGGAAGGGAGAGAGGGTCTGAGTTTGCTGACTCAAGAGTCCCACCACTGCTGTATTTATGGTTCTCATCCCCTTAAACCACATATCTATGGAGAGTCCTCAGAAAACCTAGATTATTCTTTTGCTAAAGCATTGCAACTTTCTTGCATTTTAATTTAGAAATCCAATTTGGGGACTCCATCCTCCTTGCTACTTGTATTCCTACTCTCTTTTCTTCCAGTGTTAAAACTTGCCTAATGGGGCAGAGGGGTGGGAAGTTAAAAGCTGGGGCTTTGTCAAAACACAGAACCAGACTGACTCCCAGCCACTCCCTAGCCATGTGACTTGGGAGAGACTTTGTTTGGAGAGATTCTCTGGACATCAATTTCCCTATCTGTAAAATGGGTATCATAACAGCAGTTACTTCATCGGGCTATGCAGGGGGTGGAGGAATTGGGGGTTGGTTAGAAGAAATAATGTTTGCAAAGTGTCCCCATTCAGTCCCCAGTACGTAGTAATTAGTCAATAAATGCTGGCGATCGTTTTATTTCCTGGAAATCTGTGAGAGATTCACATGGAGGGCTCCTCCTTGTTTTGGTCCTACCCCTTGTCCTCATTGGGGAGCTCTCTCCTGAAACGTGAGTCTTTGTTTTGAAGAGAGTCTCAGCGGTTTAGTCCCCATGTGAGCTCACAATTGTTCTGTAGCCTCCAGATCACTTCCATAGCAATCTTGCTTGCCCATCGTTAATCCTGTTTTTAAGCAGTTTCCGCTAGTGATTTAAAAAAAAGGGACTTCCCTGGTGGTCCAGTGGTTAAGAATCCCCCTTCCAATGCAGGGGACGCAGGTTCGATCCCTGGTCGGGGAACTAAGATCCCACATGCTGCAGGGTAACTAAGCCTGCGCGTCTGAACTACTGAGCCCAGGCGCCGCAACGAAGATCCCTCATGCTGCAACTAAGACCTGATGCAGCCAATAATAAATAAATAAATAAATATTAAAAACAAACAAACAAAAACCCAACCTACTGTCAAGCACTGGTTGACAGCATTAAAACAAAAAAAAAAAAAGAAAAAGAATGCAAGAACAAATTGGAAAATACGTGTTACAGCGAATGCCTTTTTGAGGTATAGTGTTTCTTTTTTTTTTTTTCTTCACACACACTGTATTTTATTTTTACAAGAGATAAATAGACTGACACCAAGCATTGTACGTGGATGACCACAACAAAAGCAACAATGATTGCAATTACCATACATGAAACACGCTCATGCTATGTCATAATATTGACATTCAGTCCAGTAATCCTCCACTGTAACAGCTGCTTTACTTTGCAGTGAAAATTGATTTGTATATTCTTTGCCTCTGAGTCCTTGTGGGATTTTTCCTTTTTTTAAATTCAAACAGAAAGTCACAAAAATTATACTCATCCTCATCAGTTCACTCAGTCCCATGTAATTAATTTTTTTTTTTCATCTTGATCTTTTGTTAGCACTTTTATGAGCTCATCAGTTTTTCATTAGAGTTCTGAAAATGCTTATTCATTCAGTTCAGCAGTACAGTCAGGTACCAGAAACCTGTACTTGTCAGAGTCTTTTCCATGAATTTCCTGAAGATGAAACCCTTTTATAGGAACATATTTACAAAAGCATCAGAGTACACCCAGAACTGTCTGTAAATGACAAAAGACTTAAAAATGACCACGGTTAAAGATTTGATGAAAGTTCATAATAATGCAGTTGACAAGAAAATTAGTTATTTCTGAGATATACATTTTAAAGTAATAACTAGGATTATGACTTATAACATTATACCAGAACATACAAGATTTTTAGAAATTTCATGTAATGTCTGAAACATTTATATTAACATATTTCCATACAAATAACCCAATGAAAGTTTAGTATTAGTTGTTTTGTTTGTTTATACTGCAGGTTCTTATTAGTCATCAATTTTATACACATCAGTGTATACATGTCAATCCCAATCGCCCAATTCAGCACACCACCATCCCCACTCCACTGCAGTTTTCCCCCCTTGGTGTCCATATGTCTGTTCTCTACATCTGTGTCTCAACTTCTGCCCTGCAAACCGGCTCATCTGTACCATTTTTCTAGGTTCCACATACATGTGTTAATATACGATATTTGTTTTTCTCTTTCTGACTTACTTCACTCTGTATGACAGTCTCTAGGTCCATCCACGTCTCAACAAATGACTCAATTTCGTTCCTTTTTATGGCTGAGTAATATTCCATTGTATGTATGTACCACATCTTCTTTATCCATTCGTCTGTTGATGGGCATTTAGGTTGCTTCCATGACCTGGCTATTGTAAATAGTGCTGCAATGAACATTCGGGTGCATGTGTCTTTTTGAATTATGGTTTTCTCTGGGTATATGCCCAGTACTGGGATTGCTGGGTCATATGGTAATTCTATTTTTAGTTTTTTAAGGAACCTCCATATTGTTCTCCATAGTGGCTGTATCAATTTACATTCCCACCAACAGTGCAAGAGGGTTCCCTTTTCTCCACACCCTCTCCAGCATTTGTTGTTTGTAGATTTTCTGATGATGCCCATTCTAACTGCTGTGAGGTGATACCTCATTGTAGTTTTGATTTGCATTTCTCTAATAATTAGTGATGTTGAGCATCTTTTCATGTGCTTCGTGGCCGTCTGTATGTCTTCTTTGGAGAAATGTCTATTTAGGTCTTCTGCCCATTTTTGGATTGGGGTGTTTGTTTCTTTAATATTGAGCTGAATGAGCTGTTTATATATTTTGGAGATTAATCCTTTGTCCGTTGATTCGTTTGCAAATATTTTCTCCCATTCTGAGGGTTGTCTTTTCGTCTTGTTTATGGTTTCCTTTGCTGTGCAAAAGCTTTGAAGTTTCATTAGCTCCCATTTGTTTATTTTTGTTTTTATTTCCATTACTCTAGGAGGTGGATCAAAAAAGATCTTGCTATGATTTATGTCAAAGAGTGTTCTTCCTATGTTTTCCTCTAAGAGTTTTATAGTGTCCAGTCTTACATTTAGGTCTCTAATCCATTTTGAGTTTATTTTTGTGTATGGTGTTAGGGAGTATTCTAATTTCATTCTTTTACATGTAGCTGTCCAGTTTTCCCAGCACCACTTATTGAAGAGACTGTCTTTTCTCCATTGTATATCTTTGCCTCCTTTGTCATAGATTAGTTGACCATAGGTGTGTGGGTTTATCTCTGGGCTTTCTATCTTGTTCCATTGATCTATGTTTCTGTTTTTGTGCCAGTACCATATTGTCTTGATTACTGTAGCTTTGTAGTATAGTCTGAAGTCAGGGAGTCTGATTCCTCCAGCTCCGTTTTTTTCCCTCAAGATTGCTTTGGCTATTCGGGGTCTTTTGTGTCTCCATACAAATTTCAAGATGATTTGTTCTAGCTCCGTAAAAAATGCCATTGGTAATTTGATAGGGATTGCATAGAATCTGTAGATTGCTTTGGGTAGTATAGTCATTTTCACAATGTTGATTCTTCCAATCCAAGAACATGGTATATCTCTCCATCTGTTTGTATCATCTTTAATTTCTTTCATCAGTGTCTTATAGTTTTCTGCATACAGGTCTTTTGTCTCCCTAGGTAGGTTTATTCCTAGGTATTTTATTCTTTTTGTTGCAATGGTAAATGGGAGTGTTTCCATAATTTCTCTTTCAGATTTTTCATCATTAGTGTATAGGAATGCAAGAGATTTCAGTGCATTAATTTTGTATCCTGCAACTTTACCATATTCATTAATTAGCTCTAGCAGTTTTCTGGTGGCAGTTTTAGGATTCTCTATGTATAGTATCATGTCATCTGCAAACAGTGACAGTTTTACTAGTGTTTCTTTTTGAAAATTATTTTTATTGTTCATTTCATGATAAGCAAAGATTTGATAGTTGGGCCATATTAATAATAAAAACGCATTACTATGTCTGTGAAATAAAAGTGTACTCACCATAATCTAGTATAACTTCCGTAACACAAATACATTTAGAACCTGAAAATAGAAACATTTAGGGGGCTATTTTATTACTTACTTTCATTTTTAATCTGTCAAACCTGAATTTATTTTAGCATTTACATGGTTTAAAGTGTATTTTATGATGCTATAAATTTTTTAAATTCCTATTTTGAAGCTTAAGATGGAAGTCTTTCCTGGGAGCAGATTACTAGGGAAACAGCTTATTTTACTTTGGCATTTTCTATGGCTATGAACTTAAATCTAGTAGTTGGCATCCATGTTCTAAAAAGCAGAATATTCTTTCTAGTTTCTTTATTTGAACTCAAACTATTTAACTTTCATACAAATGGAAAAAATACTTCAAAAAAATAGTTATGTAACACTTCTTTAGCGTTACATAATGGCAATTAGCATCTAATTTACAGCTCTAGGTAGAAAGAGACATCAATCCCTCCCTCAAATATTAGAGTCAGGTCTCCTATGCTGCAGCTAGACTTAACACCATTTCATTATATTGTTTGTTTTTTTTTTTTTGCTGTTTACTAAAAAAATAACCTTTCCTTTTCCTGACTGAAATGTAATCAATGCTTTTAAGACAACTTGAAAAATAACATTATCTCTCTCTTTTTAAAATTTTATTGGTGTATAGTTGATTTACAGTGTTGTGTTAGTTTCAGGTGTACAGCAAAGTGATTCAGTTATACATATACATATATTCATTCTTTTTCAGATTCTTTTCTCATATAGGTTATCACAGAATACTGAGTAGAGTTCCCTGTGCTATACAGTAGGTCCTTGTTGGTTATCTGTCTTCTATACAGGAGTGTGTGTATGTATGTTCATCCCAAGCTCCTAATTTATCTCCCCACCCCCCAGGTTTCCCCTTCAGTAACTGTAAGTTTGTTTTAGACATCTGTAAGTCTGAAAAACAGCGTTATCTCTCGAGCCAGACCTAAATTTTGAAATAATTCGCCTTTTAAAAATCTTTCCCCAAAGTTGAGGACATAAACAATATGTGACTCCTAAAGCAATAATTTGAAATACAGGTAGAGATTTAATCCAAAGATACTGTTTCATTACAGTGAGATGATGGAATAAACACATTTTTCATTGATTACAATGAAAAATTGCAAGCCACCCAGATGTTACGAAAATGTGGTCAATCCATATAAAGTGTATGTAATATAAATATTAGATTGTGTAGCATTTTTCATTTTTATTTCCATTAATAGCTCCTTTTCATTTATAAATTAACTCAGTACAGTGTGCTGATTGAGAAGCTTCATAGCACAAAGGCTGTAAAGAAAAAAAATTTTTTAAGGAGTTAGAGAAATGCTCACAATTCAGATGGAAAAATGGAAAAAAGAAAAACATAAAATTCAACACACAGCTGATTTCAGTCACGTGTGTAGTGGTGATATACCATAATAAGACAGGCTGTCTCTGGCTGGTAGAGTTCAGATAATTTGTAATTTTCTTTCATTTTACTATTCAGCATATTCCCAAATCTCTGTAATAAGCATGTATACTTTTATAATCAAAATTATAATCAAAAGGTAAAATTTTTTTTAAAATTTTATTTATTTTTTATTTTTATTTTTGGCTGCGTTGGGTCTTCATTGCTGTATGCGGACTTTCTCTGGTTGCGGTGAGTGGGGGCTACTCTTCGTTGCGGTGCGTGGGCTTCTCATTGCAGTGGCTTCTCTTGTTGTGGAGCGCAGGCTTCAGTAGTTATGGCACGTGGGCTCAGTAGTTGTGGCACGTGAGCTCTAGAGCGCAAGGCTCAGTAGTTGTGGCGCACGGTCTTGGTTGCTCCGCGGCATGTGGGATCTTCCCAGGCCAGGGCTAGAACCCGTGTTCCCTGCATTGGCAGCCGGGTTCTTAACCACTGCGCCACCAGGGAAGCCCTCAAAAGGTAAAATTTTAAATGGAAAAATATATAATAAAAATGAAAAAGAAAATACAGAAGTCAAAGAATTTTTTAAACTTTAGGGGCCAAAGGCCGCACCAGTTGATGAGCACATTTTGGGCTATTTTATAGGAGCCAACCTCAGTCCAGGGATGGTTTCTACTGTCACTAACAAGATTCGTTCCACCAGTAAAGGTGTTCACATCTCAGCCTGGCTGCTGACACGCGCTCTGCCCTGAGCAAGGCATCTCATCCTCAAGGCCTCAGTTTCCCCTTCGGAAGGGTTAGGTCCATACAGTGTTAAAGTCCTAAGATTCAATTTCATAGAATTTAACACTTACTTTTCTAACACCATCTATTGAACACATTCCAGTTTGGCTAAGAAGGTCGCATTTAGTTGAACACACTTGCTGGGATGAACTGGACATAGAAAGCTGGGAAGGAACCATCCCTGCTTTCAAGACATTACCATCTGACAAGAGGGCCAGATATGAATAGGTGGAGGGACCTGTTCGAACTATGCAGAGGGCTGAAAGCACAGAGGTGGGAGTCTTGACCAGTCCTGGGTTTGGAGAGTCAGGGCAATCAGAGTTGTTCTCCTGGAAGAGAGGACACCCAAGTTAAGTTGTAAAGAAAAAACAAGGTAGCCAGAACTGGGAAGGTACAAATGGCTTTCCATTCCTGGCAGCATACTGACAGTGCTTATGGAGTGAGAGTGATCAGTTTAAAAATTTAAGGAATTCGAGGCAAAAAGACTTTCTAGTTGTTGTTCAAAAAGAAGGCCACAGTGACCACAAATAACAAATGTTGTGAGGATATGAAGAAAAGGGAACCCTTGTGCACTATTGGTGGGAATATAAATTGGTGCAGCTACTATGGAAAATAGTACGGAGGCTTCTCAAAAAACTAAAACTAGAACTATCATATGATCCAGCAATTCCACTCTTGGGTATATATCTGGAAAAAACCGAAAGCTCTAATTCAAAAAGATACATGCACCACAATGCTCATAGCAGCATTATTTACAATAGCCAAGACACAGAAGCAACCTAAGTGTCCATCAACAGGTGAATTCTTTTTTTTTTTTTTTTGGAAACTGTTTATTTTCCATCAACCTATTTCCATTTTAAGAGTTTGTGGAAGAACAGTTTAAGACCACTCAGTGGTTGTTCCTACCCACTCAATGGCCTGAGCAGTGAGAGCTGCAGACCAGTCTTCAGTGGCAGGCTGAGCACTCCAGTCTTCAGTGGGGAACTGCTGAATAGGCACAGAGGGCATCTGCACACCTTCGGACCAGTCTGCCACCTCAGGCTGAGTAGCAGTGAACGCAGGAGCTGGAGCAGTCCATTCACCCTGAAATTCCTCCTTGGTCACAGCCTTCTCAGCTGCTGCCTGCTCTTCCTTTTCAATCTCTTACAGGTGAATTCCATCAACAGGTGAATGGATAAAGATGATGTAGCTTATATATATATATATATATACACAGTGGAATACTCCTCAGCCATAAAGAATGACATTTTGCCATTTGCAACAACATGGATGGACCTGGAGGATATTATGCTAAGTGAAATAAGTCAGACACAGAAAGATAAACGGTGTATGTTATCACTTGTATGTGGAATCTAAAAACTAAACTAGTGAATATAACAAAAAGGAAACAGACTCAAAGATATAAAGAACAGACTAGTGGTTACAGGTGGGGAGAGGGAAGGGGGAGAGGCAATACAGGGGTAGGGGATTAAGAGGTACGAACTTTTGGGTATAAAATAAGCTACAAGGATATATTGTATAACATGGGGAATATAGCCAACATTTTGTAATAACTATAAATGGAGTATAACCTTTAAAATTGTGAATCATTATGTTGTACGCCTGAAACTTATATAATATTGTAAATCAACTGTATTTCAATTTAAAAAAAAAAGAAGACCAGTGAATTGTTAGTGCTAAGCAGTTCCTGTTACCCACTAAGATGCCCCTCAACGTCTGGAGGGACAGAGGACACTATTAACAGAAAGGAAAGTCTGAGTTTAACTGTGGTTCTTTACTTTTCCCACAGAGACATTTTTTATTTCCTACCAAGACTACCTCCCAATGGCCTTTGGAGTCTCTGCCTTGCTGATAACCCACCCAAATTACCTTTCTCTGTTGCCCCTGCTACCCCTGTCACTCCTGCCACCGCCATCTACTTGACAGCCTAACCTCTCTCTTGCTAAACTTCACCTCTTAGAGCATAACTTACATGCTCCGGGCCACAGGGAGCTGCTGTGAGGCTGGTTCATATCTTCTGACATACCCGCAAAGCCCGTGCCCTTTTCCCCACTGATAAGATACAGAAAGAACAGTAATGAAAGCTGGATATCATGACCAGGCCAAGACAAACTCTCCGCTGGGCTTCTGTCCTGCTTGGAGGGACTGGTGGGGAATTAGGTTTGTGCAAGGACTGCACAGGTGGAAGGGCTTACCTTGGAGCGCTCCTGTGTGTTTCCTGTGAATTTCACACACACACACCCATCTCTGACTGCTTCTCTCGCCCACTCCAAAATAGAAGCAAAGATTTTTAACAACCTCTGACCTGAGTGTGAGACAGAATATATTCAGATGCATGCTTGCCAAGTGAGCTTCTCAACTTGGTTAAGACTAGGGCTGTGGGAAAAGAGAGGAGGAAGGGAAGGAGCGGAGGATGGAGGGACTGGTGCTTTTGAGAAGGGGGTGAGTGAGAAGGACCCACTGCCTCAAGGACTGGTGGACAGAAGGAAAGGATCTCAGAAATGAGATCCATCCCTAGTGAACAATTGTAATACTTAGGTTAATGCCAGCTGCTGTTACAAATGGACCACAAAGTTTCAGTGAACCCAACCACGTTTATTCCTTGCCCATGTAACAGTTCCTTGCCTATATTCCTGACTAGAGGGCAGCTTTTCTGTGACAGATAACTGTCTGCTGGCCACAGGGAGCTTTGGCAGCATGGTATAGGAGGACTTCGGAGGGAAGGAATGAAGAGGCTGAGACTGAAAAGCCGTCCTTCAATGCTTCTGTAAATCCCGCTTCCCATCCTGAATCCTAATTCTAGTGAGAGGAGTGAGCCTAGACATTGCAGTCAGACAGATCTATGTTCAAATCCCAGCTCTGCCACTTCCTGGCTGTGCAGTTGTGGGCAATTTTCTCAATCTGTCTGAACCCTGGCTCCCCCATTTGAGCAACAAGGATACTAACACCTCACATCGTTGTTCGAGGATTAAATAAAATGGCATTCAGAGCACATCAGGCATCTAGATCAATACATATTCTTCCTCTAATCAGGGTTCCTTGAATGGCTCTTTCTGCTTAAAGGAATCCTGAGAAATGGTGTTAGGGTAACTGCCATCTGGAGAAAAAGTAGAGCAGAATTCCCTGCCTCTTTCCTCATCCCCAAATAAATTCAGATAGGTCAAAGATTTTTCTTATTGCCTTAGAGTAGGGAGGGCCTTTCTGAGCATGATTCAAAACCCAGAATGGTCAATCTGACAACATAAATATAAAAAATATCTGCATGGGGAAAAAAATAGACATAGTGAAAGAGAAATGACAAACTGAAAAACATTTGCAACCATACCCAAAGAGCTAATTTCCTTAATAAATAAAGAACTCCTGTAAATCAATAAGAAAAAAACTAACAATCAAATTGAAATGGCCAAAGGCTACAAATAGTTCCCAGATGCCTTTAAACATTGAAAAGGTGCCCAACTCACTCATAATAAAATAAATGTAAATTGAAATTATAATGAGATACCAGTTTAAAAACTTTCAGATGGGCAAAGACCAGAAAGTGTGATAACAGTGTTAGTAAGGGCATAGGAAAACAGACCTGTATATATATATTGCTGATGGGAATGGAAACCAAGTCACCCTTTATGGAGAGTAATTTGGTAATTCTGTCAAAATTTAAATTTGATTTAGCAGTACCACTTTATAAATTTAACTTAAATATTCATAAATAGAAGAGTAGTTAGCTAAATTGTGATAATGGCATGTAAGTGGTTACAGGGTCACCCTGTACATGCTAGTATGGAAAATTTTCCAAAGTAGAAAAAAAAGACAGAACAGTATGCATTTACAGTGTGCTCTCATTTGTGTTTTTAAAGAGTAAGTAGTATCATCCCCATTTTACAAATGAAGAAGGTGAGGTTTGGAAGAGTTATATAGCTTGCCTACAGTCATCATAGAGTCAGTAGTTAGATAATAGAGTCTGGACCAGGGCCAGGGCTGTCTGGTCTCTCTGGCAGTGAAATCCAGGTCTTTTGGAGTTTTTTGTTTGTTTGTTTTGCTTTTTGGCCACGTTGCGCAGCTTGCAGGATCTTAGTTCCTGACCAGGGATCGAACCCATGTCGCCTGCAGTGGAAGCACAGAATCCTAACCACTGGACGGCCAGGGAAGTCCCGAAATGCAGGTCTTTAACTGCATGCTTTAGAGCTTCCCCTAAGCTAATATACAAGGGACTGTCCTACACAATTTTCTACTTCTCCCCTTCACATACCTTTTCACAAGCTAAACTGAACTTTCCCACATTCCTCCACACATTCCCATCTCCCGAACACCTCTGTATCTTGGTTCATGCTGCTTGAGCCAGATCAGGTGCTGCCTCCTCCAGGAAGCCCTCCTTGGTTCTCCCAGACAAATTAATCTTTGCCTCTTCCAAACCCTTGAGCACTTCGTCCCTTTCAAGGAAATCTTTGGAAGGTGGGTTCTGGAGAGAATTCAAGAGAGGAGGGGAGGAAAGAAACTAAATATTTATTGTGGGCCTACTTTGTGTTAAGCACAATGCCACTGCTTTCACACGAGTCTTCTCATCTAGTATTTTAAGTATTTGTCATTGGATCGTATGTTGTTGGAGGCAGGACCACATCTGATTGATGTGGGCGTTTCCCCGAAGGCCTTGCACCGTTGTTCCATTCCTTCCATGCAAACAAGTTTTGAGACGCTACTGCATATCAGGTACTGCGTTTGGTGCTGGGGATACCAAGATGAGTAGGATGAATAGGGCAGAGTCTCAGCTGTCTGTCTAGGAGGGGAGCCAACTGTATGACCCAATAAATCATATGTGAACATTGTTAATAAGGTGGTGGAAGAAGTTTGTTGGATGAGTGGATGCGTGCCTCTGATTGCACCCCATCCAATGCCTACCTTCACTTCAGAACTTGCTCAATTCATCATGCATCCAATCCTGAGACCACCCCTTTCATGCACAGCCCTGGGGTTAGAAAGTTCTCACATTGTCACTCTAGAACTGCATTGTCCAATACCATAGCCGGTATCCACACCTGGCTGTTTAAGTTTAAATTAATTACAACGTCAAAGAGCTGGGAAAGTGTGAAAGAGTTGGGAGGCAACATCACCCTCCTCTGCATTCCAGCACACCACACAGTCACAGATAACTGTAGCCATGGCCGGGAGAAGGGGCTGGGGTGGCAGGATTCGGGGTTCTGGGGAAGCTCACAGACCAGGAAGCATTCTCTCTGCTAGGAGTCTCCCCAGTCTTTCCCCCTCCCATCAGGATGGGCAGCAGATACAGACTCACGAATGGAGGGCCTGCCAGCAACACAACTGGGTGACACAGTGAATGGGGATGTGGGACCACAGAGGACTTTCCATTCTCATGGCACGCCCATAGGGGTGCAGCAAGGTGAGGGGTGCCCTGAGACCACAGCGGCCCCCTTCCTTACACCCGCAGCACAGAACCACAAGGTGGGAGTGGTTTCCACACTGTCTCCCCTTGCCTGTACCAGCTCTCCCTCCCAACTTCCCCATGGCTCAGGCCCCCCTGGTTTTCCTGTCTGGGAGTGGGGAGGGGAGCAGAAGAGGCTGGCACCCCTGCGGGAGGCGTTTTCCTCTCTCCCTCTCCTGGGCTGGGGACCTGTCCCCCACTCTCCTCCCCATGGATGCCTGCTGGGCAAGGGGACCACAGCCGGCCACTAGAGGGTAGCAAAAACCCTCTTTTAAATTCTGAATTCGATGGGTGAGAAGGACATCTCCTGGGGTGCTCATTGCTCTCCAGCCCTGCAGAAGTGAAAATAAAACAGAAAACATTTAAGAAAAAAATTAATGCAAACCCTATTTTCATGTTTTACATGAATTTTCAGGTAGACGTGAATCCAAAGAAATCCCTCAGGAATCAAATAAGAAAGCTCCCAAAGTAAGATGTTCCATGACTATTTATTATTGTGGAATCTATAGTAATAAATTCCTCTAATAATGTGTTCCCCAAAGCCCTGGCAACTTAATAACATTGCAATATAATACAGTGTGTTCTTAGGAGGTATTTTACAAGGGAAAGACTAACATGCAGGTTTCTTTCTCTCCCTTGGCATTCAGCAGTCTCTTTTATTATATTTGTCATATGGTTTAAGAACTAAATTTAGAAATGAAAATTCAATACCCACCTCAGCCTAGTTCTAGACAATTAGCTCTGTTCTGTCTCTTGGAACTTCTGCAGGGAAAGCGAATCGCTTTGCAGTCTTGCCAGTTTCGTTTCTGCAAACCGATACCCCCTAGTGGCCACACCAAAGCCGGGACGTTGATGGGACCTTTAACCTTTCACCTGGCAAAGTTAGTTGTTTTGCTGTTGTTGTGTTATCAGTAGAACTGAAAAATTCCCCCAACTGCTCTTCTGTCTTTCGGATTATACTATGTATTCCTATGTATTATTTTTCATCTCCAGTGTGTTTGCAGATCTTTAGAGAGAAGTAGATTCCATCCCTTGGGAGGTTATTCCATTTTTTTCTTGACAGGCAAAACAAAAGAAAAATTCTTGTTGTGTAAATCCTGTTAAAGAGAAAAACATAGGCCCCAAATGGTGTCACTTGTGCTAAAGCCCATGATACCAAAACTAGACTTAATACCTGACCCAACTGCAGCTTCAACCTTCCCCAGGAATATAGTCTTAATCGGCCAGTTTGGAACCTTCTGGCCCACATCACTGAGGTCATCTGTCACATGGGCCACCAACTCCTCCCCCCACAAGGGAAGAAGAGGAAATCTGCATGGGAGACCCTGCCCTTCTCCCAGAAAAGGTGACGGGCCTGAAACAATCCTTTCTTTTCTCTTGCTTCCTTGCCCCACCCTCCTTCTTCCTATAAAAACCTCCCATTTTGTATAACCCCTCGGAGCGCCCTTCTGTTTACCAGATGGGATGCTGCCCACCATTGAATAAGGCCAATCAGATCTTCAAATTTACTGGGTTGAATTTTTATTTTTAACAATCCTAAGAGCTAGATTGCACCGTGTAATTTTCTTTTTTTTTCTTTTTTTTTAATAGTAATCTTTTATTTATTTATTTATTTTTTATATTTATTTTTGGCTGTGTTGGGTCTTCGTTTGTGTGCGAGGGCTTTCTCTAGTTGCGGCAAGTGGGGGCCACTCTTCATCGCGGTGCGCGGGCCTCTTCACTATTGCGGCCTCTCTTGTTGCGGAGCACAGGCTCCAGACACGCAGGCTCAGTAGTTGTGGCTCACGGGCCTAGTTGCTCCACGGCATGTGGGATCTTCCCAGACCAGGGCTCGAACCCGTGTCCCCTGCATTAGCAGGCAGACTCTCAACCACTGCACCACCAGGGAAGCCTGGGCCTGCTTTTTATACACTGGGTGAAAAAGGAAATGTGCTTGTTACTCTTCTCTGTCCCTTTGTGCCTGTCCCCCGTCACCTACTAGCTGCTGCTTTGGGGGGCTGTGAGGGTGGAGGGAGATGGGTAATTGACCGGGAAGGTCTTCTGTGAGTGCCGCAGGCCTCAGGTGACCATGACTGTGACTGCGACCGTGACCGGGGCAGATGTACAACCACAGATTCTTCCTCGGGGGAGGCATTTAGGTGAGGCCTTCAGAGTCTGCCATCTCTGGGGGCGTTTTACCCACTTGGGGGTGCCTCCCCCAGCTTTCCGCTTACCATCTTGCAAGTACATGTGGGCCATGGACCAGCACGCACCACCTGTCAGAAATGGAGAGCTTAGGCTCACCCTTACCTGTTGAATCAGAACCTACATGTTAACAAGAGCCCGGGTGATGTGATGCTCAGTCAAGTCCGAGGAGCTCTGCTTCCAACCACCCCCGGCCCCTGACTCCAGCAGCATCCCTCTTTGCTGGTCCACCTTGCCCCTCCAGACAGACTTCACCCTGTATGTTTTTAGGCCCCCCCAAGTCCAGCCCCCTTCCACCCATCTACACTTGGAAAACAAGTATAGGAGAGGAAAAAAAAAAAAACCTTCCTCCCCCTATATTAGGTTCTCCGTCTGGGGCCCTGGAAATTCGACTGACAAATAAACAAGAGAAATCAAGTTTATTAATGTATGTATTACTCAGCTGTAAGTAGCTCGAAGGAGTGATAAGAACTTGGGCTTATACAGCATCTTAAAAGAACAATACGTTTTAAGAGAAGGGACAAGACGGGCTTCTGGGGTTGGTAAGTTATGGAACTGCAAATATATGAGGGAGCCAATGGTAAATGAGGGCTGGTTTTAGCAAAGTTTGTTGTGTAGATTCCTCAGGTGCTGCTAAGGGTCTAGCATTATCATCTCCAGTGATTAACTTCTGTCCTTGACAGAGAGGGGAGAGGACATCTTTATAAATGTACTTCTGCTTTTAGGCAAGTAGGGGAAGGGCAGGGAGCTTTTGTTGTAACTATTTCTTCTCAGTTGCCTTGAGCTCAAAATAATCCTTATTTTTAAAGATTATACTCCATTTATAGTTATAGCATATTGGCTATATTCCCTGTGCTGTGCAATATATCCTTGTAGTTTATTTTATAGTTTGTAGTTTGTAGTTTAGTTTGTATCTCTTAATCCCCTACCCCTATCTTGTCGTCCCCCGCCCCCCCACTTCCCTCTCCCCACTTGTAACTTGTATAGTTTGTTCTCTATATCTGTGAGTCTACTTCTTTTTGTTATATTCCTAGTTTGTTGTATTTTTTTTTTAATTTATTTTTTTAAATTTATTTATTTTTGGCTGTGTTGGGTCTTCGTTTCTGTGCGAGGGCTTTCTCTAGTTGCGGCAAGTGGGGGCCACTCTTCATCGTGGTGCGCGGGCCTCTCACTATCGCGGCCTCTCTTTTTGCGGAGCACAGGCTCCAGACGCACAGGCTCAGCAGTTGTGGCTCATGGGCCTAGTTGCTCCGCGGCACGTGGGATCTTCCCAGACCAGGGCTCGAACCCGTGTCCCCTGCATTAGCAGGCAGATTCTCAACCACTGCGCCACCAGGGAAGCCCTGTTGTATTTTTTTAGATTCCACATATAAGTGATATCACACTGTATTTGTCTTTCTGTGTCTGACTTATTTCACTTAGCATAATACTCTCCAGGTCCATCCATGTTGTTGCACATGGCAGAATTTCATTCTTTTTATGGCTGAGTAGTAGTCCATTGTGTGTGTGTGTGTGTGTGTGTGTGTGTTTATCTATCTGTCTGTATACCATATCTTCTTTATCCATTCATCTGTTGATGAATGCAGGTTGCTTCTGTATCTTGGCAGTTGTAAATAATGCTGCTATGAATATTGGGGTGCATGTATCTTTTCGAATTAGTGTTTTTGTTTTTTCTGGATATTGCCCAGGAGTGGAATTGCTGGGTCCTATGATAGTTCTATTTTTAGTTTTTTGAGAAACCGCCATAGTGTTTTCCACAGTGGATGCACCAGTTTACATTCCTACCAACAGTGTATGAGGGTTCCCTTTTCTTCTCATCCTCACCAAAATTTATTTCTGTCCTTTTTGATGATGGCCATTCTGACAGGTGTGAGGTCATATCTCATTGTGATTTTTTTTTTTTTAAAGATTTTTTTGACGTGGACCATTTTTTAAAAGTCTTTTATTGAATTTGTTACACTATTGCTTCTGTTTATGCCTTGGTCCCTTGGCCGCGAGGCACGTGGGATCCCAGCTCTCTGACCAGGGATCGAACCCACACCCCCTGCACTGGAAGACAAAGTCCCAACCACTGGACTGCCAGGGAACCCTCACTGTGGTTTTGATTTGCATTTCCCTGATGATTAGCAATGTTGAGCATCTTTTCATGTGCTTGTTGGCCATCTGCATTTCCTCTTTGGAAAAATGTCTATTCAGTTCTCCTGCCCATTTTTTAATCAGGTTGTTTGTTTTTTTTGATGATGAGGTGCCTGAGCTGTTTATATATGTTGGATATTAACCCCTTATTGGTCATATCATTTGCAAATATTTTCTTCCATTCAGTAGGTTGTCTTTTTGTTTTGTAGATAGTTTCCTTTACTATGCAGAAACTTTTTTATGTTTAATTAGGTCCCATTAGTTTATTTTTGCTTTTATTTCCTTTGCTTTAGGAGACAGATCCAAAAAAATATTGCTATGACTTATGTCAAAGAGCGTTCTGCCTGTGTTTTCCTCTAGGAGTTTTATGGTTTCCAGTCTTACATTTAGGTCTTTAATCCATTTTGAGTTTATTTTTGTATATGGTGTTAGAGAATGTTCTAATTTCATTCTTTTACATGTAGCTGTTTAGTTTTCCCAGCACCACTTATTGAAGAGACTGTCTTTTCCCCATTGTATATTCTTGCCTCCTTTGTCATAGATTAATTGACCATAAGTGCATAGGTTTATTTCTGGGCTCTCTGTTCTGTTCCATTGATCTATGTGTCTGTTTTTGTGCCAGTACCATACTGCTTTGATTACTGTAGCTTTGTAATATAGTCTGAAGTCAGGGAGTGTGATTCCTCCAGTTCTTTTCTTCTTTCTCAAGATTGTTGTGGCTATTTGGGATCTTTTGTGTTTCCATACAAATTTTAAAATTATTTGTTCTCATTCTGTGAAAAATGCCATTGGTATTTTGATAGGGATTGCACTGAATCTGTAGATTGCCTTGGGTAGTATGGTCATTTTAACAGTATTAATTCTTCCAATCCATGAACATGGCATATCTTTCCATCTGTTTGTGTCATCTTCAATTTCTTTTATCAGTGTCTTACAGTTTTCCAAATACAGGTCTTTTCCCTCCTTAGGTAAATTTATTCCTAGATATCTTATTCTTTTTGATGCAACTATAAATGGAATTGTTTTCTTAATTTCTCTTTCTGATAGTTCATTTTTAGTGTATCAAAATGCAACAGATTTCTGTATGTTAATTTTGTATCATGCAATTTTACCAAATTCATTGATGAATTCTAGTAGTTTTTTGGTAGTGTCTTTAAGATTTTCTATATTGTCTGCAAACAGTGACAGTTTAACGCCTTCCTTTCCAATTTGAATTCCTTTTATCTCTTTTTTTTTACATGCTTTCCTCTTGCCCTCCCTCTCAGCTCTGCTGCCTGGTGGAATCACCCTTAAGCAGAGCCTCTTCCTTTTAGTGTTCCCCACTGTTACACCAGCGACAAGGGAAAAGGCAGAGAGTGTGGGTATCAAATCTTCTAGTGGATTTGGTGGTAGGAAGATAGGGAAATGTCTGAATTCCATTTTCCAGTGAAGTATGAAATGTGGTCATTAGTTATAACTGGGCCTGTGGAGGGTGTGGCATGAACAGCAAAAACTCATGCTCCCTCATGTTCCCCTTTCATATTATACAGCTACCCAGCCAGGAACTACAGTTCCCAGATGCCCTTGCTTCCAGGTGGGACCATGTGACTAGTTCTTGCTAATTGACTGTGATTAGAAGCAATTAGTCCTAATTGGCATTTCCTGGCTAAAGAGGTTAAGAAGTAGGTACATCTTTCCCCATTTTCTCTTTCTTGCACACAAGCTGTTGGGTGGGTGCAGAGAACTCCAAAGCTCTAGGAGGGTGGAGGCCCAAGATGAAAGGCACCTGGATTCCTGAAAGCCACCTGCCCTGGACTTTTGTGCACAAGAAATAAACTTTTATTTTTCAAGCCGCTGAAAATTTGGGGTTTGATTGTTCCAACAGGTAGCAGTACCCTAACTAACCCAGGTGTAGTAGGTTTGCGAAGCAGTATGAAATATGTGTCTCAGTGAGTGGGCAGAGAGGGAGCAGATGCTACCAATGGTGCAGCCCACCACGTTAAGAGCCTCGCTGGCCTGGGCAGCACACTGGACAAGGATGAACAACTCAGATGTAGCTCTATAGCCAGATATGGGCCAAGGAGGGGCAGAGCTGCACGACAGTGGCTGCAGGTCAAAAGACTACTCCTATATGCCCCAGGACCCTGTACAACCTGTAAAAAATATTTAATAAGCAGAAACCTCAATTGAGTTGGGAGACCAGAAGGGGGAGCTCTTACACCCTGCAACAAAATAGAGCCCAACAGGAAGAAGAAAGACTCTTCTTTGCTGGCAAGGACTCAGCTAACGAAATGCCGTGGACTCTGTTTACTACAGCCCTCCCACCTTCCGTTTCCTCCCTATAAAAAGCGTTCGTCTTCCCTTGCAGTACAGAAATTTCCACATGGCTCACCATGTTTGTAGACCCTGAACTACAATCCTCTGCTGATCCCAGATAAACCCATCTTTGCTGGAGAAATACCTGGCAGCCTATTTGTTTTAGGTCAACAAACCCTAAGAGGAGGGTGCCCTGAAAAATGACTGAAATTGGACTACCCGTCACACGTTCACCAAAGGAGTATAAAACGGCTGTGACTCATACTCCATAAATATGGGTGTGCCAGAAACATCACACATTTTTGCTTTCTTTAAAATCAAATTTAGTCTGCAAGCCTCCATCCTGCCAAGCTGGTAGAAAGTCAGTTCCAGGCATCACTGGTGCTCTGCCCTCTCCCTAGTATTGCATTGTATCCAGGAGGCCAACATGGTGTTTCCAAGCAAGGGAAGGCCTGTCATCTTTGATTCAGGATGATCAGCACAGACATCCTTAAGGGAGCACAGGGATCCTCTGCAGTCCTGCTATATTCTCTGGGCGTTTTTAAAAATAGGACCAGGTCCACTAACTACTTAGGAAGTCACTGACCTCAGGAATCTCCCTCTACCTCTTTCTGCTGCCCAGGACCCAGTCTTTCTCCCCTGACACCTATCCCCTGGAAAACTCATACTTCTGAAAAATAAAAGCCAGAAAGGTGGGTTAGGTATGGATGGCTTCTGTTTTCTAATCCAGCAACATAAGCCTCCCTGGCAGCAAAGGGTGAGGGGTCTGAAGTTCAGGGAGAACCAAACACAAATGAATATTTTGGTTCCAGCATCAATCTCTTAGGGCTATTTTGAGGATGAGAAGAGAGAAAGCATGTAAAGCAGCCAGCATAGAGCGTGGCGTGGAGCAAGTTCTCCATCATTATTACATGTCTGTCCTCCACCTTCCATGTTCCTTAAGCTCACCATCACAAAAACAAGTTAAGTGAAAGTGTCAGGCAAGTCCTAGAAAAACTTTAAAATTCTCTCCAGCTAGTTACTGTCCTCACCAAATAAGAGGTGTCACCACTCAATAAATGATGTCACTGCCATAGTCCAAGCATAGATATTGGGCTTAGTTTACAAACACTGACACAGCTGAGGATCTCTGTGGCAGCCATGAGAATGCATCACTCACCTCCAACTGCGGGGATTCTAGTCCCAGCCAATGAGGGGGTGTGACAAGGATATGAAGGTGGGCCTATTGCTGGGGGTGTGGCATCCTCTGAAGGTGACTTTGACTTGGGAACTCCCTGACAGCCATGCTGGTCCTTCCTCAGACTGCAGGGCAATCTTAGAAGGTTTCATCCAGCCTTCGTTCCTTTCCTCTCTCCTTCACTAAGCGGCCCACCTGTATTGCGCTCTGAAGCCAGGCTCTCCCAGCCTCTTCTGGCTCCCTCCCTGTTTTCTCTCACAGATGTTTCCTCTAATAAATTTCTTGCTCATTTCATCTTGTCTTGTACTTGCTTCTCAGAGGACTCAGCCTAACACGTTCTCCCCATTTAGTACGTCCACTTTCTTTTCATAAGTGTATCATATATCTAGATAACAAATATTAATTAAATGCACTTGTTATATTTAAATTATGAAATGCAGTATATAAGGACAAATGTTTTAGATATAACTGTTAAGATTTCTTCTTACCTTAAAGTGTTAACTCTTGTTTCAACTGCCCTTTAACATTTCTTTTTGATGAATTTGGCACCTGCTACTATTTAGTCTGAGCTTTAAAATCTCAAGTGGCTGTTGAGTTCCCTCATGGCTCTTAACTCTCCCTGGAAACTCAGAACTAATTAAAAACAAAAAGTCAATGGCATTAAATATATATATCTAATATATATAATAAAAATATAAATAATAAATATATAATAAAATATAAATATATATTGCATATATATGCAATACAAAGACATTCAAAGTATTTAAAAGATAGAGGAAGAGAACTACCCATGATGCCATCATTCTATCACAATAGCTGCCAGTTTTAGGGGCCCCATGTCCCTACCACCACCTCCTGCTCTCTCCAGGGCCACCTCTTCTCTAGAGGGTCATCCACAGAACTGCCTGTGTTCAGCATGGGCCCCAGGTTCTCAGCCCTGGAGGCACATCAGAATCATCTCTGGTGCTTTTAAAAATGACCCAGGCCCAGGGCTTCCCTGGTGGCGCAGTGGTTAAGAATCTGCCTCCCAATGCAGGGCACTCGGGTTCGACCCCTGGTCCGGGAGTATCCCACATGCCGCGGAGCAACTAAGCCCGTGTGCCACAACTACTGAAGCCTGCGTGCCTAGGGCCCACGCTCCGCAACAAGAGAAGCCACCACAATGAGAAGCCCGCGTGCAGCAACAAAGACCCAACGCAGCCCAAAAAAAATAAATTAAAAAAAAAAAAAATGACCCAGACCCAGCCTTTAGCTGGATCTCATTAAGCTGAATCTTTCCTTCCTCCTTTTTGGAGTCTAGGCACAGAATAAAATTGATTGGATTCCTCGATATACCATCACTAGTGCACTCAGAGTACCTCTCTTTTTATTATTTTTATAATATTTTTTATTATTTTTATTACTCTCTTTATTATTTGACCTCCTCCTCCCTGATCCCCACTCTTTTTCCCTCCTGCTAAGGGTACCCCAGGGATTTTAGATATGTTATTAAATGTGCTTGTATTCTTATAAATATACAGGGTTGTTTGGGTGTATGTGTTTTTAATGTACATTTGTAGGTTGTTTCTTATCTGTTCCCCCCAATACTACGTTTTAAGGTTCTGTCTTTATTGACATATGAATATTAGCTCCTGGCTTCTCATTCCTGCACAGTGTCCCTCATACCTTACTTTCCATTCTTGTAGGGATGAACACCCACGTAGCCCTCAGCTGTCCTCCAGCCCTGGCAGCTCTGCACTGAGCATCCTCGTGTATGCCCCCTTGTGGGCCTGTGTGAGAGTTCCTCTGGCAAGAGTGTTCTAGCATCCTCCGCTGATTCTGATGCACAGCCAGGGCTGAGGACCACTGCCATCCTTGAACAAGTTTTCTGATCTTTTAAGGTTTTCTTCACACTCCTCTCCCATGGGACTGACTCCTCCCCAGCTGAAATCTGAGATATTCAGGCTATATCTTTTACCCCATAAAAACTCTCCCTTCAGGATCTCAGAAATGCTGAAGTTGCAGTGATGAATCACATCTTAAATGTGACCTTATGTTTGTTTCCTGTTATCGCTGTAACAAAGTACCACAATCTCAGTGACTTAAAACAAGACAAATCTCTTTTCTTAAATTCTGGAGGTCAGAAGTTCTAAAATTTAGGTGTCCGCTGAACTGTGTTCCTTTTGCATACTCTAGGGGAGAATCCATTTCCTTGCCTTTTCCAGCTCCTAAGAGGCTGCCTGCATTCCTTGGCTGGAGGTCCTTTGGCTTGTGTCACTCCAGCCTTTGCCTCTGGCATCACATGTCCTACTGTGGATGGGACCCTCCTGCCTTCCTCTTCCAAGGATCCTTGTAATTACATCAGGCCCACCTGAATAATCCAGGATAATCTTCGCAGTTTAAGATCCTTAACTAAGTTACACTTGCAACTGTGAATTTATACATTTTGTCATGTAAAGTAATATACCCATGGGTTCCAGGGATTAGGACTTGGATATCTTAGGTGGGTGGGGAAATTATTCTGCCTACCATATGACCATTGAATTTTTTAAATTTAAACTTTATTTAGTTTCTTAAAAATAAAAAGCAACCTATGCTTTGTTTGTGTTACAAACAATGCAGAGATATATAAGGAACAAGGTGATGGCTCAGCCACTCTTCCCTGAGTTTAATAAACTATTAAAAATTCAACTCAGACCTTTCATCCATGTTCATCTTCACATATACATTTGTTTTGTGTTGTGTTGTGTGGTGGTTGTTTTACAGAACCAGGGTCATACATGTTAATCCATAACTTCTTCCTCTTAATGTATCATGGAGTCCCTCCAGATCAATCCATGGGGACCTCACTCATCATGTTTATTAAATATTCCACAGGATGAGCAAATTGTAATCCATTCAGCTCTTACCTCATTGAGAGATATTGAGATGGTTTCCTGACTTCCACCTCTTCAAACCAAGCTTCAAAATGTGTCCTTTGGTTTGTGTGCACCAGTGCTCTTATTTCTGAAGGTTGCCTGAAGTGGAGTATGGCCTCCAAAGATATGTGCCTTTTTTTTGTCTGCGTTGGGTCTTCGTTGCTGCGCGCGGGCTTTCTCTAGCTGCAGTGAGCAGGGGCTACTCTTCGTTGCGGTGCGCGGGCTTCTCATTGCGGTGGCTTCTCTTGTTGCGGAGCACGGGCTCTAGGTGCGTGGGCTTTAGTAGTTGTGGCGCGTGGGCTCAGTAGTTGTGGCTTGCAGGCTCTAGAGCACAGGCTCAGTAGTTGTGGCGCACGGGCCTAATTGCTCCATGGCGTGTGGGATCTTCCCGGACCAGGGATCGAACCAGCATCCCCTGCATTGACAGGTGGAGTCTTTTTTTTTTTTTTTTTTTTTTAAATAAATTTATTTATTTATTTATTTATTTATGGCTGTGTTGGGTCTTCGTTTGTGTGCGAGGGCTTTCTCCGGTTGCGGCGAGCGGGGGCCACTCTTCATCGCAGTGCGCGGCCCTCTCACTGTCGCGGCCTCTCCCGTTGCGGAGCACAGGCTCCAGACGCGCAAGCTCAGTAGTTGTGGCTCACGGGCCTAGCCGCTCCGCGGCATGTGGGCTCTTCCCAGACCAGGGCTCGAACCCATGTGGGATTTTCCCAGACCAGGGCTCGAACCCGTGTCCCCTGCATTGGCGGGCGGATTCTTAACCACTGCGCCACCAGGGAAGCCCGACAGGTGGATTCTTAACCAATGTGCCACTAAGGAAGTCCCTGATATGTGCCTTTTTAGTAGATAATGTCAGATTGTTGTCCAAAAGGTTTAGTAACTTACACTTTTACCAGCAAGAAATGAGCATGCCCTCTTAACCGCAAAACCGCCTCCAGCCAGAGTAAAATAGTGTTGCTGTTTATGGTTTAAGTTAATTTGATGTGTGAAAAAGAATATGCCGTTAATGTTTTAATTCACATCTCTGCAATGAACACAGGATCCAGGGTGTTTTTTTCATGCCCATTGACTACTTACATTTCCTCTTCTGCAGATTACCCTCTTGCCTATCATTTATTTTATTATATTAAAATAAACTTTATTTTTAAGAACAGTTTTAGATTTACAGAAAAATTGTGAAGACAGTGCAGAGAGTTCCCACAGAGCTACGCTCAGTTTCCCCTACTAATAATGTCTTACATTACTTTGGTACATTTGTTACAATCAATGGACCAATATTGATACATTATTATTAATTGAAGAGTTTCTTCAGATGTCCATAGTTTTTTACCTCATGTCCCTTTTCTGTGCCAGGATCCCATCCAGGCACCACGTTACATTTAGTTGTTTCATCTCCTTGGGCTCCTCTTGGCTTTGATAGCTTCTCAGACACTCCTTATCTTTGACGACCTTGACAGTTTTGAATAATGCTGGTCAGGCATGGTGTAGTATGTCCCTATCTGGGACTTGAATGATCTTTTTCTCATGACTAGACTGGCGTTAGGATCCAAACTATCAACATGACTAATCACCTTGCTGTTGGCCTTGAGCACCTGGCTGAGGTAGTGTTTGTCAGATTCTCCCCCGCAAAGTTACTCTTTCCCCCCTTTTTCCATACTGGACTCTTTGGAAGGAAGTTACTACGTGCAACCCACACCTAAGGAGTGGACCGTCATGCTCCTTCTCCTTGAGGATAAAGTAGCTACATAAATTATTTGGAATTCTTCTGTATGAGAGATTTGTCTGTTTCCCTCATTTAATTGTTTACTCAATCATTCATTTATATATATATATCCATTTGGATGCATAGATATTTACTTTATATTTTGGGTTATAATCCAATACTATCTTACTTATTTTCTTGTTCAAATTTTTCCAGCTTTGACCATTTCAGATGGCTCCCATGACCCTTTGACATATCCCCATCAATATGGTTTTTGTTTTTTTGAGCACATCCTTACTTTCTGGCACTTCAAGGTGCTCCAGGTTCTTCTTGTATCCTAGAATCAGCTTGCCCTATCCTAGAATCAGCCTTTTCTCCAAGGAGTCCTAGTTTCTCTTATGAGAGGATGGTATTAGAAACCAAGGTCTGGGTACAAGATTGCTCATTGCTACTGAGGTGTTATTGCTTCCACGTCCTCTCAGCTGACAGAGGGAGGAAATATATGTGAACTTACCAGTATATCTATATATACCTATAAATATTTCTGTATGAACATGAATTAATTTCTATATCTGCAACTCTAATCCATTACCACCAAGAGGAATAGTCTAGCCTCTTTCCCATGCTTATTTGTAAATGCCCACTCCAAGGGTGAGAAGCCTGGCTCCCTCCATCCACCAATATTTACTTAATTGTTTATTTCCAGTACACATGTATACCAGTATCAGAACTATTAACCTGTACCCTGATGGGAAAAAAATTTCATCAAACAGAGTACAGTTTTATGTGCAGCTCTTTTTGCCTTTAGTCTTATGGCTCTACTCATTTCCAAAATTACCTAGGTCAGCACCTTTCCCCCTCACCCCCTTCAGGGAGGTGTTTTGTTACATTTGTAATACAGATTATTTCATCACAGTCTGCATTCAATCCTGGAGTCCCTCCTAAATGTTTTTTTTTTAATGTGTATGCACTTGTTCACTATTTATGCTGTAAAGTTCTATGGATTTTGATAAATACATGGTGTCCTGTATCTACAAGTACGGTACATACAGAATAGTTTCACCACCCTAAAAAAAGTTGCATGCTTCTTCTATTCAACCCTCTACCCCACTCCTACCAAATCCCTGCCAATCACTGATCATTTTACTGACTCTATAGTTTTGCCTTTTCCAGAATCTTATGTAGTTGGAATCGTACAGTATGTAGCCTTTTCAGATTAACGTCTTTCATTTATCAATATGTATTTGAGGTTCATACTTGTCTTTTCGTGACTTGATAGCCTATTATTTTTTAAAATCACAAAATAATATCCCATTGTGTGGATGTACCACAGTTTTTTTTTTGTTTTTTTTTTTTTAATTTATTTATTTATTTTTGGCTGTGTTGGGTCTTTGTTTCTGTGCGAGGGCTTTCTCTAGTTGCGGCAAGCGGGGGCCACTCTTCATCGCGGTGCGCGGGCCTCTCACTATCGCGGCCTCTCTTGTTGCGGAGCACAGGCTCCAGACGCGCAGGCTCAGTAGTTGTGGCTCACGGGCCCAGTTGCTCCGCGGCATGTGGGATCTTCCCAGACCAGGGCTCGAACCCGTGTCCCCTGCATTGGCAGGCGGACTCTCAACCACTGCGCCACCAGGGAAGCCCCACCACAGTTTTTTTAATCCATTTTATGTTCTATTGAAGGACATCTTGACTGCTCTCAGTTTTTAGAGATTATGAATAAGGCTGCTGTACGTATTCTTCTTGTCTCTTTTTAAATTGTTTGTCCTTTACTTTTCAAATTGTTTACTAAGGATATAGACTTTGACAGGTTTCAACTATTTTCTTCCTAGTCTATTATATCTCCATTGACTTTATGATTTTTGCCTCACAATATTAAAAAAATGTAATTGAATATATCTGTATTTTTTGTTACGGCTTCTGGGTACCCTGTCTTGCTCAAATTGTTTTTCTTCATCCCAAGGTTAAAAGCTGTTCTTCTGAATTTCTCTGCCATTACATATTAAGGAAGAGTGCCTAGGTTTAAATAAGAGATAGAAATGCTGAAGAATAACAGAGGGCATGGGGGATAGTGACTTGGGGCTGAGAAGCATTTTGTCTCTGAATTCCAAGTGGTCCATCACCTGGGCTTTCTAGGATGAGCTGTGAGTAAAGGTTTTCATGGGGTCCCTTCAGACACTAGTTCTAGGAGCAAGGAGCTTTATGGCTTGAATTTGGTGAAGTAAAACCAGACCCCAGGGTTGTTTCCTGAGCTCATCCATCCCACCCTGTATCCCTTTGTCTGTCTCCTTCCTAGACTTAAAGGTGAGGGCCAGGTCTGGTTTGTTGATCCTTAATTCCTCAATGCCTGGCATGATGCCTTGTGGGCAAGCAGGTAAGAGGGAAGGGAGGGAGGGAGGGAGGAAAGAAAGAGTGTGGGTTATTTTCCATTAACTCTAAAGTTCCGCGTTGAGTTCTCTGTTCCGCTGTGGGCCCTGGGTGGCTAACCTCATTGAACCACCTCACGGGCTCCCTCGCCTTCTGGTCTCCCACTGGGGTTGGCTAACGGCATACACTGTCAGGGAATTGGAGGTTGGGAGGAAAGGGAGGTGGGAGTATTTATTGGTCTCACTACGCACCTGCTGGGCAGTCCTGGCAGCAGTACGTTCTTCTACATTCACAGCTCCTGTCCCTCAGCCCCTCTCCCAGGACGCCAGCTTTCACCTGGATGCCACCACCTCTTCCCCTGCCTCTGCAGGTCAGGTGGGCGAGCGGCTTGCCTTTGTGGGCAGTTGCTGTGGGCATCAATGTCTCTTACTGCTTCTGGGAAGCTACACACACCTCTGTAAATAGTCACTTCACTAAAAAGCCTTTTAAAAACCGCAGCTGAGTGTACTCTCTGTTTCCTGCCTGGACTCTGACAGTTCCTTAAAGGGAAGAAAATAGGGAAAGAAGCAACAGGAGCCTGGAAGGATAAGGGGGCTTCTCAGGAGCACTTACACAACTCCGGAGGAACAAGTCTCGTTATTCCCTGTACTCACCCGCTGAAGGGGGAAAAGGACTTAGAGAAAGGACTGTGTGAGGCCCACTACACGATGGCCGGCCTGAGTCACCCCAGCTATCCCGTGGTTAGTGGCTCTCCTCTCTGTGCCCTTCAGTGCTTGGTTCTATATCTAAGATAGGAATCCTTGATAAGGTGGGATTATAATTTACTACTTTATAGGCCTGTCTCCCACACTGGACTGAAAACTCCTCAAAGGCAAAGATTTGGGTTTTGGCCATTTCTGGATCCTGCCGTTTATCACAGGCTGCCAGGCACAGAGGAAGCCCTTGAATGGATTCACGTGAAGAAGGAGTGAAGGTTTCTCCCACAAATGAACCCGTAGGCCCACCTTTCTAAAATCCGCCCCCTTCCAAGGTGGTGAAACCACCTGAGAATCCCGTAGCCAGGCCCTGAAGGCCAAAAAGTACTTGACACTGATGATGCCGGAAGGTGACTAAGCTGCTGATTCAAGAAAACCAACTTCCTCTTCCAAGACGGTTGCCTAATCTATTCTCAAGTTGTTTCGCCCAGACACTTCCTGGCCTCATGCTTGCCTGCCACCTTTGCCTGCTTCTTCAAGGGCTGCCAGTTTCACTCAAACAGCTTTCTCGTTCTTGTACCCTTTTGTTCTGTTGCTGTCTCAGATGTTATCCAAATGGTCCGTTCTAACCCCTTCACACCTGGATCAGGAAACCCTCACCACACAAAGCCAACAGTGTGGACCACATCCTCCCATCCCCAAAACAGGATACAGTCATTTGAAACCTGGGGTGTCCCAGGAAACCTGGGATAAATACTCATCATATCTATAGAACCAACACTAAACCTTGATCCATTTTTAATGTAAATGGTCTTAATAACCACAAACATATGGGGGAGAAAAACAGTGAACAAAGCTTAACTGTTTTGTTGACTAATTGGCTATAGTTTTCATAGGCATGGTGACCATATTCCTGTAATGTTCTAACGCAGTGTTTTATTTTTTAATTTTAATTTTATTGGCGTATAGTTGATTTACAATGTTGTGTTAGTTTCAGTTGTACAGCAAAGTGATTCAGTTTTGCATATACATATATTCATTCTTTTTTAGGTTCTTTTCTCTTATAGGTTATCACAGAATATTGAGTTCTCTGTGCTGTACAGTATGTCCTTGTTGGTTATCTATCTTTATATAGTAGTGTGTGTATATTCATCCCAAGCTCCTGATTTATCCCTCCCCTCTAATGCAGTGTTAATTTCAAACATTCCATTAGTGGAAACATTTTTAATGCTGAATGTTATGATTGATGTTGTTGTATTGTTTTCAATAAAAGCAGTTCTTTATGTGTATAATAAAGTGTGACATTTTGTACACCGCTGTAAGATTTTTTTCATCTAAAATCACAGCCCAGCCCTTGGAGTCACCCCAGCCTAGGTGCCAAATAGTGAATGAAGAAGACTCCAGAAGATTCCAGCCATTTAGGTCTTCCCAAATGGAGCAAAGACAAAGCATCTCACCAAGCCCTGCCTGAATTTCTGACCTACGAATTCATGAGTGTAAAAAAAAAAAAAAAGATTGTTTTCTGCAAAAATAAATAAATAAATAAATAAATCACAAACTGGAGTAAAATTCTTCTCAGGCTATTTTCCTTAGTGTATGAAAATGCAGTTGTCACTGAAGTTTTAGTAGAAGAAAAGGAGTATTTTCCCTCCAGAACCTTCCAGACTGGAAATTTCAGACATTCTGATGCTTAGTGATCCCCATTCCACTAAGAGCAGAAGTTATTCTAGCCACACAGGGTCATGACCATGCCCCTGGGGGAGCTCTCTACAGTGCAAAGAGAAAGATGATCTGCTGGAACGGGTTCTAAGTGGTGGACCAGTTGCTTCTGGAGCAGTGAATGCTGGATTTCAGACACCCTGTCTGGCATCCTGACTCCAGGACTCTTCCTGTTACTGACACATTGTCTGAAGCACACCTAAAGCCTTTGACAATTATAGCATGGTGTTAGTCTTGCCTTCGCTGTGAGCAGTTCCTGGAAAGGTACTTCTCATTGACAACAGCTCCTGGCACTGCGCTTCGTCATAGCAGGTACTCAGTAGACAAACACTTGCCTGTGAGGATGGTGCGCAGACTCAGGCAACCAATCCAGCGCAGGCCAGGCTTCAAGCTGAGGGGCAGCCTCTGGCTTCCCCAAGGCGTCCTGTGAGGCAGTGAGGTCACCAGTACATTCCTTGGAAATGCCCAAGGCCCATCTGGAATGCCCCTCTGGCCTCTCCTAGCCCTTGTAAATTCAGTTTCTTTGGAACTCCCTCCTCTCCCAACCCCCCCAAACGCCTCCTTGAATTTAATCTGAGGCATTTGTGAAGAGGGTATTTCTCTTCATCTCTGCTATAGAGCACAATATCTGGCATTTAAACTGATAAATCTGGCTGGCAGGTTGGTGAATGAATGAACTGAATCTGGACTAACAGGAGGGTGAGCAGGTGGGCAGGTGAATAAAATAATCGACTCTCACCAGGCATGCCCTGGAATGGCACCCTCCAGAGGACAGAGAGTCCTGCTTTTTCAAGACACCAGTGGGATTCCATTGACTCCACAGCATGAAATTTTTTCAAAATCCATTTTTAAAATGTGTTACTTAGAAACTAGAATATTTATGAACATGTCATCAAAGTACGGCAAGACACTTATAAAGGTAACTCTACCATTTGGTACATACAAACATTCATTTATACCTAGCTGCTAGGTAATAAATTTTTGAAATGTTCAATGTTTTTCATTCACCACCTGTATTAGCAGGCCATTACTTCCCTCAACTTAAAGCAAAATGTGTTTGCTATCACCATCAATGTTCTTTAACCTTGAACTTGAAGGAAGCTTTTAAAGAAAAAGGGCTTTGAGAGCTTTAAGATCCCATCCAGAGTTTCTCAACCTTACCTGTGTGATTCAGTTACCTGGGGAGACTTTTAAAAATCTCGATGTCCAGGCTGCACACCTCAAATCTATTGCATTAGAATCTCTGGAGATGGGACCCAGGCATCAGTACTTTTTTCTTTTTCTTTAAAACATTAAAAAAAATTTTTTTTTTCTTTTTTCTTTTGTGTGTGTGTGGTTTGTTTGTGGTTTTTACCTTTATGGTTTGACATCCGTGTTTTTAAAGCTTCCCTAAGTGATTCCCATGTGCAGCCAAGGCTTTAACGCACGTGCAGCTGAGACTAATGAAAAAGACTTACTGTGCAAACGCGAGGGTTTTGCGTTCCCCGTAACAGTCAGATCTGTAACCAGCCGGTGTCCTCATTCTGATCCCTCCCCATCATCTCCCTCTTCCTTTACACTTATTTCTGTCTTGGCGGTCACGAATTACTCATGGGCTGTGTCCATGAGGATCCAAGTTCAGGTGAACTATGCTATCATTTCATGAAAGCTGTACTTTTCCACTCATGAACTTTGGACTGAACTTCTGTGCCTTGAAGGAGTTTTAGGGTCTGAGAAAAGCAGATAGTTGAAATAAATCCTTAGGATCTTGCAAACCACCCTGAGCCAGAGCTGGCCCTTCCCCCAAATCACAGGAATGTTGAGACACGACAGCGTATGGCCACCCCACCCTCTGTCAGTGAACATGCTCCCCCCATACTTTTGTGCCCTCATCGTTGCCCCAGTCAAAACTCCAACCACATTTCCACTGGGGAGTCACTTTCTCTCCAGTGCTCCCTACCGCAGTAGCTTTGAAAAAGTGCTTGCCTTCAGCCCTAACTAGTCTTGGTTTCTGCTTTGACTGTTTCATTTCTGGGCAAGGTCATGTCACAAAATCATTTGGAAAAACAGTGTCTGGGGATGCCCACCCCAAAAGTATCTTTTCCTGGGATTTGGAGGTAGTGGGGTATGGAGTAGCACACAGGAGGGCAGATCTCACCATTCATCTCCGTTCCCATCTGTTCATCCTTCGTTGCCCACTAACCTGGCGGGGCTCTGTGGTGGGTTGAACCAAAATACTTTCACACACCAGTGGATTGCAGTTATGTATTCAGTATTCTATGTTCTTGAGTAACACAGGCCATGGGAAGGGGGAGAGAAACACTAGAAGAGCTGCCGGGCTGGATACCTGACTCTACTAAGTCCTGGGTTCCTACACTTTACAAAATCATCTTCCTACAGGAAAACCGGCTCCCACAGGGATAGCATGGGTTGCAGGGGTCACAGGGGCTGCAGGGATCACAGGGGTTGCAGGGAGACGTGCAAGGGTAGCAGGGAGACTCGATCTTGACACAACTGCCGAGCCCGTAGGAGTACGTCACGTCCTTCTCGTCTACACACGGGGGCAAGCTGAACTCTTTGCAGATGTTCATGTAGCTGTACTTTTTCGATCCCAGGCAGTCGTATCTGTTCTCGCGCTCAGCTGACACGCACACCTTTCCGTCCTTCACTCGCACCTTGACTTGATCGGGTTCAAAGCCGCACACGTTCACTGATCCTAAAATGTTACTGCTACAGCAAGAGGAGGCTAGAATTCTATTTGTTGTTCTTCTCAATCTGGAATTTAGGAAAAAGAAAGGGTGGGAGGAAGAAGCTCAGACCATGGAGCTCAGACACAGCTTGACAAGCAATATTTTTACCTCTTTTTTTTAAAAAAAAAACAGCAAAAGTAATACACACTAGTCATTGTGAAAAGTCAAACTTCACAGAAGCGTGTAAAAGTAAAAAATGAGAGTCCTCCCATGTAAATAACACTCCCTCACAGGTAAACCCCTGTTAACAACAGATGGGTGCTTGGCCTTCCAGATCTTTCTCTTGTATTTATTTTTAATTTTCTTTTTTTCTTTTTCCTTCCAGTTTTATTGAGATATAATTGACATACAGCACCGTGTGAATTTGAGGTGTACAGAATAATGATTTGACTTAACATACATCATGAAATGATTATCATGATAAGTTTAGTGAACCTCCATCATCTCATATAGATACAACATTAAATAGAAAAAATTATTTTTTTCTTTATGATGAGAACTCTTAGGATTTACTCTTAACAACTTTCATATATAACCTACAGCACTGTTACGTAATCATGTTGTATATTATATCCCTAGTACTTATTTATCCTGTAACTGGAAGTTTGTACCTTTTGACCACCTTTATCCAATCCCCCCCGCCCCATCCCACTGCTCTGATAACCACAAATCTCATCTCTTTTTCTATGAGTTTGTTTGGTTGGTGGGTTGGGTTTTTCTGAAGTACAATTGACCTATAATACTATGGTAATTCCTGGTGCACAACATAGTGATTTGACATTTCTATGCATTACAAAATGATCACCACATTCTCTTGCATTTAAATCTCAGCTCCTCCTCTTATTAGTTATGGAACTTTGGGCAGGCTCCTTAAACCTCTCTGTGCCTCAGTTTCCTCATCTGTAAAATTGGGACAATAATAGTAACCCATTTCTAGGGGTTTCATGAGACTTAAATTAGTTAATGAATGAAAAGAATCTATACTAGTGCTTGCCACATAGTTAGGATGCTAGACTTTTGTCTGTTGTGTATTTTTTCTTTTTCTTTCTTTTTTTTTTTTCCCCACAATGTGCCATGGAAAGTGCTAAGCCATTAGAGGCATTGTTTCATTTGACCCTCACAAGAACCCTGTCATGCAGGTGTAGTTGTCACCATTTTGTAGATGGGGAGGTGGTGAAGGTGGTGAATGGCAGAGCCTAGATTCAAATCCAGGCTTGTTTAATGCCTAGGTCATGATTTTAACCATCAGTCAGACTGAGCTCTTGGCATGAGGACCTCAGCAGCCTGGCATCAGCCCTGTGTGCTCTGGCCCTGCTCAGGGACCACTTTCTTTCTAATTGCCTGATCCTTCCAAAGACAACCTAACGCTGTGAAATGCTCTTCTTTTTATCCCTTAACATTTTTAAAAAAATCTGTGTTCTAAGACTCACTCTTGGCAAATCTTCTTGCATCTCTTGGCCTCCAAAGGGAGGTATTGGCATGTATGCTTTCTAGAAGCTCTTCTGGTTTGAGGAGTCTGGACTCTGATTGGGTGATTGGTTTGAGATACATTTTTTTTTTAATTAATTAATTTATTTATTATTTATTTTTGGGTGTGTTGGGTCTTCGTTTCTGTGCGAGGGCTTTCTCTAGTTGCGGCAAGCGGGGGCCACTCTTCATCGCGGTGCGCGGGCCTCTCACTGTCGTGGCCTCTTGTTGCGGAGCACAGGCTCCAGACGCGCAGGCTCAGTAGCTGTGGCTCACGGGCCCATTTGCTCCGCGGCATGTGGGATCTTCCCAGACCAGGGCTCGAACCCGTGTCCCCTGCATTGGCAGGCAGATTCTCAACCACTGCGCCACCAGGGAAGCCCCGAGATACATTTTTAATTCTTACTTTTTTTGCTGAATTTTTTTATACCCTTACTTCTTTTTGTTACTTAAGTTATACAAGTTCATTGTAAAAAACTCAGAAAATACAGATAAGCAAAAAGAGGGAATATTTTTTTAACATACCCATAAGCCCTGTTGCCTTCTACAGGAGATGGATCTGGGAGCCAGATCTACAAGGCAAAGCTGGCTCCCAGATCTATCTCCTCCTCTTACAATATGAGTCTTGAAGTATGAGTTCGTTGTTCCTGTTTCGTTTTTGTTTTTGCTTAGATTCCCCCTCTTCCTCTATTCCTGTCACTCCAGCCCCGTCCCCACTGCAGCAGCTGAAAAGGGGTCTCACAAATGTGGGTCTTCAGGAAATTGCCCCGAAGTCTTGGCTAGACCAGGTTTCTTCTTCCTTTTGCTTCTAGGCCAGGGGTTATCAGTGGGGATGTGTGGGTTTAGGAGAAATTGCAGGAGCCTCATTTTACTCATCAGATTTAACTCTGAAGTTGCAACCTGACTCCTGCCCAGCAAAGTACCTGTCACCCCACATGCGATTTTCCTTGGTTCTATGGGGTTCTGGGCAAAGAGAGATGGCCTGCTCTACTAGTTATCACCAGGGAGGAACTTAGTCATAGTAAACAGAGGCAAGTCAGCCTCTTTGGTTGGTGGCAGAAGGCTCTTCGAAAAGCTGGGGAAAAGCAAGTGGGCAGTGCCATCTGTCTGCCACTCTGGGCTGTCACCTCTTCTCCCAGCTGAAGTTGAATTTCACCTGAATGTATGACCAAGTTCCTGAATGCGATACTGCCCACAGCAAAGGTGAGGGATATCGCCAGCCATCTTCACAAAGATATGAATCAGGTTCAGCCGGCTGACGAATAAAGTAATGAGGATGATGAGAATGCCTGTCTCTACTCTGAACCAAAGGGAGGCTGGCCTTCCTCTAGTTTCCTTGGAGTACTTTACTTTTTCTCCTAATTTAGACCCCTCCAAAGACCCATTAAGCTCAATTGTTCCTTTCCAACGCATCTTTCCCTCTCTCTTCTTTCTTCTCCTTCTTCCCATTTCCTGCCTTGTCTCTCTCCTCCTGACTTTTGGTTCATACTGAAGAAGGGTATCAGCAGGAGCAGAGTGGCACGACACAGGTGCATCTGAACACCTGTGGGGCTTGTTCAATTACAGGTGTCTGGGCCCCACCCCCCAGAGTTTCTGATTCAGCCAGTCTGGGGAGGAGCCAAGAATTTGCATTTCTAACAAGTTCCAGGTGATGCTGGCTGCTGGTCCTGGTCGGGAGATCACTCAGGACCACTAACCAGGTGATTAAGCACATGGATTCCAGAGTCAGGCAAACCTGGCTTCAAGTCCCAGCTGTCCCATTTCCTGATGATCAAGAACATTGCCCTGACTCTGGTTCATCATCTGTAAGATGGCCACGGTGTTACAAGGATTAAATGAAGATGAAGTGTTAGGCACTTGGTTTTCACTCAATAAAGGGTAACTTTCTTTAACAGGCTGTACCAGGCTCCACTTTACACAGACTTCCCTGAAATTCAAGGCTTTAAGCGACCAGGCCCCGAGTCCTGTGTCATTAAACACTAAGGTCAAATAATGGACATGCATTTGGCCTGGATGGGCAGCAACGCCTACTCTTGCCACCCCGAGACCTCTGCGTACAAAGAGATTGCGATGAGAGGGGACCAAGGGGCCCAACTCGCTTCCAGCTCTGCAGGGACACAGAGGGAAACAGCGAACTCTCCTCTCAGCGGAAAGCCAACCAGCCACCAGCCGTAAAGTAAGTAAAGCCATAAAGCCCCGGAGTTCCTCTCTGCCGGATTCCCAAGGTGTGACTATGCCCTGATCTTTGGGTCAAAGGATGGGGGATGGAAAGATTCCCTGAGGGCTTAAGACCCAGGAATGCACCGCTAAACCACAAAGAATGCAACCCTGAGGGCTAACAGTCACCAGCCTCCCCCAGTGAGAGTGATTCAGTGAAAACTTCATACTCAGAGCGTGAGGGGTAAACAAGAAACCAGAGGGCAGGTTTTTGAAGTTTTCAGAAGATGGTGCCCTTTGTGGGGGGCTTTTCAAGGGAACTTCTCGAGCCGCAGGCTTCCCACAGGTACTTGGATGAACAGATGGAAGCACAGTCTCAGGATGGGTTTCCAGGCACCAGCAAAGGTCACAGGGTTGAGCCCAGTGCGTTCCTAGGCGCAGCTGCAAATCAAGGTTCATGTGCCCGCAAGGACTAAAGCCAGGTGTCAGAGCCAGTCTGCCGCGGGCTTGGTAATTAGATAATAAACTCGTAAGGGCAGGATTGAGGAGGGGCTGACTTTGCTTCTGGCACTTGAGTACAGAAGACAGGAAGCCCACGAAGTGTGGAGGTGAGTCAGGTGCAAACTTACACCAGGCTGGTCACATGGCTTCTTACAAAGGAAACCAAATTCAGTCACTTCAGTCTCTCCCAATCCAGAAGAGGAAGGAAGAGTCGGAAAAGGTGAGTGCTTGGGGTGCAAAAGGAAATTTGGGGAGGAAAAAGAATATCAAAGAAGCTAAAGAAATGAAAGTACTTACTTGGGTTTCTACTAATGAAGATACTGCCAAGGTGTCTTTTGAAGCAACTGCTCAGTAAACAATGAAAAGGAATTGAACCTTCTGTACCCAGTCCAAAAACGCACCACACACACACACGCGTGCGTGCATCAATCAAATAACACACACTCAGGAAGGCTCAAATGACTCTTGGGGGGAATTATATGGTTAGCCAAAACTTCTTGCCCGTTATTAAAGGAGCACCCAGAGACAGAGCACATAGACTTTCACACAGAAAGACAATTCCAGTGGGGCCATGGCAACTATAGACCAGGGAATCTTATTTCCCCATTGGGCAAAGAATCTTCTGGATAACACAGCCTGGCATCTGAAAGGACATGTCATAACCTAACCAAACTGCTATCTTTCTCTTTAAGGGGTAAAAGGTCATGTGAGTATGATTTCTACATTCTAAAAGCCTTGGACAAAGTTTCACACCAAAGATTGTTTTTTAAAAAATTGAATCAACATGATATTTCTGGATCTATTTAGTCATGGACTGGGACCTTAGAGAGAAGAAAAAAGAGGCATTTCACTGAAAAAAATATTAATGTAGGAGTCCTCTGGGATTGGAGCTGGATCAGGGTTTAACATTTTCATCCATATTCAGAAAATTGAATATTTAGGTTTGCAGGTAATACTAAGATTTTCAGGTTAGTGAAATGTCAAGCTGTCAGAAATAGAGCAATAGAGCATTCCCAAGGTGGTATGAATAGGAAGAAGAAAAGCGGCTGGGGAGAGATGCAAAAGGGCAAGCCTGAGGTCATTTCTGAAATGGACTCTGGATTATCAGTTCAGAGATCCAGGAAGACAACGGCAGCTTCATATACTGCCACAAGCAACAGAAAAAAAATTAGCAAAAAATCCAAGCATTGTCAGGAAAAGTATGACAAACCAGAGAAAACATTACCTCTTGTAAAAACCACACTGCCGAGAATTAAGCCTGAAGTTGTGTCCACTGCAGATCATTGAGACTCCCAGAGTAGGCAGAGGGTGCCCAGGTGGTGAAGAACTCACCTGGAGAGTCTGGAGAATAGGGACAGCCAGGAGACAAAGGCTGAGCAGACTTGGATCAAGGGTATTCGAGTGTTCAGAGGCACAGGGAAGTGGACACACCTGCTCACAAGTAACCCTTCATTTAGACCAAGTACTTAAAAAAGAACCCCTGACTCACACTGCATGAAATTTATATAACTTGATACTCTAAGGAGTAAAAATTAAAACTGGTTCAAATTGAGTGTAGATGAGTTTATTGCCAATAGTTCCATCTCAGACTATTGAGGGAGGCCCATTCCTGACCTCTGGTGACTGATGACCTGGACAATAATTGCCCTACTGCCCTTTCCAGGGAAACATCACTGTCACGGTTGTCAAGGACCTCATTCTCTCTCTCTCTCCATCCATCCATCCATCATCTACTTTCTTTCTAACTATCTATCATCTATCTATCTATCTATCTAATCTATTTATTATCTGTCATCTAATCTATTAATCTATCATTGGGGTAGGAAGGATGTTGTTTAAGGACACAAACTGGCAGTGAGTAGTAAGTCCTGGAGCGCTAATGCATGGTATAGTGAATATAGACAACAAATATTGTATTACAATCATTAAAGTGGTTAAGAGACTAGAACTTAATCATTCCAACCACTGAAAAGAAATGATAATTATGTAACACAATAGGGGTTCTAATTATCGCTACAATGGTAATCGTATTACAATATATAAATGTATCAAATTAACATTGTACACCTTAAATTTACACAATGTTATGTGTCACATAGATTTCAATACAAAAGATCATCTATTTGTGTCCTTCTTTTAAAAAATAGTAGTATATTAAGTAGTTTTTATGCACCTTGCTTTTTTCACTTAATATGACAATACTTAAAATGCTTCATCAGTCCTTTTTACATTTACATATCATCCCAATGTATGGATGTACCATAATTTATTTAACCAGGGGACAGTGTTTTCAACCTTTTTTTTTCATCATAGTAACAGACTAAATGGCATATGTAGACAGAAAAAGAAAGCTTTCTCAAGCAAAAAATAAAATGTGATCAAACCCCCCAAATTTTAAAGTGCATTTAAAATTATCCAATTCTATTAAAACCTTTTCAACTGTATTCTGAAAACTGCAGCTCTCAGTTCTGTAGTTTATTTGCACAATCTTTGCTACAGTTGAAGGGGGAGGCAGACAATAAACCCAATTCCAGATGAATTTTAGGTCATCAAGAGTTGGGGAGTAGGAGAAAGGATTTCTTACAAAACCATATAAATGCCTCTGTTGTTCAATTTGCTCCCTTGCTCTTAAAGCCTCTGGCAAACATTAAGGATTTGATCAATTATTATTACTTCTCCCAAAGTCATTTCTGTAAGCCGAAATATACTCAAATCACTTTACTCATAACCAGAAAAAATGTTTATTTTGCTGCTTCCAATAGCTTTTTAATGACACCCCCCTGTTTCTTTCTCTCATTAAAGCCACATTATTTATCACGTTGGCACTCCTGCTATAAGCCGAAAACAGCCTTGCCAATCGACATCATTACACTGTCTTGAGAATCTTACAATTCCCATCATGGACCCATTTACTCTTCTTTTTTTAAATCTTTGTTAAGTCACCAGAGTCATTATCTTGAACCCATTTCATCTTTGCTCAAGTATCGATTGTCACACTTTCCCCCCCTTTTTCCAACTTAGGAGGCTAATATACCAACTATAAAAATCTTAGGAAGTTCTCTTACTTGGCAAGCTCTCTCTTTTCATCTTCCATGGCTCTAATGGCTTTCCTCTCCAAACTTCTGAGAGACGGGCGAAGACAGTAAAGCTTGACATCACACCCGCAGCATGGGTAGAGATCACACAGGCCGCAGGTCTGTGATCGCTTTGAATAGCACAGGCAGTATGGGTACGGGTGCAAGTCACAGCAGCAATACGGGTGCACGTATAAGTCACACAGGCATCGTGTGCTGAGTTCGTCGATGCATCTCAACTGCCTTAGTTCTCTGTCCACCTTCTTTATGTCCCTTCTAACACTGTCCAGAAGACAACTCAGTGCAGCCATTACAGTCACACCTTATTGTTCTGTGAGTACCTTTGGGAAATGGCACTCGGGGGAGAAAAATTGTTCTACGCTCTTCTCAGAAGTTTCTTTTAAAAATAAATGAGGCACACATGATTCACTTACTTTAAAGCTTGGGTTCTATGACCTCACCACCCTCTAAGTATGTCATAGTCTTTTGGTTGCCATGAGAACTGTGCACAGTCATGGTCTCCAGAGACCCTCCTTAGAGTTAAAAAGCTGCTCTCAGAACCATATAAGATTTCATTCACCTTGAGTTGGGATGGGCCCCCCAAGTAATCACAGCTCTTTGGGGTTTATTGGTCTAAATTGAAATGTTCTTGACTTGTGTATGTCCTGTGGACTAGCCACAACTATGAAGATCTTGGTGGGGGGGGGGTGGATGGAAGGAGCTGCCTGGCTCCTTTCTTTATGCCCTTCTCACTCTAGCCTTGACATCTAGCCTTGCCCTTACACTACAGGATTCATTCTGTCCCCTTTTCCCTTTATAGGTGGAATATAAAGAGCTCTCCCATGGGTCTCCTTACCAAGCCATCCTCAAGTCAACCTTTGTCCTTGACCTTCTGAGCCCCAAGTCTCTGGGTCCTGCCCATTCTTTATAAGCTGGCATCCTGGCTGTCCTGGAACCTCAGTTCTTCAGTGGTTGGGGTCCTGCTCTTAAGCTGCCATCTCTCAGTGCTCAGGGTCCTGTCCTCAATCACCACCTCCCAGCAACTACACCTCTGGTCTTACGTCCAAGCCGCCAGATGACTTATCCCCAAGTGCTTCCCAAGTGTTGGTCCTTGATACTCATAGCCAACTGCCTGAAGTTGCTTGAAGCCAAAAGTCTGAAACCCCCGCTTGGGCCAGTTTTCTGTGCTCTCAGCTGGATCAACACACTGGACCTGGGGCTCAGCCTCAGCCTTGGCTCGGGTACTTTGCTCCTCTGGGCCTTTCCCCTCAAACTGCTCTCTGCCTCTCGAATCCCCTTTTAGTGGACTAAGGCATAGGGTACTGGAGGACAAGTAGTTGGGTGTGACACTGGAGAGGGAGACAAGGGCCAGGTTTAAAGGGACTTGTGGCCAGCTAAAGAGTTTTAACTTTATTTTGAGTACAATGAAGGATCACTGGTTTTTGTTTCTGTTGAGAGAAGTTGAAAGGTAGTCCAGCAGCCACGTGGAAGGTGCAGTTCAAGGGGAAAACAGTAGCAGTGTCTTCTGCTGGAAGGCAAGAGACAGCCAAATCCTGGACTGGGGACCATGGTCATAGGAGTGGCAAGAAGGAAGCCAATGGGCTCTCCTCCCCGCCACATCCACTCAGGCCCCACCCAATCCACTCTCCACGTTGTAGCTGGAGTGAGGTTGATATATAAATCTGCTACCCCTCAACTCTACCCGCCCCCCAAAGTCTTCAGAGTCTTCTCTGTCCTCTTAGAAGAAGGTCCAACACCCTTACAAGGTGCTGAACAATAAGGCCTCTGCCTGCCTCTCCTCTCCTCTCTCATCACTGTTCCTGTAATTCATTACACTTGAGCCACAAAGGCTTCCTTGAAGTTTCTCTCATTCCACCTCTTTCTGGACTTGTGTGCACACTGTTCTGTCTGCTTAGAGATTGAACTCCCCACCCCACCCCTTGATCTAGTTAACTCCTAAGGTGTTCTTTAGCTCTTCTCTTAAACGTCCCTCCTTCGAGACCTTCCCTGTCCCCCAGACTAAACACTCAGCACTCTGCATATTTCTTTTACAACACCATTTGTCTGTTTCCCCAACTAGACTGTAAGCTCCATGAGGGCAGGGACCTATTTTTGTTCACCATTAGATACCCAACACAATGTCTGGCACAGAGTAGGAGTTTAAAATTGATTCACTGAATGACCAAATGAGTAAATTAAACAGAATTTAGTGACCAGAATGAGGATAGAGTGAGGGAGGTGTCAGTAATGACTCGTAGGTTTCTAGCTAGGCAGAATCGTGGTGCCATTGACTGAGATGAGAAACACAGGAAGAAGAGTAATTTTGGAGGACATGCTGAGTTTGAGGTGCTAGTGACAACTTTAAGGTAGAAATGTGGAGTAGCTTGTGGCTAAGTGGGTCTGGAACTTGAGAGAAAACTGGGCCAGAGATATCAATTCAGGAGCCACAATTCCATAAAGAATTTGGCAAGGGGGCTTCCCTGGTGGCGCAGTGGTTAAGAATCTGCCTGCCAATGCAGGGGACATGGGTTCGAGCCCTGGTCTGGGAAGATCCCACATGCCGCGGAGCAACTAAGCCCATATGCCACAACTACTGAGCCTGCGCTCTAGAGCCCGCGAGCCACAACTACGGAGCCTGCATGCCACAACTACTGAAGCCCTTGCGTCTAGAGCCCGTGCTCTGCAACAAGAGAAGCCACCACAATGAGAAGCCCGTGCACCGCAACAATGAGTAGCCTCTGCTCGCCGCAACTAGAGAAAGCCTGCACGCAGCAACGAAGACCCAACGCAGCCAAAAATAAATTAAGAAAAAAAAAGAATGGGCAAGATCCCTCAGGAGGAGGAATAGATTGAAAAAAGAAGAGGGCTGAAGCAGACTCCTGAGGAACAGTGATAAGAAATGAGAGAATTAAAGGAGCTCATGATAGTCTCATAGAAGGAATAATCAGAGAGGTAAGAGCCCCTTATGCTGAAGTCCCCTGTGTATCACTAGACCACGCCCAGCACTCCCCAGCCTTGACCTAGGGATCCTTTTCTGGGCAGATGAAGTATTTTAGTAAAGAAAACAGATTTCTCTGAAGATATTAAAATGGGAGGCTGGAGCCCGAGTCACATGGGATGAGTTAAAAAACAAAGGGAAATAATACACCTGTGTGGACAAATGCTGAAGTCTTTCAAGAGTGATTCCATCCAATTCTGAAGGTAGACTGTGTTCATAGGAATATGGCCTGAGGGTTCATTGTGGGAGTTGTACAGATTTCTCTAGTTCCAAGTGAACTCTTATATCACCATGAATTCTGTCCCTTAGCAAATGTCAGCAAAGGTTAAAACAAGCAAGCTCTCAGTTTTAGATTCTTAAATATACAGGTTCAGGAATTTAAGTACACACACATCTATATTATACCTGGCACATTATGAAGACAGTTACAGCTTTATTTTAACTAGGATTCTCCCATGATGCCATCCTCCTAGTAATTTCACTCTTTATCGTGAAGCATATTCTTGACATCATTTCAAATGACTTAAAGGCAGTGGCGCCTGTAAAGATCAGATGGAAATATGATCCATTCATGTTAGAAGGACAATGTAGAATTCATCAGAACAAGCAGAAACCCACAGGAATGATCTAGAGTCACAGTTCCCTGAAGCATAAACACAAGGAGCTTCCATGGGCTCTAAAGTGGAGATGAGGGCCTTTCCTTACATAGGACAATGTCTGCGGAAGTTCCCATCCACCTTGGCTGGATAGAACCCCCTATGGGATGGAGGGCAGGCCTTGGCAACTTCCCAGGCTGGGCAAAGTGGATGCTTGGTCCCCAGTACTGGTGGAACTATGGGCCCAGAAAGGTCTCCTCTGTCTCTTCCACCACGTAGGACAGCTATGGGTCAAGTCATTTACTAGGCCAAGGTTACAAAAATACTCCTCTAGCAGTTATTGAATCGGTGCTTAAACATCAAGTTCAAAGTCATACACAGAATATGTCTTCAACTATGTTAACAAGAATCCATAGGAGGAGAAAAACACCCTCAAAAATTAACTGTGGTCGTTTCTCAGTGGTGGAATTATAGATGACTTTAAAAATTCTCTTTTCTAGACTTTTCTGTGATTTCTTAGTTTCTTCAATGAGGATATCACTAATCTTCTAATGAAACAATTATTTATTTATTTATTTATTTAATTTATTTTATTTTTGGCTGCATTGGGTCTTCATTGTTGTGCGTGGGCTTTTTCTAGTTGCGGCGAGCGGGGGCTACCCTTCATTGCGGTGCGCAGGCTTCTCACCACGGTGGCTTCTCTTGTTGCTGAGCACAGGCTCTAGGTGCACAGGCTCAGTAGTTGTGGCTCACGGGCTTAGTTGCTCTGCGGCATGTGGGATCTTCCCGGACCAGGGCTTGAAACTGTGTCCCTTGCATTGACAGGCGGATTCTTAACCACTGTGCCACCAGGGAAGCCCATGATGAAACAATTTTTGATACTGTGCTGTCTGTGACACTATCAGCTTTGCACTGAATTGCTAAGCCCACCTCTGGCCTCTGCCTCTATAATCTGGGTGGGCTCCAGGGCCATCTCTCTGAGCAGGTTTGCCACTGAGAAAGTCTTCCTGAAATGGACATCTAATGCTTTTCTTACCTATCATCTATGGCACCCTCTTTCAATAAAATAACTATCTTCCCTCCAACCCCGCCATCTGCCATTAGGTACTATCAATATAGTTGCCCAGTAAAGGGGCAGACATGTAACCAAAGCTGGCCAACCTGACTCTCTTCTGGGAATTTGACCTTTCACAGAGAGACTGGAGATGGTTGGAGCTGATTCATGCGGACAGTGGACCCTGAAGAGACTAAACCTTAGTTACTGCCTTGTTCTGTTGTTTTCAGGTTGGCTCTCTGGCTTTCCTTTGAGTCTCTGAACTCCTCCATATCCTTCCAATAAATTCCTGCTTCTCTTCAGTTACCCCGGCAGGTTCAGTTTCTTGTAACTAAAGAACACAGCTGACATGACAGCCTGTCCCCCGGACCTGTCCAAGAGGACCACTCCAGGATGAACATATAGGTCAGCCTTTGCTCCGGTGGACGTTGTCCAGAGATAGTCCAGCTCCTCCCTCTTAACCCAGAACTAGCTGCATCAGCTCAGCCACCAGTCCTGAAGGCCCTGTAGGTACAGGTGATGGCGATGACTCACTCAAACTAGGGAAAGTGTCTGGAAACACCCAGGAAGGCCCATCCATGGACACTCTCCCTGGGGCAAGAGAGACTTTCCTGGGGTTCTAGCTCAGAACTTTAGCTTTGGAAAATCCAAGTCACCCGTACCATTTCCTACTCAGCAGGGAATCTCTGCTCAAGCACCCCAGGCAGATAAGAATGGAAGAGCTGGGGGCTTGTACATGTGACAGAGTGCACCCTCACTGGGTTAGGATGACCAGGGCTCCTATGGCCAACCACAGTGGTTCATATCATTTACCTCCCTCTTCCTCCCGCCTCCACAAGGAGCTTTAACAAGTATCTTCCTGCCAAATAAGGGGAGGGATAAGGAGAAGGAGAATGTTGGTAAGTTACTCTTGTAACTGCACCCAACGGGAGTGAACTTGGGTCCACGTCGCTGCAGCAGGAAGGTTGCTCTTGGCCAGGATCTCAGGAGGTGCTTTCCTTTTTCTTTCAGCAAATATGATCATTCAGGCATTATTGGGAAGGAGTTATGAGAGCTTTATATACCAAGTATATACACGAGTAAATTTCCTCATTAAGATTTGAGGAGTGGACAGGGGTTTTTGTGATCACCATCCTGGTTTGCCTGGGATGTAGGAGATGCCAAAACCGGGGAAGGAGATGCAGGCTGGAAATGCAGGTGGGAATACCAAGTGGCTGTAGTGGTCATCCAGTTTGCCCAGTTTAAGTGATGGAGCTCGCCTCAGTGGGGTACAGACCTGTGGCTTTGAACGTAGTAAGAGTCTTATTATGAGCTCTGGATTCTTCGTGACGACTATAGTCTCTGACTCCTTTCTCCCACCCTCTCGTGTCTCCACTTGCCCCTTCTCCCCCTGCTCCCCTCCAGCCTCATGGATTTTCACCAAGAAAAATTGTTAGCTGCAATCCGGTTTGTTGATGAGGACAGAGACCAAAAAACTTTCTTGAACTTCACACTGGAATCACTCAAACAAAAAGCATGTGTCCATGTCCTCCTAGAAACAGAAGGACTTGCTTCTGCTGCAGATGGTGGCCTGATTAATTCAAGGGGGATGAGAATTTTTATATTCCTTCCACCACCACCACCATAACTGCCTAACTCTTAAATAGATGCTTACTTGAATAATAATATTTCACACTTAGTGAGTGCTCAACTCTGTGCCAGGCTGATTAGTGACCCTCTGAAGTAGGGCTGTTTATCCCCATTTTACAGATAAGGAGACTGAGGCACAGGGAGTTCACACAGCAAGTGGCAGAGGTAGGATTCCATCCAGGCGGCCAGCCTCCTCTCTCTGTCTTCAAGTCTAATGACTCCTGAGAAGAAAATTTTGGGAATTCCCTGGTGGTCCAGTGGTTAGAACTCGGCGCTCTCACTGAATGATTGGGGATCCCAAAGAGCTCTTGGTTATGTGGGTTTTATCTACTAAGACTTCCCATATAAGAAATCAAAACTGAGACATTTACAGAATACGTAAGCATTTAAAAATAACAATAGTAAACATGCTAACACAAGTAGCACTTTTTATGGGAAATTTGCTTTCCAAAAAAAAAAAAATTGAGAATGGTGACACTGTTTTACACTTTTACAAATCTTTCTGATGTCCAGCTTCATAGAGGACGGCTGAAATATCTCCTTCTGCCTCCAAGCTGTTGCGACCTATTTTCTGTTGCGATATGTTTGCTTTGAGCATAAAAGAGAATCCAGGGACTTCCCTTGTGGCGCAGTGGTTGAGAATCTGCCTGCCAATGCAGGGGACACGGGTTCGAGCCCTGGTCCGGGAAGATCCCACATGCCGCGGAGCAACTAAGCCCGTGCGCCACAACTACTGAGCCTGCGCTCTAGAGCCCGCGAGCCACAACTACTGAGTCCACGTGCCACAACTACTGAAGCCTGCATGCCTAGAGCCCGTGCTCCATAACAAGAGAAGCCACCACAATGAGAAGCCCGGCACTGCAACAAAGAGTAGCCCCCGCTCGCCACAACTAGTGAAAGCCCATGCGCAGCAATGAAGACCCAACGCAGCCAAAAATAAATAAATAAATATTTTTAAAAAAGAGAGAGAATCCAGCTTTACACTGATGTATAATTGGGAAAGGAAGGACCTCTTGGACCCCTGAAAGGGTTGTAAGGCTCACGCGTCGAGAATCACTGCTTTGATTCATCTTCTGGAAGTTACACGGTGCCATGGCACTTCAAAGCCACAATAGCTAAACTTTTCCTAAAACACTGTATTCAGCCTCACTTGCAGAGTTCCGTTACAGAGCTTTTGGGGAATCTGCGTATCCACTGATCCCCTTCTCTCAGGACTGAACCCCAATCCCACCCGACGGAGGGAAGATCGGGGAGACTCTGGCAGAAATCCTCCTAAGACGAGACCTGTCTGCCATCCTGGGTATAGGTTTCTGCACCGAGAGAGGCGCCCAACAGTGGCTGGTTGGCCAGGTTCTCTTTTCTGGGACTTTGGCATTGGGGGATGCGGACTAAGGGACTTTGAACCCAGAAATCCAGGCGGTCGTAGTGGGGCAGCCTCCTTAGCTGTGGAGCCCTTAGTCTTTCATGGCTTCCACGTCCTGCTTTGAGTCTCTCAGGTGAGGAGACTTCTGTTTTATCACGTTGTGAGCTGATCATCTCGTTCAGTTGTTGTTCTAGTAAGCATCCAACGGTCAGTAGCAACTGTGGATCTCAAAAGAGTAGGAAGAGTTAAAAGTTCAAAATCCAGTTGTGAATAATGCGTGTGTGTGCACACATGTGGGTGTGTAAAAGAAAGAAGAAGGAGAGAAACTGATTAATTATAAGTGATATTTTTAGAACCTATGTAGCAGAGTCCTGGCTTCAGCCGAGTTGGAACCGCTTTTAGGAATTTAGTTGGGTCTGGCCCAGCTTGTGGACAGGAATTGTGGGTCCAGCTAGGACCTATTTGCTTCTGGAGAAAGAAATCACCTAGAGGAGGGGCGTGTAAAGCTCAGATTGGAGGGAGGCCTGGACTCCGGGTGCAGCGTGGCCTGATTCTATGGCCTGATTCTGTTCTCAGCCTCTATTACATCCAGCCCCTCCCCTGCATCGACTCATACTGGAGTCTTCAGTACAGGAAGATGGCCAGCATGTATGACTGCAAGAAACAAAACAAAAACGGAGCTCTTTTCATTAGATATTCTATAAGATGAGGGGTTCAAAGCAGTAGTGATAGCTACACACCCAGGTGGTATTCTAGGTGCTGGTCACATGTTTGTCTGTTTGACCCTCTCGGTCAGCCCTTTGAGGTCGGTGCTAACGTTGTCGCTTTTTCACAGGAGAGGAATCTGCAGCACAGATCAGCCAAGTCACTTTTCTATGGCTGACCAGCTGGCAGGTCTCAGAAGCCGAAGGTGCACTGGCGACAACCCTGCAGCTCCAGGCGTAACCACCGTGCGGCGCTGCTGGGCTGCTGGCCTCTCCCTGAGCCCGTCTAACCCTTCCAGGTGGGGGAAATTATATTCTTTTTTTTTAAATTAATTAATTAATTAATTAATTTTTGGCTGTGTTGGGTCTTCGTTGCTGTGCGCGGGCTTTCTCTAGTTGTGGCGAGCAGGGGCTACTCTTTGTTGTGGTGCGCGGGCTTCTCATTGCGGTGGCTTCTCTTGTTGTGGAACACAGGCTCTAGGTGTGCGGGCTTCAGTAGTTGTGGCTCGCGGGCTCTAGAGCGCAGGCTCAGTAGTTGTGGCGCACGGGCTTAGTTGCTCTGTGGCATGTGGGATCTTCCCGGACCAGGGCTCAAACCCGTGTCCCCTGCATTGGCAGGCGGATTCTTAACCACTGCGCCACCAGGGAAGCCCGGAAATTATACTCTTAAAAGCTGGCACAAGAACTTGTCTTAGGGAGGACTTTCTCTTTATTCAAAAAAGAGTAAGTGGGACTTCCCTGGGGGTCCAGTGCTTAAGACTTTTCCTTTCAACGCAGGGGGTGCAGGTTCAATCCCTGGTCCCCAGGGATCTAGGATCCCACATGCCTCATGGCCAAAAAAAAAAAAACCGAAAAACCCCACAAAAACCCAAAACATAAAACAGAAGCAATACTGTAACAAAATTCAATAAAGACTTCAAAAATGGTCCACATCAAAATAAATATATCTTTTAAAAAACCCCAAAAAGAGTAAGTGAAGGGTGGGGGGACCCAGAAGAGTGAACCCTGAAGGGACAGGAGCCAGGGCAGCGAGACAGCTCACGTCCTGTTCCTTAGAGACCAACAGACAGGACTGGAGGAGGTGAGCGGGAAGTGGGAGGGGAAGGAGGAAGGCCACGTGGCTGGTGGGAAATCCCTTAGTGGCAGGAGGGCTCTCTATTATTTAATGTAAACTTTATTGAAGAAGAACACACATATAGAAAAGTGACCCATCATAATCGTTCAGCCTGGTGAATTTTCACCAGGTGAACCTACAAGTAACCAGCACGTCCATCAAGAAACAGAACGTACCCCAGCAGCCCCTGTTCATGCCTCCTTCTGGCATTAGCACCCGCTCCTGCTCTCTAGCACCCAATACTCATTTTGTCTGGTTTTGAACTTTATATAAATGGAAATATACAAAAATCTATCTACTCTTTTGTTTCTCATTTCTCCCAGTCAACATAAGACTTGAGAGTCTCATTGTTGCCTATATTTGTATTTCACTCCTTTCTGTTGTATGGCATTCCCTTATATAAATACACCACAACCTAGTTACGCTTTCTGTGTGGATGGACACTTATAGATGGACATTTGGGCATTTTTCATTTGAGGCTGTTGTTGGGACTATGGACATAGGGTCATTTTTGTACACGTCTTGGTGAATATTCATAGCGTGTTTGTGGGATGGAATTGCTGGGTCCGGGTATAGGGTATGCATGCTTTCAACTCGGCTAGACATTGCTGAACAGTTTTGCAAAGTGTGTGTACTCGTATACAATCACTAGTGGGTGATTTTTAAGACTAAGGAAAGTCCAATCTCTCTGTGAGTTGTGCTGCTGTGATATAAACCTCCATCCCCTCCTGAGCACTCAGTAATGCCTAGCACATCTCACAGATCACTTATATGAATGGCGGGGGTTTTGTTTGTTTTGTTTTTAATAAAAATCAAAGAATGAGCTGAGGTTCGTGGCAGGGCCAAGCTGGTGTGAAACAGAAAGTGGCATGTGTGAGATGGTGAGGGACCCACGCACTGAGCTGACTGGGACACCAGTTGCTTCAGCCCCGAGGTGACTGTGAGGATGCCAGCCTCCTCTAGGGACCTCGGAGAGCGCCTTGGGCATGCACAGAGGGGTCCAGCCTGTTAAGTCGCCAGGGCCAGAGGGATCCTAGCTGATTTTCAGATCACACACAAAAAAAGGGGGGAAAACAGTCTCCCCACTGTGACCTGAAGCAGGGGATGGCTTTGGCAAAGCTCTGTCACCTTCACCCTTCAGTACATTAGCCGATGTGCCCAGAGCCAACGGGGGGGAGGTCCCAGCAGTACTAACAGAGGCATCGAGGAGCAGTGCCCTTCCGGGAAGCTGTTAGAGGCAGCACCAGTGCTGGAAGCCCCAGGAGATGGCACCGTTGGCAAGGATGTCAGAGTCCTCAAGAGAGAATGGCCCCAGGGAAGGTGACTTCCAGGCTAGACGACCAGGACGCTCCATAGCGTGAGCTGGAGGAGGACATGGGCAGAGTGGTGGACGCCCAGTGGGACCAGAGAGGGCTGTTGTGAGCGTCTAGAAACACTCATGCAGAGCTCCCAGAAATAACTGAGAAAGACCCAGCAGAAGGCTGGGGTGTTTAACAGTGGGTGGGCGCCAGCCAAAGACCTGTGGTTTATTACTGTTGAAGTTACACCTCCGGGGGTGCCCCTGGGTGGCCGGGAAGCCAGGGTACAGTCAATACTACTAATGCCTGAGTGTGTGTTTCTCTTTCTAAATTTCCTTTACTCCTAGTTTTGCAAACAAATTTTTATCTCTCCCATAAATAAATCTGGAGTGCTGTTTTCCTGATGTTCCTCAAAGTTCAGTCCCCAGACCCTGGCCTTTACCGCAGTCTTAGTTACGTTCCCCGCACAGCAGCACGGGTCACCATTGGAGGCAGGGAACCCGGGAGGAGCCTGGTTCAGAGGCTGCAGCGGCTTCCCTCGAACTTTCCCACGTACTCAGCTGGTGATGGCAAGGGCAGATGGCCCTGTGGTCTTGGACAGGGTCTCTCCTGCAGCTCCTCTGCTCTCTCCTCACCCAGGTTGTTCTCGGTCTCTCCCCCTCTCACTCCTGCCAATTCCCAGGCTGGCATCTCTCCAGGCTCTTGGTTTCTTGAATTGCTTGTCTTCAATGACATTCACCTCAGCACCCTCGCCGCAGGTCCCTCCAGCCTCCATCATCTCCTGGAACTGCTTCGCTCTTAAATCTTGATTCTGGAAGTTCTACTCTCTGGTCATAGTCTCTTACCCTCCAACTTTCTCATTCTCTTAATAAACACTGAAGATTTTTGAAAACTTACAGAGGACTCCAGTCTCTTAACAAGCCCTGTAGCCCCACTCCACCTTCTCCCAGTCCGTGAGTTCTTTCTCGCCCCTCGCCACCTCCCCACCAAGCAGGACCCATCGGAGTGGGGAGTGGGGGTGGGGGCAGGAGAAGGGAGCACGGCCTGAAGGCGGCAGAACACACCTCGCGCTTTCTGCCTCAGTGCCTTTGCACGTCTGCTTGCTCTGTGTCCGCCACGCTTAACCCCCTCCCTACTCAGCTAACCCTACTCACTGGTTCAGATCTCAGCTCAAACAGCACTTCCCTGGGGTCAGTGCACTCTGTCCTCCCATGATATGCTCTGTCTCAAGGGAGCATCACAGTTGTAATGGCTTGTGTAGGTGTCCAGGGACTAGGCTGCCACTTGCACTGCCACGCCCATAGCGCTAGCACAGTGCCTGCGGCACAGCGGACACAGCGAGGATTGAGGGATGAAGGGACTGACAGAGAACAGGCAAGAGTCTGCAGCTGATGGTGGAGAAGCAGAGGGTGGTGTGGCAGGGCTGAGGCGAGCTGGGCTATCTGTTAGGGTCAGAAAGGAAGATTCATGCTCCTGGGCACTCTGACCAGAGGCACCTCAAGCCAGAGCACCCAATGTGATTGTATTTGGACATTGGGCCTTTAAAGAAGTAATTAAGGTCAAAGGAGGTCTTATGAGTAGGCCCTAATTCAGTCTGACTGGTGTTCTTATAAGAAGTGGAAGAGATGCCAGGGACGTGCATGCACAGAGCAAAGCCCGTGAGGATGCTGCGAGAAGGCGGCCATCTGCAAGCCAAGGACAGAAGCCTCAGGAGAAACCAACCCTGCTGACACCTTGACTTTGGACTTCTAGCCTCTAGAGCTGTGAGAAAATAAATGTCTGCTGTTTCAGCCACTCAGTCTGTGGTATTTTGTGACGGTGGCCTGAGCACACTAAGTGACACAGCTATGATCCAACCTCTCATTAGAGTAACTTGCCCACAGTGGTGTGGTGGTAGGTCTGTAATAACCAGCTCTCCAGGGACAAATGACCCAGGATCTGCCAATTACTGCAGTGTAAATCCTGCTGCGGCCGATTTCAAGCTGTCAGTGTCATGTCGCTGATGTCAAGTTGGGAAGAGGCGTGCATGCGTGGCTCCCACCAGCCAGTGCCCCAGCTGGCTCCAGCGCATCACTGTCTGTCAGCCGATCCCACCAGCAAACATGTATAGCAGATCATTGTACGGCAGGATCTCACTTGCTTGTTTTTTAGTAAACTGGGATTTTACTAGCTTTCCCTAACTCCCACCCCAAACATAAACACACAAGGGCACCCGCACGCTCCAGGCTTGCGTTCTCACAACAGGAAGTGGCTTGAAAATAAAGCAATCCCTGCATTCTGCTGTCCCTCTACCCCTTGTCTTTCACTCTGGATCTGCCCAACACATTAAGGGAACGTAGGAACAGAGCAGAGTTGTACACCGTTGGTTGCTTTTGTTTCAGGACCAACCAGCTCTTCTTGAGGACCAGGGGCACGAAAGATATTTCCCATCAAATCTGGGATTTGCATTGTCATTTCCTCCCACCCCACCTCATTCTTTCTTCACTCATGCAGACGAGGTAATTCCCAGAAACCTCTGCTTTCTTTCCCATTATTTACCCAACACATTTTCACCTACTTGGGAAAATAAGTGCTAATTTTCTCTCCATCATGGATTTCACATCTCTCTCCAGAGCAGTTTTTGAAAGTACTTGAAATGCATAACTGAGCATCATGGTTCCTTAGACACAGATTGGAACGATTAACTGGAGAGTTTCCATTCCACTCCAGTTCAGGTTGTGCAGAATGTGTCATCCCAAGCCCCGCCCCCTAAAGTTGCAGAATCTGCTTGTCCAGATACCAGGGCTTCGGGGCAACAGCTCCATTTCCTTTTTCGTGAACTCTCGGTCTTTAATGAGTGTTTATGAGCAGAATTCAAAAAGAAAGACCCCCTTCTCCCACCTGAAGCTCTTGGTTCCTGTTTCCGTTGCATGTCCCCACTTCCTTGGGAAACTGGGCTCTGCCTTAGGCGAGCTGGCTTTTTGCTGGGGAGTTTGTGCTTGGGCACTGAGCGTGGCTCCTGGCGCGGTACCCGGCAATGTCCGCACAGCTGGTGAGGAGAAGCCCTCAACCACACAGGTGGTGTTATTCTGCCTTCCCAGTTACTCGGCCTGTCTCCCTCCCACAGGGATTCCAGCATGGTGATGTTGCTGCAGATACTACTGGACTTTTTCAGGAAGGTCTCCTTTGAATTTGGGGACTATCCCGAGGTGTGCTGGAGCGACCTTCTGCCAGCAGAGAGAGCCAACTGTACCTATCTCTTCCCAACTTCACGCTCAGTGACATCCCGTTGCTAGCTTGAAATAGGCCACGGAGGAAGGATTTACTCCAGGGAAATCAGCCAACATTACAAATCAGGGCTTTTTCTTTCTTTTTTTCCCCGAGCACCCACTTATAACACACCACTGGAAATACCCCTTAAAAAAAAGAAATCCCCTCATAGGAGCCAGCAGCCTGTGCAGTCAGAATCTTCTTCATCCCACCCTCTCCATCATCCTGTAAGCTCCCGGTGCTAAAAGGGAGCAAAACAAATGTGAATTACCCCTTTTAAAGGGATGTCTTTCTTTTCAGTTCTCATCGATTGCCTTCCCCTTATTAGGACGTCTGGTAGAATCTAGGGCTGCAGGATCATGGTTCCCCTGCCATCTGATACCTAGTTTCTTTTCTTTACATTGACTTCTCTGTAGGTTTATTTCTAATATCCTCAAGATCCAACAAGCGGTACTCTCTGTTCACAGTGGTTCCTGATCCCCAGGAAGGATTGCCATGGATACAGATTTCAGGGCCCAGCCTCCAAGACACTCTCCATCAGTGCCTCAGGGCTGGGGCCCAGAAATCTGTATTTTTAATAAGTTCTCTGGACAGCCCAGGTCCAGACCCTGGGTTGGGCTGACATTTGGGAACCATTACAAAAATATCTGCGGGTATGCCGGGCTCCTCCTCAGCAGCTTCTGAGAGTTAGAACCCAGTCGGGGTGAGGCTACAGGACTCAGCCTGTTCTGTGTTCCGGGTTGACAGACAACACCTGAGGGCTTCTGCTCTGTCATCCTCCAGGCCACATTACCTGGGGAGTCTTGGTGACTTTCCTGATTACCCAGGGACACAAAGGCTGGCTCTGAGGTACAAGAGGGGTTGAACTGATTCACTGCCTGGTGAAAAGCTTAATTGCACATCATTTTCTAATTTGTCATCCAAATGAAGCACAGAGGCTGCCAGGTGAGCTCGGGCACATCATTCCCGGCCTGACTCACTGTTACAACCCAACCCAGCACTGATGATGAGTGGGTGTCTCCCCCCTACCCCAGTGGCTCCCAAACTTCAGGATGCAAATGAATCACCCAGGGAGCTTGTTAAAAAGCCCGATTCTGGGCCCCTGCCCAGGTTCCTGTTTCAGGAGGGGTAGACCTGGGAATCCCCTGGTTTAACAAGCTCCCCAGGTGAATGTGTTTGACACAGCAGCTCCTTTTATTTAAACCAAAAAGGTTTTCACGAAATGTCTGCTCTTAAGGGTACTATCTTTCCTTAAGGAGTTCCTCTGGAGTAACAATGAATCAGCTTTTTCTTGAGCTCTTTTTAAAAATAAATACTGTGTTTCAGAAATGGAACCATGTGTTTCAGCCGAGGAAAGTGAGTAATGCTGTGGGCCATCTGGCCAGCCACACTTCCACTCAGAAAACTGGTATATGGTGAGTGACAAGGGAATGTCCCCAAGCAGGTGGGCTGTTCCCTCAAAGGAAAGGAGGTGGGATGAGGGGGCAGAAAGCCCTGGTTCTAACAGCTGGATGGAATGTTCCCCCACCAGGGTTAATTCAAGTGGTTTCTTTTTGTGAGGATAATCACCAGATTAAATGTTTTAATTACCGAAATCATATATGCATTTCTTCCGAGGAAAGAGCGTCATCAGAACTCAGTGGTATCCACTCCCCAGAGGCTAAAGCGGCTTTGCTTTCAGGGAAGGGGCTGTCTGGAGGAGTCCAGTTTAATTTCATTATAAAACCAGCTTGACAAATAAAGGCATAGATTGACATGTATTCCCAGCCAGCTGTGACTTAATGAGCTCAATTCAGAGCTTGGAACCTGCTAGCCACATCCATATTAATATGTCCATGGGAAAAAAAAACAACAGAGGAAGTGACAAACTGCTATTCCTAGTATTTGAAATGAATTTTAAACGACTTAAAATGGCTAACGCGGGTGAGCATGACTTTGAGGCAGCCCAGCTGTCGGCCTCCCTGCCTGTCAATAACGCCCTTGCAGCAGAGGCGGACAGGGCCCTGGAAGGTAGGAGCTGTTTTCACCCAGATCAGCAAGCCCTGAGGCCTGGGGACAGGTCTGCGGCAGCACCCTACCCCCGTCCCCAAGGCTTTTATCTTGAATTGTTTGTTGCATAACCATCTAAGTCATCATGATCATAAGAGCCTTTGTGATTCTGATTTTCCCAGCCACGAGCACATGAACATAATACAAATGTCTTGTTCAAACATTCTAAGATCCTAAAAATAAAAGGTGCTGGGTAAGCCTGCTGTGTTAATAAGCACAAGGCGAGAGAGGGCGGGCGTGGGTGGGGGAGGACAAAGGAAATGCAGCAGAGAAACCTCAGTCTGTGTATTTTGACGTTCAACTGCAAAATAACCACCTGGTCCAGCTGGGGAGAGGGCCCCTGGCCCCTGAGCCATTCCTGTAGTACCACGTGGGAGGCGGGAAGGCCCCTTCTCTGGGCTGGAGAGAGGGTGTGAACACTCTCCAGCGGAGGTCTTTGCATTCCCTTGAACTTGAACTCTGCTGAGTGCTGAGTTTTTTTGGTTGTTGTTGTGTGTAACTGGGGGAATAGTCAAGATTCAGAGCATAGGCTTTCAAATCAGACAAATCCTGCCTTTCCCACTTACAAGAGATTCAATCGGACCATGAGTCTCCATTTTTTAATCTGGAAATGGAGCTAAAATACCAGTCTCATCAGGCATTTTCTGATAATTAAATGAGAAAATATATGTACACGCTTAGACTCGGCCTGGCACAGGGTAGGCCCTGGATGATTCTTGGTACCATATCTGACACATGTCTCGGTGGCATGGAGTTTCCAGGTTATTCTTATTTTAAAACACCTTTCAGGGCTTCCCTGGTGGCACAGTCGTTAAGAATCCGCCTGCCAATGCAGGGGACACGGGTTCAAGCCCTAGTCCAGGAAGATCCCACATGCCGCGGAGCAACCAGGCCCGTGCACCACAACTACTGAGCCTGTGCTCTAGAGCCCGCGAGCCACAGCTACTGAGCCCACGTGCCGCAACTACTGAGCCCGTGCTCTGCAACAAGAGAAGCCACCACAATGAGAAGCCTGCGCACTGCAACGAAGACCCAATGCAGCCAAAATAAATAAATAAATAAATTTATTAAAAAAGTAAATAAAATAAAAATAAAAACACCTTTCAGCACATGTTAGGCACTCCGAAATCAGCATTTCAATTCAGTGCCTAGTCATAAATCTCTGACAGTTGTGATACCTTTGGGAAAAAGGGCAAAATATTTCACTTCTGCTTTCGCATGATGCTCATGGTTAAATCTGGATAAAAGATGTGACCCAGTGAGTCATATCTAAAACTAGGAGAGGGGACTGACTGTCACCGTAATCACTGACTAGATTCTAAACCCACCAACAGTCCAGGAATAAAGTGGGAATGGAAGTGACATCGTCACCAGCATAAATAGCAAACCCCAGTTTCTCCAGTAGACCATAGCCAGAATCCCAAACTGATTGAGTACTAGTCTATTGACCTCACCAGGCCTCAGTTTCCTCATCTGTAAAATGGTCAAAATAACACCTGCAACACAAGAGGATAATGTGCATTTAACAGGTGGTGTTTGCAAACAGCTGGTGTTTGCAATGTGCTTGATACAGCACTGTGCACTAGGAGCACACAACACATGCTAGCTCCCTCCTCCAACTAGGTGCAGGGACTCAAACCCTTGCATAGCCCTTAGTCCTGTCCAGTCCCTCTGGGACACCTAGGTTGTTTAGCAGTCATCCAAACCCTAGCACCTTGGACATTCTTTGTTGCCATCAGTTATGTCTCCCCAAAAAGATATATTGAAGTCCTGCCCCCCAGTACTTCAGAATGTAATCTTAATTGGTGATAGGGTCTTTACAGAGGTAATCAAGTTAAAATGAGCTCATTAGGGTGGGCCCTAATCCAGTCGGACTGGTGTCATTATAAAAAAGGAAATTTGGACACAGAGAGGATGTGAAGAGACACAAGGAACACACGTGAAGACGGAGGATTGGAGTGATGCATCTATAAACCAAGGAATGATAGAGATTGCTGGCAAACCATCAGAGGCTAGGATGAGACAAGGAAGGATTCCCTACAGGTATCAGAGGGAACATGGCCCTGCCAAACCTGGATTTCAGACTTCTGGCTTCCAGAACTGTGAAAGAATAAATTTCTGTTGTTTTAAGGCATCTAGTTCGTGCTAATTTGTTAGAGCAGCCCTAGGAAACTATTACACCATCCTTTTTACAGAGGAAACTTGGTTATGCATAGGATAGAAATGAAAATTTGGGAATTAGGTCTAAGCAGGGGTGAGGAAACCCACCGGAGATTCCTTTGAGATAAATTAAGCAACCAAACAAGAGGTCATCTTGCTTTGAGATGCACAAACACTCACTCTCTCGACCTATGTTCCCTGAGATCTTAGTATTCCTTGGAGAATTCTGTAAACATTTGCTTTTGATTTACATTTCTTTAGTATATATATAATTATTTTCCCGGCTTTAAATAGCAAAACTTTCTCAAGTTATTTACATGAGTAGCTCATTTAATCCTCACAACTACCCTGTGAAGTGGGTGCTATTTTATCCTCATTTTACAGATGAGAAAACTAAGGCACAGAGAAGAAGTTAGGCAGTTATTCCGAGTCCATGTAGCTAGTAAATAGTAGCACTGGGATTTGAATGCAGGGACTCTGACTCCAGAGACTTCGTTCGTAACTACGTACTTTACTGTATGGTTTCTAAAAACTATAACAAACACACACAAACACAAACAGGTACATTCAGATGTTCCATAATTAGATTCAACATGGCAGAGACCATCACAGCACAAACTTGTGCTGCCTTTTGTAGAGAAAACCTCATTCATTCATTCAGTTGACAAATGTTTATTGAGTACATACTATATGCTTCTATGACCTTCCTTAACAATATTGATTAGATCATAGCTCTATTCTCCTTTCTTAAAAATATTCAGATCTGTGCATATCCATTCACTTAAACTCGAACCCAACACAATAGTGAGTTGTGTAATAATTGGCACTTTCAGATGGTAAACGTACCATATTTAGATTCATTTTAATATTTATTTAAATATTATTAATATTGAATATATTAAAATATATTCATTTATTATAGTTTTGGATGCTACTTAATTGACTTTTATACTCATGATAAGCAATATTGGCAGTTGGAAGAGAATGTTAGTGATTACATTCTTAAGACAAACATTTTCTACTACTTTTAAGATTTTAGATCAGTTCAATTGAAGGGTATCTCAAGGTTGCGAAGCAAGCAGTTAAAAGCTGTTACTGCTTGCAATCACATGCTTATGGGAATTGGGATTTTATTGATTCCATGAAACAGAAACATAATGCAGGAGGACAAACTTGATGCTGAGGCCAGTCTAAATCTAATTTTAATTTTTATCTGAACAGCCTCATTTCCCTTGTTGTTTGATTACTATAAATGGTAAATATTGCCACTTGAAATTATAAAATAAATTTATACAGATAAAAATGGATTTTTTAATATTGGAATTCAGTGTATAGTTTCTTCTGAAAACAGATAAAAGGTTTGCAAACCACCACACCAGACCACCACTGGCACAGATTGTTACTGGGCAAAATGGACAGAGCTCATTTTCCATCCCTTCAGCGGCCCTGATCCTCTCTCACCTGTGATCATGGATCAGTCTTAGGATAGTTACTTCCAATCAAATGTGCAATCTGCTATAGAGCATCTCAAGTGGTGGGATGTCAGATGCTGTGTTGAGAGGGGACTCCACAGCCCATCCATTCTGCTTGCTCCCCATAAGGCTGAGCGGGGCTTCTGAAAAATCTGATTCAGCCTTGTGGCAGATGAAGTGTCCTCCTGGAAATTCTCTGCTCTGATGTGGTTCTGAGCAAAACACAAGCGCTTCTCTTCATAGGAAGTCGTCCTCAGTTTTATTGCAATTTTCCACACCTGATGCGAAAGACAATGAATTCCATAGAAGTGAGCCTACTTTACGGAATGGAGAATGTTTTTTAGTGATGCATGTATCAACTTGATTGGAGGAACAGTTTCTAGAACTGATTTTATAAGTAGCTTATTTTCTTTATTACATGGTTAATACGTGTTCATTGCTGATAAATGAGAAAATGCAAATAGCAAGAATAAGAAGTAAATTAAAATACTCATAATCTAAATACTGGGGAAAAACCACTGTTGACATTTTGGTGTACATCCTCTAAATCCAAGGTCAGCAAACTTTTTCTGTTAAGAACTAGATAGTAAATATTATGGGCTTTGTAGGCCAAGAGGTAAAATTGAAAATATTATCTAGGCACTTATACAACAAGAGAGAATACAAATTGCCATAAAATTCTTACTGACAAAATTCAAAATATAATAATACAACAAAACAATGATAATAAATGAATACAATTTTTTTGTGACATAGGTTTACTAATGGTAAGAAAGGAATTCTTTTTTGGGAGAGGATAACATTTTGCTTAATGGGGGTTCAAAGTTAGTGTTCCCACTAGTGGACATAGAAATCTATTGCAAATGTTTATCTGTTATTACTGATCTGTAATGGGATTTTATGTATTTTATCTTTGAAAATGTCTTTTCACACAGCTAGGTGCTACCAAATACTGATATCAGTTTTGAAGCATACAATTTTAATTGAGCATATTCATTGTTTGGAAGGCATTTTTAGAATTCTATTTGTTCCATTCTTATTTGCCTTTGAGCATGTCGTTATAATGCGGATTAATCACTTCCAATTGAAGATTATGTGGAAGCTCCTCAATTGCAGATAAATGGATTTTGAAATATGGAAATTCCCTTTATACTTGCATGGAGGTTCAAAAAATGCTGCTGGAACTATAGTATGAGCTGAATATATAAATATACCCACTGAAAATTTGTGTGGCAATGGAGATGTCATGTCTCACTTTAATTTTTGAAAGCATAGAAACTCTATAAAGCAGTCTGACATTACTTGTGATCCAAATACTGTTAGTTACCATCAAGATGACCTCATTGCAGTCCATAAGTTTTGCAGTAAACACTGTTTTGTCTTTTAATTTTAGATTGAATTCATTAAGAAGCATTATCAAGTCTGCAGAAGTTAATTTTCAAAGCTATTCAATATTCAATAATAATGACTGCTTAATTAATAAATAAACAAATAAATAAAAATAATAAAGGGAAGTCCTCATCCAGAAAAATTTCAATCTCAGGCCCCAGTTCAAAAGTTGCAATAAAGGGACTTCCCTGGCGGTCGGGTAAGACTCCGAGCTTCCACTGCAGGGGGCACGGGTTCAATTCCTGGTAGAGCAACTAAGATTCTACGTGCCTCGCAGTGTGGCCAAAAAAAAAAAAAAAGTTACAATAAAGCTTTACCACTGCTAAGCCACAGAAGTGTGGTATAGTAGTGAAAGCCAGGATATTTAGCTTCTATTTGTGACAAAAATTCGCAGAACTGACAATGGTTAAGTCCACAGCAACAAATAACGGTACTGGCTCAATAATACATGATAGATTCAAGTATTTTCTGCCAACTACCTGCTGATACATAATACAGTGAAGAACCATATGTTTTTAATCCCCTCCATGTTTGCAAGCTTTGTAAGCTTTTCTGACTAATACTTCTTTTTCTGCTCTACACATATTTTTTTTACCACTATCAGTTGTTAGGTGACCAGTACTAGTTAGTTGGAAGATAAAAATTAGAGGTTAAAAAGAAACTGTAAAATAGACTATAAGTCCTATTTATGTAATCATATTGAAATTGGCATCATTCTAAAAAATATAGGCAGGGACTTCCCTGGTGGCACAGTGGATAAGACTCTGCGCTCCCAATGCAGAGGACCCGGGTTCGACCCCTGGTCAGGGAACTAGATTCCACCTGCATGGCGCAACTAAGAGTTTGCATGCCACAACTAAGGAGCCCACATGCTGCAACTAAGGAGCCCTCCTGCTGCAACTAAGACATGGCGTAACTAACTAAATAAATAAAATGATTTAAAAAAAGTGGTAAGAGTAGGCATTCTTTAAAAAAAAAAAAATAGGCAAAGATTAAAAGATTTGACCACATAAAAATTTTAAGTTCCATTGTATCAAAACACCAAAGCCACCTATAAAAAGTAACAAACCTACTAAAATGTTTGGGAAACAAACCAGCAGTTGGTAGCTTATGATATAAAACACTCCACAAACCAGGCAGAAAAAGATGAATCCTACTGCCACCCTCACCCCTGCCGTGGGCAAAGGTGATTCTACAAAAGAAAACTAAACATAAAAAAGTATTTGACCTCACAAGCAACAAGAGAAATAGAAAGTGAAGCAATAAAACATTCTCCTACTCCCTAACCCCATGACTAACACAGATTGAAAAAAGTGGTGTATTAGTTTTCCATGACTGCTGTAAAAATTGATCACAAACTCAGTTTATTCAGTGGGTTGAAGTCAAAGTGCCAGCAGGGCCACACTCACTCTGGAGGCTCTAGGGGAGAATCCACTCCTTGCCTTTTCCGGTTTCTGATGGCCGTTGGCATTCCTTGGCTTGTGGCCACATGACTCCAATCTCTGCTCTGTGTCAAATCTCCCTCTGCCCTTCTCTTATAAGGACACTCATGATGCCCACTTGGATAATCCAGGATAAGCTCCCCATTTCAAGATCCTTAACATAATCACATCTGCAAAGACCTTTCTTCTATATAAGGTAACACTTAGAAGTTCCAGGGATTCGGATCTGATATTCTTGAGAGCCATTATTCAGCCCCCTACAAGTGGTAATGCCCAGTATCTACATGAGTATTGTAGAGAAATAGGTGCCTTTTTACACTGCTTTTGGGTATGAAATTAACATATTTCTTTATGGCACATTAGCCTCAGTTTGCTTCTCCAGATCCACTGTCTACTCTTCTCCATCCTTCTGTGCCCCTGGGGGCTGAGCTGTGTGGACTGGCCTCTGGCTTGTGGCTGGGTCCTGCTAATGAGAGTCATGGGAAGGAGCTGGGAGGATGGGAAGAGGGTGAGGATACTGTTTCTTTGGCTTCCTGTGCTGCCTGGGCTTGCTGCATCTCTGCACCTAAGGCCACACCTCCTACCAGGTGACCCTCCCCAAACACCAACCTCTGCAGGTTCTGGTAACTGCTCCTTCCCTGCCCCCTCCAGTCTAGGGGTGGTAGTAGCCCCCAGCACTGCACCATCCATGGCTGGTTTCACACATTTGTATGTTGTCCTTTTATTAGACGTCCCTCAATTACCCAGTTTTAGCATGCCACCTGTTTCTTGTCAGGCCCTGACTGGTGCCGGCACTACATGTCAAATCAGAGATCTATTTATAAGAAAGTTCATTAGCAGCATTATTTATAATAACAAAAACTCAAAAAAGCCCAAATAACCAAATAAATTGGAGACTGGTTAAGCAAATTATGATGCCTCCACATAGAATATAAAAATATATTAACAATCATATTGTAAAAGAATATTACTAAGATAAAATATTCACAGTATATTTCTAAGTAAAAATCCCACAAAATTGTATATATAATAATGTCCCATTTTTATAAAAAAATTTTAATGGGAGAGAAGGTTAAAACCACATGTAATATTACATTTTGGGACTTCCCTGGCGGTCCAGTAGTTAGGACTTTGCCTTCCAGGGCAGGGGGTGCGGCTTCGATCCCTGGTCAGGGAGCTAAGATCCCACATGCTTTGTGGCCAAAAAACCAAAAACATAAAACAGCAGCAATATTGTAACGAATTCAATAAAGACTTTAAAAATGGTCCACATCAAAAAAAACCACAAAAACCACATGTAATATTACATTTTAATAAAAATTATATCAGTGTGTGCTTGTATATCATATATAAAATGTGTATATTTTGTGTAGCTGTCATATAATATGTATATATTACATAATGTAATCATGTCACATATAATATATACTGTATATTATATAGATTTATTACATTATGTATGATAATGTCACTTTTTGTAAAGAATTATTTACATATCTACTCGTACACGTTTTGTGTCATATACATAATATATAACATACAACACATAATACACGTTATAGAGAGCATGTATGTATATGCACGTGTGAATTTCTCTCTCTCTTCCAGATGTCGGCTGAGATCATTCAGCCCTTTCGGCTTGAGATAGAATTGGTCGTATCCTCTGGTCCGTGTTTATAGAGAGTAAAATGTACAACGTCTTGTTCAAGATTTATCCAGATTCCCAGGGGCTCACTGCTGCCTGCGGCCTCTCAACGCGCTGAGGCTTCTCTTCCCCCTTCCCCCCCTCCACTGCCCCAGCTCAGACGTGGGATTCAGTCATTTCCCTGAATTTCTCCAAAACCAGCTGCTGCCCAGGGCAAACATGTGTGGCAGACTTTTCTTAACGTTCAGAATGCTGCGTGGCTAACTCTCCTACTGCAAGCATCTCAGGCGACCCGCCCCAGGCTCTGAGGGACCGACCCAGGCCGTGGGCGGGGACGGGCGTGGCGGTGGGCGTGGTCGTGGGGCTGCCCACCTGTAGGGCGGTGCCAGGGCAGGGCCCGCCCCCACTCTAGGCTCTCCTCGCTTCAGTTTTCCCCACCCCCTCCTTAACACGTGCTCCCCACCCCAAGATCACGAACCTCTTGTCCTTGATGACTCTGGCAGACGTCAGTCTGGGACAGAAGAGACCAACGAGGGGAGTCTCTGAACCGTGAGTCCCTCCCACCTCCCGGTCTCTAAGAGGAAGGCGGCAGTGAATGGTTGCTTCCCGAGTAGGCTGGGACGAACCCCGCTCCGCCGCTCACTAGCTGTGTGGTTTGGGGCACTGGTCTTCACGAGCCTCAGTTTCCCTATATACAGAATGGGGGTGACACTACCATTGAAGAGGGTCGTTGAGAATCAAATGAGTTAAATACAGAAGAGTATCTTTGGACTTGGTAGTAGGCAAAAGTTTCTTAGAGTTTGTATGTACAAAGTGCTTAGAATTATGTTTGGCACAAAGTAAATACTATTAAATGTTAGCTGTTTTTTTCTCCATAAATATGTATTATGCACGCACGCCACCCCTCCCATGAACATGCAGGAGCAGCTACAGTCCGCTTGGTTTTGAATTATATATTTATATCAGTAACTATATATAAAATACCAGAAGAAAATATTTTAATATGTTGGAGGTGGGATTATGGTGCTTATTTTTTCCTTTTATTTTCTTTGTGCCTTTTCAAGTTTTCCAAGTTTTGTACTTTGAGCATTTATTTTTGCAGCTATGGAAAGTGCAAATTTTTTTTCAAAAGAAAGGCAAGAGAAGCCTCTTGGGATGATAATGGTGTAGGTTAGCAGAAATCTTTCCCCTATGTGTAAGTGGATTAAACCCTCAAGATCAGGCAGGGCTCCTTGGCTCCTTGGGAAATGAGTAGACCTTAAAAGTTAATGATTGCCTGCTGTTTGCACTTTAGAAGAAATCTGTGATTATTTCTTGCTCTTTAGACCTGCCATTTCAGCATCTTAAAAAGGAACCAAAGAGAAATTAAAGTTTGCGACCTGAGTCTTTCCTACAAACCAAATTGTCCTGAAATTTTCTCCTTCGATTCCTAGATTTTAAGAGGCTTAGCCTGCTTCCTTGCCCCTAATTGCTCTATTAATTTAATCTGCTCAGAGTCTCCCAAGGGTCTAATCATCAGTCTTCAGCGCTGGTTCTGGCTGGTCTGGTCTCTTCCACAGAGTTGTGCTGAGCCGTTTTACATGTCACCCTGAGTTCTGTTTTGCTAGCTTTCTCCTTCCAGGAGGGTTACTTCTGACCTAATTAAACAAGCTCTGGTATTTGTGAGAAGTAGCACATTAAGTGAAATGATGTGGACTCCTTTTCCTTTCCTCCGGTGGAGGCATGGAGCTACACGTTTGTCCTAATTGTCCTCTGTTGGTTCAAGATCCTTTCTCTTATAGGCACTCAGTAGCTTCATGTTCATCTAGTGTAAGTCAGTGCTTTGCATAAAAACAGACCCTAAGCAAGTTAGTTCATTTTCATTTCCTTATCTGTAAAGTGGGGATAAAAACATATGTATTAGTTTCCCAGGGCTGCTGTAACAAATGACCACAAACTTGGTGGCCTAAAACAATAGGAATTCATTCTCTTCATAATCATAGAAGCCAGAAGTCCAGACTTGAGGTGTCAGCAAGGCCGTGCTTCCCTCCAGAGGCTCCAGGGGAGAAAACTTCCAGCTCTGGCCTTCCTTGGCTTGTGGCACCATAACTCCCACCTCTGTCTCCATCTTCACGTGGCCTTCTTCCCTCTTCTGGGCCTCAAATGTCCTTCTCCTTTCTCTTATAAGGACCCCCATCATGAAATTTAGGGCCTAGTCTAAATTGAAACTGATCTCATCCCAAGATCCCTAACTTAATTACATCTGCAAAGACCCTATTTCCAAATAAGGTCACACCATTCACAGGTATCTGGGATTCTGATTTGGACATATCTTTTTGGGGAGATATTATTCAACCACTACAATTTATCAACCTTATTGAGTTGGTGTGTGAAGATTAAGATATCATATCATATCATATCAATAATGATATGATAATGTGTGTAATGCAGCTACCACAGAGCCTGATGCATGCACAGTAGGTGCTCAGCCAATACTCAGCACCATCATAATTCCTACCACCGAGGAGTGCGTACACTGGGCCAGACCTGACACCCAGCCTAACTGCGCCTCAGTCCACTTCCTCCTCAGAGCGTCTTTCTGAAGGAGATAATGCCCCATTTTCCAGATGAGCAACCTGATGCTTCAGAAGCTTAAAGGGGCTCATAATAAAAGGTAGAGCTGGGACTCAAACTCAGCTTTTATGACTCCAGAGCCTGTGCCCTGCTCCCCTGCCCTTGGTCACCTCGGTATTGATTGTCTTCCTACTCCTCTGCTGTGACCCAGCACCTCCCCCCCCGCCCCAAACTCTACCACACTTTGCACTCTGACCCTAAACTGTGTCTGGTGGAAAGAACTAGCAATGGAGGAAGAGAAGAGAGAAGCTTCTCTTGAGTGTCCTTGTGACATGGCAGCTGGCTTGCCCCAGTGTGTGCGATCTGAGAGGGAGGGGAAGCCATAGCGCCTTTTACGTGCTCACCTGGGAAATCACGTGTCCCTTCTGCCACATTTCATCTGTGGCAAGTGCGTCACTAAGTTCAGCTGCCACTACCGGGGAGGGGAATAAGGTGCTCGCCTCCGGAAGGAGAGGTCTCAGAGAATCTGTGGACACATTTAGAAACTACCACACCACTTAGTCAACGGGAGGAAGACGGCCTCTGACTAAGTGCCTAACTGGCTGTGTAAGGCAAGTCCTTAGCTGTGCAGAGGGAGGCCTGGCGCTGAGTCCAGGGGCAGGGGCTGAGGAGAGCTACGTTGTTCCACATAAACAAATGGGAAGAATTTGAACTGTAGGTCAGAGGAAGGGCGGAAGGCAAGAAGGGAAGTGAGAGAAGACAGGGAGCATGAGCCTGGCACGCAGGGCACCTGGAAGACTTGTGGGGACAGGTCTCGCCGACGTTATGTGTGATGTCACGTAGGGGGAGCGTTAGAGTTAGACCCCTCCATTTTACCAAGCCACCCACAGGCACTCTGCCACACACACACACACACACACACTCACTCCGTTGTGTGAGAGGCCTTCAGTGGCAGTTATGGAGACGGGCAGAGTTTCAGGTCTGGTTGATAGTCTAAGCAGGGACCACAGACCAAGCCAATCTGTGAATTTACCCTGTTCCAGAAGCACATGCTGGAGACCATGAGGCCCCTGGGAATTCTCAGAAGTCTCGGAAAAGGCAATGACATTTCTGTGAGCCTGGAAAGGGAGACAACCTTAAGAAACAGAGCCCAGCTGGTGGTCCCCGCTGTGGAGCTGGTACTGAGCACAGGCAGGAGAGCACTTCACGTGGGAGGGGCAGAGCCCGCTGGATTTCCAAAAGCAGCCTCAGGCCAGGGGAGATGGTCTTAGCCACTCTACTGCAGTAGAAGGATAGGTATTAGGTCTTTGGGGTTAATTTTGCTATTGGCTGTCTTTGGAGTGTTAAAAAACAAAATTCAACAGAGTAAACGTGAAAGATCTTATTGGCCTTGTTCATGAAACGGGCAGCATCTCATCTAGCAGACAGAAAAGAGCTCTGAGGAGCCGTACAGAATGAAAGACTTTTATAGGAGGAAGAGAGCAGGAACAAGGAAGTCACACTAGACAAAACGTTGGGTTGGTTATTGCAAGGTCGCTTTCCTTTAGGGGAAAGCAGGGGTCTATCAGGAGATTACCTGACTTGTGCTGATGATTCCTGATTGACTGGTTTAAGATTCCCTTTCTGGGAGAGCCGAAACTGCAATTAAGTTAAGTCTCCATTTGGTGACGTGGGGCTTAGCATGAGTGACTCCATTTGGGGCCTGTTGTCTTGTTTTTTACAGGAGGATTCAGTGTTTTCTGACAAAATCCTAAGATGCTGTTTTGCGGTTTTTCTTCATTATTTCAAGTCGCTTGCTTCCCTCTTCTATAATAAATGGTGGCTTAGGTTTGTGGGCTTCAGGCTTAATTAAGCCTGAAAAATAAATTTAATGTCACTCAACTTCAGGCATGCTGTCAACATGAGTGTGCCCATCGTTCTGTTCTATGTAGGTGCTGGATTTGGACATCTCTGTTCTTTTGAGAAACATAAAGCCCTGTTGAGAAATCTCTTAAAAGAAAGAACATCCTTGATATTTTAATATTTAACAAAAACCCTTTTGACAAGTAGAGGCACCGAAAGGAAGCGGGTTAAGCGGAGGAGAGAGCATTATGAAGCTTGACCGTTGAATGTTTCTCCAAGACTCTATTTCGCCAGGTCACTGAATATTTAGAAGTCATGCCTGGGTTCTTGCAAGTCACTGTGACCATCAAGGGTGAGTCTGGGTCTTGGCTCTCCCTGGAACCCCAGTGCCTGCCATGGTCTATGCTCAATAAACATTTGTTGACTTGGTCATTGATAGGAGACCATTAACACTAAGAGATTAGTTAGGATCTAGTTCTAGAAAATTCCAAAAGGTAAAAATATTTTCAAATAATGAAGTCCCTGATCAAAAGGTCCTGAATTTCCTTGTTCCTTACTAATTTGATCAAGCTTCCGGAAGGCAGAGGGGGCAGTTCCCAGGGTGGGATTTGGGAGGAATGTGGGGGAAGACGGCAGATGGCTGATGCATTTGTCCATGCTGTATACACACATCAAAGCTAGTGTTCTTACACATCCTCTTGCCTGTTTTCAAAAGCTTCACCACCAAGTGTCATTCAACACAACTAAATGGTGAGTAGACTTTGAAAGCGATCCACCACCCACTGAATGAGATACTAGCTCATGTTACTTTCCCCTACTTTTATCTGTACATTTTGAGCCCCCAGATAGATGTTGATGTTATTTGATCAGTTGATGAGAATGGGGGCTGTATCTCTACCATCTTGACCCCCTACAGCAGTCCACCCTAGCTCCACCCTCCAGCCTCATCTTACTACCAGCCCTTCCCCAAATTCAGCTCATAGCTCCTGCCTTCAGGCTCAGTACACTCACCCAGTTCCTTAAAGGATGGAAGCGTCAAACACAGCCTTTTGCCCCTTAAGATCCAGAGAAGATTGTCCCAAATGCCCCATTCCACACACTTTGGAAAGCCCAGAGCCTTCTCTAAGATTTCTGCAAGTTCCTGGGGGACCTAAGTTCTGAGTTACCTCTTATTCTGACCTTCTGCTTCCGTGAATTAGTTCAGTTTAGGGCTCATCTCACAGTTTCGTATAACCCAAACTCGAGACTCAGCCATTTCCCTATTTCCTACAGATTCACACTGACACATCTTTGTGTGTATGGCAGACTTTATTTTTACTAAAAATTCAGGAAGATGGAGGGATTTGTATCACAGAAAATCAGACAAGTTAAAAGTAAACATTAGCCATCCTTTATGGCCTCCTTGGTCATATTCTTAAAAACACTCATCAGCCATTTCTGTTGCTTTGTGCCAGGTTATGTAACCTCCTCTCCATCTTCTTTCCTTCTTTTCCGTCTCTCTCAGGAGAAACAATAAAACAACAACACGAAAACCACCACCTCTCTGCCCCCCGCCCCCGCCTCTCTCCCTCTCTCTCCCCCCCACTCCCATTTTCCAGGCATCCCTTATGTATCCAAGGACCACACCAAAGTTTTGCAATTACCACTCCTAAGGAAGGGCTCTTCTTAAATTCTAAGACAAATCAACCCCATCCCTAGTTTCTATCTGGATATTAGTAGGGGAACGTGGTGATGGGTTCATTTTCTAGTTACCCTGATTCCCAGTTTCCCCATCTATAAAATGAGGATATGATAGCACTGGCTTCATCCAGGTGACATGAGAATGAGTAAGTTAATGCATAAAGTCCTTATTAGCACAGTGCTTGGCACATAATCCACAGATAAACGTTACCTGTTCTTACTTCTTCCCTTTCTTCCTGCCCATCGAGGTCCTGTTCATATATTTAGGCCCAAGTCAAGTGCCAGCACCTTGACTCTGAGCTCTCCCTTCCAATCACTCCCTCCTGGCATCCTTGTGGTGTTGGGTTTACACTTTCCTTCAGGCAAAGAGGAATATGACGAGCCCCTGAATGAGTTTACAATCTGGAGGGAAAGATAGACGTGGGAATATAGAAAGGGAATGATCCAAGGCAGCTAGGGATGAGGTGGAGGAAGGACGAGCAAAGAGGTCAATTAGCCAGCTTCAAGATCTTAAATTCGAAATCAGCAATGTAGTCACGTTGCCAGTGTTGTCAGCCCAGAATCCCATCATGCAGTTCTTCAGTCAATTTTTCATCAGTTGCAGATTTTTACCAAATGCAAATTTAGGGCTTGCCTGTGGTATGTTGTGTTGATTATTTCAACATGTGTGGCTCAGTCAGGGTTCTATCAGGGAAGCAAAATCACTATGAGCTATGGGATAAGGAATTTATTATAGGAAATGGACCTTACACAATTTTGGGAAGAGCTGGGGAAGTGTAAAGGTCTGGAAAGGGGAGTTGAAGAATCAGAGGAAATCACTAACCAGCCCTGGCTTACAGAGAAATCTGGAGCCCAGGCATGTCCAGCTGCTGGAGTAGGATGGGGTGGGGGGCGTGAGCTGGAGATGAAGTCTAGGGAGGATTGTTGGATCTTCATGACGACAGCTTTGTGTGTTCACAGCACAGCATCTGCTGGCAGGCCTGGGGGTGCTGCTATTGGCAGAGCCTGCAGACAGGAAGGAGAGCTGGATGCAGAGCGGGGAAGAGTGAGGGCACACAGGAGCCTGCTGGCACGTCTAGGCTGGCTCTCACTACCTCTCAGCATTGATGACTTTTAGACCATAATGGTGCCTGCTTCATTCCTGCTTCCTGAATCTCTCACAATTTCACTTTTGGCTAACTCAACCCAGAATCGTACAGAGAAAAGAATTCTAGGAAACACAATTCCCAGTAGAACAATCCAGCACAACATTTATTATAAATCTCAGTATTCATTGCAAATTGGAAAAATAACTGATTACTAATATCTACTTCTTGGAACAGAGAATGAAAAATATCAAGAGGGAAAAGTTATAACACCTGGGCTAATGGCAGGGTCAAAATTTTAGAACAGATAGCCCATAATTAGATTCACACATATATATATATAATATGATAGAGATGGTTCTGCAGAACAATGAGGAAAGGAAATCTTCTCAAGTAAATGATGTTGGGCCAATTGGATGTCCAAATGGAATAAATATTAATCTTGACCCCCTATCTCAAAACATATGTAAATATCAACTCTAAGCATGTTATAGATCTAAATGTGAAAGACAAAACAATAAATCTTCTAAAATATAAAATAGAAGACTATCTCCATGATTTTAAGTTAGGTGAGATTTCTTAAACAGAACATGAAAAACACTAATCCCTTTTGGAGAAAATAACAATTTTAAAGTACAGTTGTTGGATGGAGGACAGTTGTCCCTCGTATCTGCAGGGGATTGGTTCCAGGAGCCCTGTGGATACCAAAATCTGTATTTGTATACAGAGGGCTGACTGTATAAATTAATTCATCCACTTTGGAAAACATTTTGATGGTGTTTACTAAAACTGAATATATTCAGACCCTATATTCCAGCAATTTCACTGCTAGATATGTACCTAATATAAATGTATAGGTAGGTATTCCAAAAGATTTATATAAGAATGTTTACAGTTGCTTTATTAATAGTCAAAAGCAGGAAGCAAGCTAAATGTCCACCAACAGTAAAACAGATAAACCGTTTGGTGCAGTCACACCGTGGAATACTATACAGCAACGAAAATGAACAAACTACTGCCACATGCAACAACACAGATGAATTTCAGAAATATAATTTTGAGCAAAAGAAGCCAGACACAACTGAATATATAGTGTATGCCTCTATATAAAGCTCAAAATGGGCAAAACTAATCTATGATGTTAGAAGCCAGGATAGTGGTTTCCCTTATAGTGAAGGTTAATGACGGAGAGGGGTTATGAAGGAGGCTTTGGATATGCTGGGAATATTCTGGTTTTTGATCTAGAAGGTGGTTACAATCTGTGGTAATTCATTAAGCTACACATGTATGACCTGTGCTTTCTGCATGTATGTTTTCCTTCAATTTTTTAAAAAAGCTTATTTTTAGAAAAGCTTTTAAAATGTCCTGTTTTATCCATCCCCAATTGTCATATCTGGTGGTCTTTTTCTTACTTCTCAACATCTTTTATCCCTCCTACATTATTTCCTACCCTCTTACTCTAAAAATGTTTTCCTTTCATAGTTATTCTTGCGCCTTGGACCCCTAACTTCACTACTCAACAAATATTTCTTGAGTATCCACAATATTTCAAGCACTGAGCCAGGCCTAGAGTTTATGATAGTGAACAAGCTAGCAAAGATTCTGACCTCATAGAACTCCAGCTTCCAGTGGAAAGAGGCTTCTAAACAGGTAATTGCATCATAACTGACTCTCCTTCCCACTTCCTCAAATTTAGGTCTTCCCCAAAGTTCTAGGTTAAAGTCAGCTTCTCAAAATCCAATGTTTGTGGCCATTAATAACCCCAACACTGCCCACATCATCATTATGTAAGACCTGAGCATCAACTTTGACAATTTCCTCCATCCCAAACCCCAAGATCTACCCCATCCTGCCCATTTCTGCTTCTGAAATGTGTGCACCCACTCCCTCTTCTTTCCAGCCTGTTGTTTCCACCCAAGCTATTGCCTTCTTATTTAGGATTTATTTGCAGACATAGAAGCCATTCAAGCTAGTTAGAAAAACCTAAAGAAGACATTAGAAACAGAGCTTCCAGGAACAACACCCAACTCTTGGAATCCTCCTATCTGTCAAGAATTAGAAAGTGAGTTCTTTCACTACAGAAGTCCTCCAATCAAGAAGCGAGTGACCCTGGCACCATGTTGACTCTGTGTCATCCATGTCAGCAAAATGGATCCTTGTCTAGAAGTCTAGCTACAAAGAAGTGCATGAGTTGTATCTTCCAGCTTCCCAGCCTTAGTGGTGCTGGTTAGAATGGATGTGAGCATGCGAGTCCTCAGCATCTCCCTCCCCTCTCAGCTCCTCTCCCAGTGTCCCTGCACTTCCCCACAATTCCATTCTCTTTATTGCTTCCGGCTCTGATCACATCACTCTGTAGCTCAAGCCTCCAGTGACTCATCCTCTCTACTGTGACCAAGTCCCAACTTGTTTTCCTGGTTTATGTCCTACTCCACTCCTCCAGTTTCCTCTATTCCAGCTGTTCCCCATTCCCCAAACGCTTTCTTCTCTTTCCCACCTCATGCGTTTGTGCATCCTCTATCCTTCCCACCATCCTTTCCCATTAACGTTTGAAACATCCTTCTAGCCCAGTTCCAATGACACTTCCTTTCTACCTTCTCCTCTCTTCCCCTTAACCAAAGTGACCTCTCACTCCAGCTCCACAGAGAGCTCCTCCTACCACTTGCTTTGGAGACAAAGAGTTGTGGACTGGAATCCTAGCTGTGCCTGGGCACGAGAGATCACCTTGAACTCAGAGCCTCCGTTTCCTGCCCTGTAAAAAGGAGATAATAGTAGTACCTTCTTCATAGGCCTGATGGAAGGACTGGTTGAGATAAGAACCTAAGCTGCTAGGACATATGCCCTACGGATGACAGTTACTGCTGTAGAGCGTTGTCTTGTTTATCTTTGTGCCCCCTCACCCAGGTGCTTGATAAATACTGGTGCAATGAATGGACAATCCAAACCAAGCAGCAATATTGACCTTAGGTAACCTGAGGTCAAACTAATGTGATACTGGGTCCCTCTCTGGTCAGTGTCAGGCCCCTGGGTCATGTCAGTTTAGGGCACAGGTATGAGCAGATGAAGAGTTTCCACTTGTCTTATCAAGTCAGGAGAAATAAAAGCTAAGCGTCGAAACAAACAGGGAGGGGCACAACCCCATGGTATAGGCCACGGCAAGTTAGCAGAGCCTCATGGATAGAAACTGTTTAAGAAAGATTTCCCCCAAAAGCCTTTATTTGGAGGGCTCTCATCTCCATGCTTGGAGAAACCTGAACACAGAAAGGTGGAATGGGGCAGGAGGTCTCAGACCAGGTACATTCCCATCTGAGCCCAGTAGAAAATCATCCTGCAATCTCAGAGGCTGCTGGAGGAGTGAAATTGCTATACTGCACTTTGGAGACCCATTGGGCAGTATTTTATTAAATCAAAGATGCACATACCCTATGGTTCAGCAGTTCTGCTTCTAGGTCTCCACCCTAGAAAGACACTCTCACAAGGAGACTCGTTCAAGGAGATGCATTGCTGCATTGTTTATGAGACCAAGAAATTAAAAACAACCTGAGTATCCATCAATGATGAATAAATAAAGTGTGGTGCATTTAAATGTTAAAGTACAAAATAGCAAATGCAAAGGCATGAACTAGATTTTCATATGTCAATATGGATAGATGTCAAAGTATAGTCTTAAGGGAATAAAATAATTTGCAGACTGATGCATTCAGGATGATACCATTTAAAATATAAAAGGAATACTATGTATTGTTCAGGGCTATATTGATGTACAAATTTTGAAGAGTGGGCTAAAGGGATACATGCTAAATTCATCAATGCAGTTACTTTTAGAAAGAGGAATTTGGGAACCAAATTCGACCTCTAATGTTTTTTCTCTTTTAATTAAAAAAAAAACCCTTAAAGCCTTAAGGGAAAAATATTAATAACTGAATTTAGGATGGTGGTTGGGGTATAAGAATACTATTCCATATTACAAAGATTCTTTTTTTTCTCAGAAAAGAAAAATATGGCTTATGAGTCTGATTTTGGATATATGTGTATGTTGTATTGTTCTGGATGGGGAGACATTGGTGAATAACTTTGACCATCGTCCTTCAGGAATATTCACTTGCAGGCAACAGAAATTAATCATTGCCATGGCATCTAAATTTTAACAACTTGCTGAGGTTCTTAAACACCTTAAAACTCTTTGACCTTTTGATGAACGCTGTGTGCTCTCGACTCTGGTGGTGAAAATGCACAATTGGCATGTAATTTCAGGGGTGTTACAGCCCTCGGGTTAAGAGCCTGCACAACTGCAGGATATCCAGAGGTTGACTTCTTTTTTAACCTGCACAACATCTAAATTTAAAATGCGTGGCAGAGAGACCAGGGAGACTTGTTAAAATATATAAATACAATGTTCTCTTTGCAGAAAGGTTTGTGTGTGAGTGTGTGTAAAAGCTGCTGAAACCCTAAAAAAATAAGCACAGCTTCTCAAGAGCTCTCAGTTTGCCTCCTGAAATGTAATGTCAATAAGTCAGATCATTCTGGGAAACTTGAGACTTAGGAAGCCCAGCTCCTGCCAGTGGAAATGCCGGCATCCCAGTCCTCAGAATCAGCTTCCCTCAGCCTGGAGCAGGGAATTTAGAGAAACCGGTTTAGTGTTACAGGACTGTGAAGTCAGTTTTCCCCCTTCTCAGGGACCATGCGGTGTCCGGCCTGCTGTGCATCCAGCCTCTGTTGCCTCTTGCGGGAAGACCTCAGGGTTTCACCCAACATCCCTGAAGGGACAGAACCTTCCCATTCAGGGCCCACACAGCCTCTTCTTGCCTCTTGACCTCAGGCTTGGGACTCAAATGGCTTTTTAAACTAAACATTTCTTTTTCTTTTTTTTTTGATGTGGACCATTTTTAAAGTCTTTATTGAATTTGTTATAATATTGCTTCTGTTTTTTATGCTTTGGTTTTTTGACCACGAGATATGTGGGATCTTAGCTCCTTGACCAGGGATCGAACCCATACCCCCTGCATTGGAAGGCGAAGTCTTAACCACTGAACCGCCAGGGAAGTCCCCTAAACTAAACATTTCTTAAAACAGTCATGTTGGTATTTAGAGTTTTTTCATTTTACTTCTAGCAAAGGAAAAAAAAAATAGAGGGAATGTAATTGAAAAATAATTCTGAAAAATTTTTGCTCCACTGCACCTTTTCCAGTGGACGCAAAGGTCTGTTACGTGGGGTGACAAGCTGCCAGCACCCCGGAGCGCAGAGCTTTCCGTCAGCAGCATTCACATTAGCAACGCTGTGGCCAAGACCCTAGAGGATGCATCAGACATTTAGAGGAAACATAATCTCTTCAAAAGACCCAAAGTCAGATGGAGCCTTAAATATTTTATAGGAAAATATTTGCCAAAAAATGTGACTTGGCAATAAATTACAAGATGGTACTCATTAAGGTTACTTGCTGACAGAGACAGCTGAAATAATGATCCAGGATCCAAATTATTTTGGAGCCATGAAAAAAATCTATCAAAAGTATATATATTCTTGTTCTTTAATTTTGCCAAGACGAAGTGTTTTGAGATTGCGTAAATAAAGCCCTGTTAGCTCAACTCTGAAATTCAAAGAAGTGAAGTGACATGGGAGTGACACGCAGAGCCCTCACCCTGCTTATATGCAGACAGGAAGAATAGCCTCCCTGCCCCGACAGTAATGCAGTTCTCCTTAAAAACTCCACCTCTGTGGATGGGGGCAGATCTTTAAGAATTCCTTGCCTGTAGACAAGCCACAGTTCTGGTTCTCGGGGCCGGGAACCTCCTGCAGGAGGTTCTTGTTCAGAAACCCATCTGGGAAATGTACACGGCACTCTGGTGCCAACTCTCTGGGGAAAACATTGATTCCCAACAAACACTCACCCGGAAGTTTTAGGGTCCAGATGGTGGTTGTAACTGTGTGTCTCTACTGCAGAGAGAATATCTGAGTGCCCCTACTGCCCTTGGTGCATTCTTTTTGCTGACAGGCTCCACTCTGCTATCTTGGATGCCATGGTAGATGGCAGTGGCTCCGACTGAGAGCCGTGGTTCTCAAACTTTAGCTTTAGAATCACCTGCAGGGCTTATTACACTATGGACTGTTAGGCCCCATCCCCAGAGTTTCTGATTTGGTGGGCCTGGGGTGGGATCTCAGAATTTGCATTTCTAATGAGTTCCCAGGTTGTGCTGATGCTTCTGGTCCTAGGACGGTACCTTGAGAACCCTTGTCTGTACTTTCTTTTTTTTTTTTAATTTTATTTATTTATTTATTTGTTTTTGGCTGCGTTGGGTCTTTGTTGCTGCGCGCGGGCTTTCTCTAGTTGCGGCGAGCGGAGGTTACTCTTCGTTGTGGTGCACGGGCTTCTCATTGTGGTGGCTTCTCTTGTTGCGGAGCACGGGCTCTAGGTGCGTGGGCTTCAGTAGTTGTGGCACGTGGGCTCAGTAGTTGTGGCTCACAAGCTGTAGAGTGCAGGCTCAGTAGTTGTGGCGCACGGGCTTAGTTGCTCGGCGGCATGTGGGATCTTCCCGGACCAGGGCTCAAACCCGTGTCCCCTGCATTGGCAGGCAGATTCCACTGGTCTATACTTTAATCTAAGGTGCCCCTCATTCCTCAGCTTGGGTCAGCCCTCAACACAACCCTACACAAACATCTTGGATGGGAGGGTGTGGTGCAGATATAGTTAGCCAGACACAGGGTCCAAATTTATGTATAAAACAGCCCTTTTCATTTTACATTCAGCAGAACATTCCAATCCATTCTAGAGGCCACTAAGGGGCAGGGATTCTGGAGCTGCCCCTTCCCACCAGTTTGCCCTTCTTGGGGTTCTCTCACTAAAGAGGGGCTTCACAGTGACCCTCAGGCATCCAGGTGGCAGCTCCCTCCCTGTGGAAGAAGAGCCTTTTCCCCTGGACATCCTGCCCCCCGCCCCTTTCCCACACAGCCCTTCCTTTGGTTCCTTTCTTCTGCTGGGCTGTGCATTGTTCATTTCCACCTTGCTATTTAATGGCTTCAGGACCTGGGGAGTGGGAGATGGAAAAGGGGAGAAGCCTTCTGTCTTGTCTGCCCTCAGGATGTGTTGTGTATAAGGTAATCAGAACTTTCATACTGCTTGATTAACAATGCCATGGCTGTGTCCTGTGATATTATGCTAGAAGAGTCTCCCACTGTCCCAGGATACAGGACAGGGTGGGGGGAGGGGCAGTCTTGCTGTTGCACAGTAATGGGTCAGTGTGCTGCTCATCTTCCTGGTAACGCTGCCTTATGCCCCAAAGGGTAGGTTTAATGCTGGGAGTCTCTGCTGTTAGTAGCTGAGATGATTTCAGACAGGGATTTTTGTTACCCTCAGACCGCACCAGGTAGGCAGCAGTTACCCTTACCTATGCCTGGAGGTGGCACACACATGGGACATATTAACCCTGATTAATAAATTCCCTAGCAGTGGTTTCCCAACCTGGCTGTCATCAGAATCACCTGGGAGACTTTTTGAAAAATGTACAGTATTCTAAAAAAATATGTACAACACAGAAAGCAAGAATGTACTTGTTTTCTTAATATATAAAGAGCTCTTACAAACCAATAAGAAAAATATTGATAACCCAATAGCAAAGAAAGGACAAAAGGTATGAATAGGCCGTTTATACACATACAAAAGTTCTAAATACTTATCAACATATGAAAATACAATTGATATCACTCATAATTTAAGTCATGAACATTTAAACTTTGGATACCATTTTCACCTACCAGATTGGCAAATTTAATAGTACATTTTATTGTCAATAACGTGGAGAAAAGACATTCTCATACGTTGTTGGTGGGACTGTATGTTGCAATAACCTTTTTTGAATTGCAGTTTGGCAATATCTATCAAAATGTTACAAGCGTATACCTTTGACACATTGATTTCACTGCTATGAGTTTAGCATAGTGATGTCTTAAGACATGTATGAAAAAGTATGTACAGGAAGTTCACAGTAGCATTGCTTGTAATGGCAAAACTCAGAGACACCCTAAATGTTTATCAATAAACAGTGGGTAAATAAGTTATGTCATGGCTATGCACTGAAGCTCTCTGCCATTTTGAAAAGGATGATGTCAATCTGTGTTCATGTAACAATCTCCAAGATGTGTTATTAAGTGAAAACAGCAAGAGGCAAGAGTGTTGTAGTGTACTATCGTTTCCGTAAAAATATGGGTGATATATACATATGGACATATATGCATATTCAGAAATATGTATAGATTAGTTTTGAAAGGATTTATAAGAAACTGGCAATAGGTTGCCTTTGGGCCGGAAGACTGATAGACTCTCACTTTTAATATATATATATATATATCCCCTTTGCATTGTTTGAATTTGTTTTTACTATGAGTATGTTCTATTTCATTAAATTTTTTTTTTTTTTGGCCATGCTGCAAGGCTTGCAGGATCTCAGTTCCCCTACCAGGGATTAAACCCGGGCCACAGCAGTGAAAGTGCTGGATCCTAACCACTAGACCACTAGGGAACTCCCAGTTTCATCTAATTTTAAAAAAACCCATATTCTTGGGCTTCCTCTCTAGGCCAACTGGATTTACGTCTCCAAGGTTGGGAGGGAGAAATTCATGTTTTAGAAAGACAACTCAACTGGGAGAAATGCCTGGTTCTAGTCTGGGATGGGGAATACACAAGATGGGCTTGAAGCATCCTGTAGTGTCTAAAGTAAAAAAAGTGGGGCATGTCAAAGGGACCCAGGAGCCAATCTGAAAAAGCTTCCAATGACCAAAGCTGGAAAACTCGAGCAATAAAATAAATAACATAGCGTTGGATTATAACGCAGAGTATAAATATCCATGAGCCCATATTGGTATACATAAATGATTAAATAAATAAATGGGGAAAAAGAAACCCATCTCCCTTACAGAAGAATTCCAGGGATTCCAAATAATTTATGTAGTTAGTCTCCACTCCAGGAAGGGAAGCTTAATTTCCACCTCTTCCCTGACTTTGGGTTGTGCTTTGGGGGACTCTCTTCCAAAGAGTATAGTGTTGGGGTAGGGGAGTAATTTACAGTGAAGAAAACTGGCAAACACTACCTCCAGGCCAACTAATCAAGATTAGCGTCAGTAGTGATAAATCTTGCCGAGAGTATGTACCTTTGATAAGGTGAGATAAGAATGGTGCTTCACCTCTGTAGTATTCTCCCCTAAAACCCATAACCTTAGTCTAACCATGAGAAAACCATCAGACAAACTCAAATTGAGGAACATTCTACAGGATAACCAGGCCAGCGTTCTTCAAAGATATCAAGGTCATTAAAAAAAAGGACACTCTAAGAAACTGACACAGACCAGAGAAGACTAAAGAGACATGATGATTAGATGTAATGTGGTATCCTGGATAGGATCCTGGAACAGGAAAAGGATATTAGTGGAAAAACTAGTGAAATCCAAATAAGTATAGAGTTAATAATTAAAAACAAAACCAGAATTCTACATGGTTCTTATGTAGCCAGCTTGGCTCCAGGCTGCCATTATATACCTGAGAGTCACTTGAATCAGATGGAAGTTCTCAAACTTTAGAGTGCAGTAGAATTACCCAGGGAGTTTGTTAGCCCTGTAGATCCCACCAATTCTGATTCAGTAGGTCCATGGTGGGCTTGGGGATATGCATTTTTTAAAAACAAAAGCCAAGTTTTTTATTCATATTTTTGCATTTGAAGTATTCTCTGATGACGTCCTTGGGATTCTTTGCATAGTCCTTTACTAAAACCACCCATCTGCAACCAACCTTTCTACAGGCTTTCCCCCATCTGTCAGTATTCCAGAGGCCTACTCATTCCCCTAGTTTCTTATTGTCATGAACCTCAATGACGTTGAGTTTTGTCAGCACAAAGGGCCTCCACCTACTTGACATACATAGGCTCATCACAGTTGGATGTAAGCACTCAAAGATGGGCTTGGCACTAAGACATTGGCACCTTCACAAATTCCATGTGCTAGGTCATCGTGGAAGAAGGCAGCCTTCAGTGCCTCTTGTAAAGCAGTGCTAACATCCATTACACCTCCAGCAGCAATACTATGGTGGTGGGTTATGGAGCCAAATCTTGAATGCCCCTGAGCCCCTGCCTCTGCCCAGGGGATGGCAGGGAAATGGAATATGCATTTTAATTATTTTTTATTTTTTTATTGAAGTATAGTTGATTTACAATATTGTGTTAGTTTCAGGTGTACAGCAAAGTGATTCAGTTTTTTATATATATATATTTTTTTCAGCTTCTTTTCCATTATAGGTTATTACAAGATATTGAATATAGTTCCCTGTGTTATACAGTAAATCCTTGTTGCTTTTCTATTTCATGCATAGTAGTTTGTTAATTTCATACTCCTAATTTATTCCTTTTCTCCTCCCTTTCCCCTTTGGTAACCATAAGTTTGTTTTCTATGTCAGTGAGTCTATTTCTGTTTTGTATATAGATTCATTTGTATTATTTTTTAGATTCTACATATAAGTGATATCATATAACATTTGTCTTTCTCTGTCTGACTTATTTCACTTAGTATGATATTCTCTAGGTCCATCCATGTTGCTGCACATGGCAATGTTTCATTCTTTTTTACTGCTGAGTAATATTCCATTCTATATATATACCGCATCTTGTTAAACCAGTTATCTGTTGATGGGCACTTGGGTTGTTTACATGCCTTGGTTATTGTAAATAGTGCTGCTCTGAACATTGGGGTGCATGAATCTTTTCAAATTAGAGTTTTCATCTTTTCCAGATAAATACCCCAGAGTGGGATTGCTGGATCATATGGTAGCTCTATTTTCAGTTTTTAAAGGAACCCTTATACTCTTCTCCATAGTGGCTGCACAAATTTACATTCCCACCAGCAGTGTAGGAGGGTCCCCTTTTCTCCATACCCTCTCCAGCATTTATTATTCATAGACTTTTTGATGATAGCCATTCTGACCAGTATGAGGTAATACCTCATTGTGGTTTTGATTTGCATTTCCTTAATAATTAGTGATGTTGAGCATCTTTTCATGTGTTTCTTGGCCATCTGTATGTCTTCTTCATAGAAATGTCTATTTGGGTTTTCTGCCCATTTATTGATTGGGTTGTTTGGTTTTTTGATATTGACTTTTATGAGCTGTTTGTATATTTTGGATATTAACCCCTTGTCGGTTGCATTGTTTGCAAATATTTTCTCCCAGTCTGTAGATTGCCTTTTCATTTTGTGGATGGTTTTCTTTGCTGTGCAAAAACTTTTAAGTTTGATTAGGTGCCATTTGTTTATTTTTGCTTTTATTTTCTTTTGCCTTGGGAGACTGATCTAAGAAAATATTGCTAAGATTGTGTCCGAGAATGTTTTGCCTTGTTTTCTTCTAGGATTTATGGTGTTATGTCTTATATTTAGCTCTTTAAACCATTTTGAGTTTATTTTTATATATGGTATGAGGGGTATGAGGGGGGTGTTCTAATTTTATTGATTTACGTGTAGCTGTCCAACTTTCCCAACACCACCTGTTGAAGAGACTATCTTTTCTCCATTGTATATTCTTGCCTCCTTTGTTGTAGATTAATTGACCATAGATGTGTGGGTTTATTTCTGGGCTAGGGATATGCATTTTAATAAGTGCTGCAAGGGCTTCTCAAATGCCACATTTTGGACACACTGCACTGGAAACCAAAAATCTGATATTCTATTCATAATTGCTATGTCTATCAAAAAGTTGTGAGTTCAGTTGGAACAAAAATCTGAAGATAGATCATGAACTTCCATTCATTATGTAACATCTCCAGTCTCTTTGGGGCACTCAATGAGTTTCCTAATAGAATTCTTACCACCATTTGACATGTGATAAGTGTTAAGTGAACAAATAATGAAAATAAGGAATTAATAGGAAACCTCCTGACACATCATCCCTTCTGGTCATCCTGACCTATTATAACCAGAAGAGTTTATTTCCTATGGCACTTAAGTCACATTTAAGGCATATTCTTTTATTTTTTGATGCAGGCACAATGTCAACCATGAATTTGTTTGCAGAATTAGAGCCTGATGAATATCTTATACTTCTTCCAAAGGCATCCTGTGCACTCTTTCTTCAGGTTCTCCCTGCCCATAGTTTCCTCTCCTTGGGACTGTTCCTTGTTCCAAACCAATCCACAGCTCTCTCCAACCTCCCCGTCCCCCGCCAACACATTCCTAGTTAATTCCTACTCAAGTCTTAGCTTAAAGATCATTTCCTCATCCAGCCTCCCGCACTGGTAAGGACCCCTCCAACGTGCTCCCAGAGCACATAGTCTTTCCAGCAGTACCACCGTTACTTAAAAGGAAAATAAGCCTAGAATTCCTTTCTTAGTGCTTTGTTATTTTTTTTTAATCTGTTGCTTGTGTTTTCGCAAGTAAGTGCCAATGCTGTCCAATAGAACTTTCTGTGATAGTGGAAATGTTCTTTACTTGTGCTCGTGTTTCAATCCAAGAAATCTGTGCCTCTTGACACCGAATAATTCATTGCTTCATTATAACTTACCTTTTCTGTTAGGTTGTGTATTTCCTCATATTTCCATCCATCTGGCTAAGGGAGCAGGAAAGGTTAGAGGAAACTCTCACACAGGAGGTGATATTGGAGAAGGTCGAGAGCAGTGAAGAAGGGTTTCCCTGCAGAACAACAGAGACAGGTCCCGCAGGCAGATGGAACACCATGGACAAAAGTTCAGAAGCATGAAACAGCAGGGCAAAGTATAGGCGGTCTCACAGTCAAAGACAGTTAATGTCTAAGGAGGACATAAAGGGAACCCAACACAAACATTTCATATAAGATATGGAAAAAATTGATTAGAATTTGATCTTGGAAAGTGAAAAGAAAAATTATAAAATTAATCTATATTGTTATTTATATGTAACAAAAGTTAGGTAATAATTGTAAGTCTTCCCTGATTTTTGGAATAGAAAACAAAGTTAGTGTTGATTTAGGGTTTGGGAATCTACTTTTTAAAAAATGTGTCTGGTAGCACATTTGACAAATAGGTTGAAGTCCTTCATTCTCCTCAGCTGCCCCCCTTAATCTATAATTTTCAAATATTCCTCTTTTGAAGATCCTATTAATGTCCATTTTTTCCTCTTTAATTGTTAACTTGTCTAATTTTGCAAGACTCTTTATTTATCAGTGTTTGCCTGTGATTCTAACATTTCTTCAACATCATCTCCATCAGTTTCATGAAACCCTGCATTAATTAGGGTTATTCATATTATGATGATTTTTGTGTCCCAAACTAACCAGACACATTTGGATAATGATTACCAGGTTAAGAAGAACCTCCTATAGTTCAGTATGGCTGGAGTGTTGGGTATGGGCTAGGGAGCAGTGGGAAAACCCTGGCATTTACCAGCTTCAACAAGTAAGTCTGACTTTCTGACCTTCAGATTTCTCATTTACCTTGAGGCAGCTGTTGTAAGAGTTCAGTAAGACTGCACAAATGGAAACACCAAACACTGTGCCAGGAACATGACTGTCCCTCAGCAAATACTCATGGTCTTCCTCTGCAATGCTTTGGATATCCCATATTACATTTGATTGATTGATTGATTTGTGCACGGATCAGATCTCTGTCTTGTCGCTCTGTCAGATAAGCACAAAACCTGATAGGTGAACTTGTGTGCTGCAGAGGGACAAGGAAACATTTGTCAATTTTTAAGACAGGGCTTCCCTAAGAGCTAGTTTTCCACTGAATAGAGAGATAAAGCAGAACAGGAATGTGAGATATTACATATGCTGAGGATGATATCTCTGAGACTATACAGAGCTCACATTTGCAAGACATGCAAAGATTTTTTATTCTAGGGCCGAGGGATTCTGGAATCCAGCCCTTCCTACTTGTCATTCATTCTAGAGAAATAAATAAATTAGGCAGTGAAACAGGAGAATCAGCGTGCCTCAGTGCAATCTTAAAATTGAATTTATAAATAAAAATTAGAAGATGGAGCACATCCTGGGCTCTTCTGAGGAATTATTGACAAATGTGGGACTCTCCTGACAGCTAATCTGAAATGCAGTTTTTCTGCCTATTCTTAACATAATTTTTGAATCCATATTTTAATGTATTTGTTTTAGAATGTTTTATTTCCCTCAAGAACAAAGGGATTCTTTGGAAAGAATTATATGCAAAAATTAGCCAAGTGGTTTGCAACCATTTACAGTGGAAATTTATATGCAGTGGTGATGGTCTAAACTGTAATCTTTACTTTATCATACAATTCCCATTACTTTGGAGATACCTCAGAGGCTAAATCTCATGGGACAGTTAAAGAGCAAGGCTCTGATTTTCTAATGAGAAACTGAAAACAATAATGAGGTTTGTTATCAGATTAGAATCGTAAACTCATGAACAAAGAAAGAAACAAATTTGAGATTTTAATCTTTGTGTTCCAAGTTCCAACCACATTATAATAGTATCTCAAGGGAAATTTCTCCTAATTCCTTTGAGGTAATATTTGCAGCTATTTTCCTGGTGTGGGTTAATTTCATGGAAACAAATCTCAAGGATGAATGATCATGTCTAAAGGAGAAAAATGCTGATAGGCTGTGTCTTAATCATACACATCTTTCTTGGGAAATGTTTAACCAAGAATTGAACATGTAAGCATTAAAGGAAATTTAAGGGAACTATTGATTTAAGAAAATTTGTTTTGGAAGAGCAAGGCTAGATACCGGGCACAGAGAAAATCTAAGCTTCCCAGCACAAATGTCAGAAAAGATCTACTTATCCTCTGTTGCTAGCCATTTCTAATTTCCCCCACGGAAGAGTGTTCTTTTAGGTTAATTTTCTTAATATATAAATAAACTTGAATAAATCAGTAGGAGAAAGCTCAACAACCCAACAGAGGACATCAATAGGCAGTTCATAAAGAAAGACACATAAATGGCTTTTAAACATGAAAAATGCTTTAGGCAATTATTAAGTCAAATTAAAAATAGAAAGTTATATAAAAAGTGCAGTCTTAGTTCACAACTTGGCTCAGCAACAAATAATATTTACACAGAAATAATAACCTAAGTGTTGACCCTAATATACCTGTAAGTAGCTTATTGAGCAAGAGGAACTTGGAAGGTTCCAGCTGCAAAACTCTGTTATCTCACTTTTTCAGCCCCATAGCTGAACTATCAGACAATTTCTATCATGTTTCTAAGCACTTTTAGGTTATTAATGAATAGTCTCCATTTTTTTTCAGGTTATCCAAAGCTCTTATATCAGAACACCAAGCTCTTATCCCACAGCTCTCCCACACCTTGGGCCTGACACAGGCTTAAAGTTTGCAGCGGGCAAGAAGTATGGGCAGGGTTTCCAAATAAAATACAGAACGCCCGGCTAAATGTCAGTTCCAGAAAGCAACAAATGCTTTTCGTAGAATTACGTCCCAAATAGTGCATAGGAGGTACTTATACTAAAGAAAAGCATTTTAATCTAAAATTCAAACTTAACTGGGCTTCCTGTACTTTTATTTGCTAAATCTGGCAACCGTAGGTAGAAGGTCAATGTCACTGTATTCCTTCTTGCTCACTGTGCTGCCTCTGGCTCCTCTAGGGTCAGATGAAGACACAGAAAGGGTAGAATGAAGAGGAAGAAAAGCTCTTGGCCTCCAGAGTTGTCATCTGCCATGAGTGCCCTCTTCGTATGTATCAGTAATATGTCCAAGGTTGATTCATGAGAGACCCTTCATCACTGGGAGGTTTTTGCTGTACTTTCCTTGACCTAGAAGATGCCTCATTTGGCTGGCCACTGACAGCTGTCCACTCAGCACCTGGCTCCTGCCTGTCCACTCTTTGCTGGGGTCATTTTTCATCCTTCCTGATGGTACTGTTGTGTTGGGAACTTTTGAAAGCAACCTATTGGTACCTCTCTTCCACAGAATCCAGCCTGGCCCACGGAAAACCAGATCTTTGCCCCACCAATCCCTGGAAATGCTGGCCAACCTTGACTCTTTGTCCTGCTACCAGGCAGGCTGCTCCAGCCAGCTTCTGGCTTCAGACTTTTTTTCCAGGTGTTAGTCAGTCACCAAGTATGTGACTGTCCCTGCAAACTATCAGTCTCTCTGAGGATCCTCTTGAAGTCCCCCTCATTCAATTCAGAATGAGTGTAGGGTGTCTTCCTCCCCTCTAGCACTAGGGATGGGGTGGGAAACACAGCACTCTGCTAACTCTCTCCAAAGCAATGCCCAACACAGGCTCCTTCAGCTCCCTGGCTAGTTCTGGAGACCGGAGGTAGTTAGAAGCAAAGGCTGGAAGAATCACTTTGGGGCCACCTGATTCGCAAGCCCTGCATGGATTTCTAGAATCTCTATTTACAACGTGGGGTTGTTTTGTACCTATTGTTTTTAGCTTTGGAGTCTCAATTGGATTTCAGAGACTTAAGACATGTATTTTAACAATCTATTACACAACTAAAAATGGTTATATAATTGTGAAGACGAGAGGGAAAGTCTGTGTGTGTATGTGTGTGTGTGTGTAGAGGGCAAGGGGTTGTCATAAACCAAAATCCTCATTGATCATAATAGGAAGGCAGACAAGTGTGTTTAAAACTGATAGACCAAGAAGTAACAGTATAAGCACACTGCTTAGAAATATGGAGATAAATACCAGAAAGAAGATCCAAGTAATTGAAAATGCTTGCCTTTGGGGAGTGGGACTGGGGGTTTGAAAATAAGTGGAGACAAAATACTGCTATTTTTCATTATATGCCTTTTAGTACTATTTTTTTTAATTTTTAAGAAAATTTTATTTATTTATTTATTTATTTATTTATTTATTTATTTATTTATTGTCTGTGTTGGGTCTTCGTTGCTGTGTGCGGGCTTTCTCTAGTTGCAGCGAGCGGGGGCTACTCTTCATTGCAGTGTGCAGTCTTCTCATTGCAGTGGCTTCTCTCGTTGTGGAGCACGGGCTCTAGGCACACAGGCTTCAGTAGTTGTGGCACATGGGCTCAGTAGTTGTGGCTCGCGGGCTCTAGAGCGCAGGCTCAGTAGTTGTGGCACACGGGCTTAGTTGTTCTGTGGCATGTGGGATCTTCCCAGACCAGGGCTCGAACCCGTGTCCCCTGCATTGGCAGGCAGATTCTTAACCACTGTGCCACAAGGGAAGTCCCAGTACTATTTTTTTAAACAAATGTATTACTTTGATAATAATAAGAAATATTTAAACAATACATTTTGCATAAACCACAAAAATTATGCAGTCATTAAAAAGAATGAAGCAGATCTACATGATAATGCTAGCTAACACTTATATAGTATTTGAGGAGTATTGGACATAGTCTAAATTCTGGGTGTATGTATATTTGTTTGCTAGAGCTGCTGTAACAAAGTACCACAAACTAGGTAGCTTAGAACAACAGATATTTATTGTCTGCAGGCCAGAAGTCAGAAGTCAAGGTGTTGTCAGGTCCATGCTCCCACTGAAACCTGTAGAGGAGGATGCCTCCTTGCCTCTGCCAGCTTCTGGTAGTCCCAGATGTTCCTTGGCTTCTGGCAGTATAACTTCCTTCTTCACATGGTATTCTCCCTATGTGCGTGTCTGTGTCTGTGTCCAAATTTCCCCTTTTTATAAAAACACTAGTCATATTAGATTAGGGTCCATCCTAATGACCTCAATTTAATTTGATTACCTCTGTAAATACCCTATTTCCAAATAAGGTCACTGGATACTGTGGGGTAGGACTTCAACTATCTTTTTTGGGGAACACAGTTCAACCCATAACACCGTGTAAGGACCCAATGAGGTGGGAACCATTATTAGTACCACTTTGCAGATGAGGAAACCAGAGCACAGAGAGATTAGGTAATTTGGTCAAGAATACATGGCTAATTAATGGTGGTACTGGAATTTAAACCCAGGAGATCTGGCTTCCAAATCCTGTGCCTTTAGCCACTAGACCACACTCTCTCTCTTACACTAAGTGTACAAAGCAAGGCGAGAGTAAAGCATAGAGTATGCTGTCATTTGTGTGAAAAAAAATTGGGCATGACTATTACATACATGCTTACAAATACACAGTACATTTTTGGAAGAATGCCCAAGAAACTGACAATAGTGTCACCTCTGGGGAGGAGAATTTGGGGACAGGGAAGTGAATCTTTTCTTTTATATGTGTTCTTTTAAAACTTTGAAGTTTGCTGGGACTTATTTGTTTACCATATGTAGAAATTAATTTAAAATATTTCAATTAATGCACCCAATATGGGAACACCCAAATATATAAAACAAATACTAACAGACATAAAGGGAGAAATTGATGTGAATACAATAATAGCGGGAGACTTTAACACCCCACTCACAGTAATGGACAGATTTTCCAGACATAATATCAATAAGGCAACAGAGATCCTAAATGATACAATAGAGCAGTTAGACTTAATTGATATTTTTAGGATGTTACATCCAAAAAAACAGAATACACATTCTTTTTAAGCACACCTGGAACATTCTCTAGGATTGACCACATACTGGGACACAAAACAAGCCCCAGCAAATTTAAGAGGATAGAAATTATTTCAAATATCTTTTCTGACCACAGTGGCATGAAACTAGAAATCAACCACAGAAAGAGAAATGAGAAAAAAACAATTACATGGAGACTAAACAACATGCTACTAAAAAACCAATAGGTCAATGACAAAATCAAAGAGGAAATTTTAAAATACCTTGAGAAAAATGACAATGAAAACACAAACATACAAAAATCTATGGGATGCAGCAAAAGCAGTCTTTAAAGGGAAGTTCGTAGTGATAAAATATTTTAGTTCAAAATGAAAGCAAGAGGAATGTCCTTTCACTAATGCCATCCCCCCAGGTTACAGGGGCTACTTGGATAATATGCTATGGAAATGTGTAAGGAATCTTTTTGGGGGAAAATGATCTAAGCATTGGTTCCCAGACAGCTTCTTTAAGAAAGACAATTGCTTTGAAAGACTTTTTTGGTGGCTATATAACTTTGGATAGAACTTTAGATAGTGGAATATTATGTAGCCAAAACACTTTACATTTTCATGTAGAATTTAATGATCATGGGAAATATAGTTATAAAATATTAAGTGAACTTGTGTAGATAGATATTTGGCTCTCTTTAAAAGCAATGCTGAATAGAAAAAGCTAGAAGGAAATAGACCTAAATATTAACCATGATTATTTTGTGTGAGAGTGAAAGAATTATGGGTGATGTTTATTTTCTTTTTTGCACTTTTTCTTATTTCATTTATGTTCTAAGATAGAATTTAAAACATTTCTTAAAATGTGCTAGAAGTGTTTCCGGTGAGCTAGATCCATTCCCGCATGGACCGAAACTGCTTCCCCTGAAGAGATTCCAGTGGCAAGATAAGTGTGTGTGCCCTAGAGGTTTCTCTCCTTCACAGTCAGCCTGGGAATCCATTTTCACATGTAAGCACTCCTACCCTTAAACTACCACTTTCCTAACTTGATTCCCCAGCAAGATTTTTTTAAAGGAGAATGAGAGGTATGGGGGTGGTCTGCAAGGTATCAGCTGTCATCCTTGGAACTCTGTTAGGATTGTTCCCTTTCAACTGCCTGCAGGATGTAAGTTTGTCCTGCAGGCCCAGCTGACCAACAGCAGCTGTCACTTAAGGCTACTCGCGCTGTACACTGTACAACTCAAGGGTGTCATTCACATGGATTGATGTGAGTAGTGTCTCCTAGTGAGGTGTGTGGGAACAGCCCTCATCATCAGACTTATCTGGTTTCCTGGAGAGGTTTGGACTTCTTCCCTCCCTAGCCCATCACTTATCAGCAGACTGCTATAATAACAACCCAGTGACAGCTCTCAGCTCAGCTTCCCCACTGAGGTTATGTGTCTGCACGTTGGGCTTTCCTCATGCCAGCTGGCACATGACTCAGACATCATTAAACCATCCTCAGCCCAGAGCCCGGCTAATTCTCTGGAGAGCTGGGGGTCAGGCCTTCAGGTCCGAGTCAGTGGCCAGCAGTACTTTTTGGCTTGCATTCTAGAAAGGATTTTTGTGGCATTCTCAAGGATGACTACGTTAAACATCATACGAAAATAAAACCTGCTATGAAGTAAGGCAAGAGTCCTTCAGGGACTGGAAACTCTCTGATCTCAAGTGCTTTCTTCTGATTGGGCTGGGAGGCTCCCCTCAGCCCTGATCATTCTAATAACCAGAGAGATTTACGTAGCACTCAGACGTCTATAAAGGGCTGCTGACGTCTAGGTCACATAATGGAGTGGAAAAAGTAAATTACAGAAAAGTATTGTGTGCTTGATCTCATTTATGTTATGATAATCATAAATCAATATGATCCTAAATAGATAAAGAGCTATTTGGAGGAAGTTCACTTAAAAATGATCAGTGGTTATCTCTAGGTAGCAGAATTTGGTGTAGTTTTTTACTTTTTAAATTGTAATTCTCAGTCTTATAAGAACTTTTTTTTTAAACCGTAAGCATGCATCATTTTTATAGACTAAAACCAGAAAAATCATTTTTCTAAAGAGCAGTTACACACAGCTCTTTCGACATGAGTATAACCTTAGGCAAATTAGCTAGCTTCTCTGTGCCACAGTTTCCTTCATTATAAAATGGAGATAATGATAGTTCCTACCTCATGAGACTGTGAGGATGGAATGTGTTAATGTATGAAAGTACTTAGAAAAGTGCTCAAAACATTGAAATGCTCGGTGTTACTGTTTTGGTGGTAGGGGTGGTTGGTATTCATTTTATTATTATTACTCCACATTATGCAGTGACATCAGCAGGATGGGAATTACCCAGAACAAAAAGCCAAATTATATCTACAAGGCCATGAGACAGATTAGTGATAGTTGAAAAGAAAGACATCATTGTACTGACACATTTCCACTGAGAGCCGAATGGTTTGTACAACTGACAGTTAGTTTGCTAGTAAAACTAAGTGTCAGGGAGTAAAAAGGCTTCGGTCAGGTAACCTTCTAGGAGACAACTTTCCAGGAAAAAATGTAGTGATTTTTAGGTTGGTGAACTTCAAAGAAATGTATGAAGGTCATAATGAGACAAGAACTTCGTATGAAATGCCTTTACAACATAGGCTACCTGCAGCTACTCAATCTGTTTCATCAACACAGAACCTTCAGTAAGAATCTGGGAAGGATGGTGAAGTGATGCTGTGTATATTAACCCCTTGGGTTTTTATTTGCAGTGGGGGGTCTCTGCCTGGCATGTGTATGTTATGAAAGGCCCAGGAAGTTATGGTTTGTAAATGTGCACAGGTCAGGGCACCAGGCTGTCTACGTGGTTGAATGCCTGGAGCCTAACCCTGAAATACTTGCTGTGAAGCTCTCCCTAAGTCAGTTCCTGGCTCAGATGCCTCTGGCTTTAGCCTTCTGGTGATGGGGACACCTAGACTTGAATCCCTCATCCAGGCTCTTTCATCTGATGACAACTGATAGAGGATGTGGCAGCAAAGGTATGTCATCATTCAAGCTGATCTGAACCAGGAACCCAGGTGAAGAAACCAGTGTGTGTCCTAATCATCGCCAATAATAAACCAAACAAAGCTGCCTGCCAATTAAGGATATACCACAACAGAAATCCATTATCATGCCACTTAGAGGAATCCTGTGCTTAAAATTCCACAGTAAATGTAAGCACTTTTTACTAGCCATGTCATGGCTGAAAAGAGGAATTCTTGTGAGGAGCATAAATAGATAATGTTTATGAACCCAGCCACAAGAAGGGCGTTCATACATCTTTCTGGTAGATGAATTGCTTTGTCACCCAATGTCACCCCATGACTAAAGTAAGACATCAGAACCACTGGTAGAAAACAGACAAATACAGACTCTTCAAAAGGGGGGATACAAAATTATCTTTGTATGCATATGTTAGTTCTTATAAAACAGAAACTAAATACAAATATTTTGAAGTAGCACTTAGCTTAGTGACCTGCATGTGTGTTATGTTGTTTATTTACAACATACTGAGGATAGAAAGTGATTACTTAGAAAATAATTTGGAGCCTGGTCTAATATAGACCATGGCAAAAAGCCCCAAGCCTCCACCCCCATAGCAGTACAGAAATTATTTTGGCCTTGAAGGGTTTTAGGGCAGTTATACCAGTGACCACCTGGGTCAATAAAAGAAAAACCTTTATTGATTTGAGCCACACAGCTTCTTGGAGTGGATTCCAAGATGAACAATTTGCAAATATTTGCTTGTCAGTATTTGTAGGCTACTGAACTGAATCCCAAGAGTTTGGAATAAGATGGTCCTCTGAGAGCTAAACTATAATATCAAAACATAATGAGTTGAAGTAGAAATATTCAAAATCACCTTAAAGAAAGAGAATGCTACCCAGGCAGGGCTTTGCTACCATAGAAAAAGCATAGAGGGAAATGCAAACAGTGTCCAGCCAAAGGGCACTGCCTAGGGGTACAGAAATCTTAGCCAACAGGTTTTGAATCATGACTTTTTTTTTTTTTTTTGCCTGGAAAGGACATTCCCCAGTAGGGGTAGAAGCAGAAGATTATCACCAAGTGAGTATAAATGTTCAGATTCCTAGATCAAAACCTCCCTGATGTGAGCAGGATGTATTATGCTATGTGTGCCTAATAGCATGAAACATTCAATTAATCCCACTCCTCTTGTTCTTATTGCATGTTTATAATCAATCTCTTGCTTACTCTGGCTTCCGAGGTCAGTGTCTCTACGAAGAAATTTTGTATGGAGAATGTGGATGTCATGTATTCCCATCATGACAATTATTTTTGATATTGTGAGTGAATTTACTTGCTATTCAGTTTATGATTTGGCTTCCCACACAAGTTGACTACAGGGAGAAAATGGGCTGCCCATGCCCACTTAAGTGTTCCAGTCTACAGTCTCCACCATGTTTTGATTTTGTAGCTTAAGTCACAGTGGGCACCTTCATTTCCTGGTTCTTAGAGAATAGCATCTTCGTAGCCTCGAAACATTGATGAAAGCACGTTTGGAACATGCTTTTTAGTCAATCAACACTTTGGTGTTTTGGTTTCATATCTAATCTCACATACCTGGTTAAGGTGAGTGTAACAGACAAAACTAGGTTTCCAAGCCCGTAAGACCAAGGACCACCCAGCAGACCATGGAAAATTGCCAAAGGTAACAGGTGTCACCTGAGGCCTCCTGAGAAAGAGTCTGATTGCCTTCCCTGGAAGGGCATACCCACTTGTTTCTGGTGGGGGGAGGGAGGAGGGCAGATCATGCCCGTCATTTTTTTCCTGTGTAAATCTTGGTCCTTATATAAATGAGCTTACTGGTCTTATGAGATTACTTGAGACAAACTAGTAAAGAGTTGAGAGATATCTACTCAAAACAGTGAATTTGGCTTTGAATAATTGACCTGAAACTGTTCTTTTTGGCAGTAATTATCCATTAGGACCAAATGCCTGTTAAGGCCACTCTTGGATCATGATAAGTCCACATGTGTAGTCTGCATATAAGAGAATGTGTGTCTTTCTTTCTGCATAACAGGAAGTTATGCATCCAGCTGACCCAAAAGGAGTAAACATATTAGTATCTAAGTCTAAAGGAGGAGAGGCCAAAACAAATTTCAGTTTTATCCTATCAGAGATTATTAACTGATCTTTCAACTTAGTCTGGACACAACTGAGGTCCATAAAGTCACAGCCCAAGGAAAAGCCTATAAGAACCACCATTTATATTGTTATGGACAGATTTCTCTTCAAGGTAGCGAAGAATCTAATAGTGGCTTATAGTGGAATAGTTACACCTAAACCCATGGCTCCTCATGTTATGTACTGGCCTGAAAAACCCAGACTTACATTTTATAAAGTAAAAACTGGTCACCTTTTGCCTGGAACATCTAACAAATTAATAGATCTGTAATCAAGCAAAGAAAAGAATTTTCCATTTTAAAAATATTTATTTATTTATTTATTTAATTTATTTTTTTGGCTGCATCGGGTCTTAGTTGCAGCACACGAGATCTTCGTTGCAGCATGCGGGATCTTTCATTGCGGCACGCAGGCTCTTCGTTGCGGTGCGCAGGCTTCTCTAGTTGCGGTTGTTTGGGCTCTTGCTGTGAGAGAGCCAGAGAGCGTGGGATCAGTAGTTTCCGCACGCCGGCTTAGTTGCCTCGCAGCATGTGAGATCTTAGTTCCCTGACCAGGGATCGAACCCGCGTCCTCTGCATTGGAAGGCTGATTCTTAAACCACTGGACCACCAGGGAAGTCCTGAGTTTTCCTTTTTTTTTTTAATGTTTGTTTTTTTTTAAATTAATTAATTAATTAATTTATTTTTGGCTGTGTTGGGTCTCCGTTTCTGTGCGAGGGCTTTCTCTAGTTGCGGCAAGCGGGGGCCACTCTTACATCGCGGTGCTCGGGCCTCTCACTATCGCGGCTTCTCCTGTTGCGGAGCACAGACTCCGGACATGCAGGCTCAGTAGTTGTGGCTCACGGACCTAGTCGCTCCGCGGCATGTGGGATCTTCCCAGACCAGGGCTCGAACCCGTGTCCCCCGCATTGGCAGGCAGATTCTCAACCACTGTGCCACCAGGGAAGCCCTCCATTTTTTATTTAAATTAAACTTTTTGCTTTGAGACAGCTGTAGATTTATATGCAGTTTTAAGAAATAATATAGAGAGATCCTGTGTCCCTTTCCCCAGTTTCTCCCAACAGTAACGTGTTGTAAAAGTATAGTGAAAGATCACAACCTGGATATTGACATTGATAAGTCAAGAAGCCTTTTCATAGCCACACCCACTTCCCTCCTACTCCCATCACTCCTTAATTCCTGGCAATCAGTAATCTATTCTTCATTTCTGTAATTTTGTTATTTCAGGAATGTTATGTAAATAGAGTCATACAGTATGTAACCTTTGGGGATTGGCTTTTTTCACTCAACATAATCCTCTGGAGAGTCATCCAAGTTGTTGCATCTATCAATTGTTGGTTCCTTTTTATTGCTGAGTAGTATTCCATGGTATGGATGTATGGATGTATCACACTTTGCTGAACTATTTACCCGTTCAAGAACAAATGGGTTGGGACTTCCCTGGTGGCGCAGTGGTTAAGAATCCGCCTGCCAATGCAGGGGACACGGGTTTGATCCCTGGTCCGGGAAGATCCCACATGCCGCAGAGCAACTAAGCCCGTGTGCCACAACTACAAAGCCTGTGCTCTAGAGCCCTCATGCCACACAACTGAGCCCACATGCCACAATTACTGAAGTCCTCACGCCTAGAGCCCATGCTCTACAACAAAGGGAAGCCACCACAATGAGAAGCCCGCACACCGCAACGAAGAGTAGCCCCCGCTCGCTCCAACTAGAGAAAGCCCACATGCAGCAACGAAGACCCAACACAGGCAAAAATAAATAAAATAAAATAAATAAATTTATTAAGAAAAAGGAAAAAGGACAAATGGGCTGTTTCCAATTTTGGACTGTTATGAATAAAGCTGGTAAAAATATTTGTTTGTAGGGTTTTGTATGAACATAAGTTTTCATTTCTCTTGGGTAGATGCCCAGGAGTGCAATTGCTGGGTCATGTGGTAGTTGCATGTTTAGTTTTTTAATAAACTGCCAAACCGTTTTGTAGAGTGGCTGTACCATTTTGCATTCCCAACAGCAATGACCTAGTTTCTTCACATCTTTGCCAACATTTGGTATAGTCACTATTTCTTATTAGACATTTTGATCGGTATTAGTGATATGTCTTTGTGGTTTTAATTTGCATTTCTCTGATGGATAATGATGATGAACATCTTTTCAGATAATTTTTTGCCATTTGTATATCCTCTTGAATGAAATGTCTCTTCATATCTTTAGCCCTTTTTCTAGTTGGTTTGTTTGGTTTTCTTTACTATTGTGTTTTGAGAATTCTTTATATGTTCTACATCCTGGTCCTTTGTCAGATATGTGGTTTGCAAATATTTTCCCCTAGTCTGTAGCTTATCTTTTCATCCTCTTATTATTTCACAGAGCAAAATGTTTAATTTTTATAAAATCCAATTATTAATTTTCCCTTGTATGGATCTTGGTTTCGGTGTCAAGACTGAATACTCTTATCTAGTTTTAGATTCTGAAGGTTATCTCATATTTTCATTCCAAAAGTTTTATAGTTTTACATTTTATGTTTAAGTCTGTGATCCATTTTGAGTAATTTTTTTGTATAAGGTGTGACATTTAAGTTGAGGCCTATTTTTTGGCCTATGATGTCCAATCAGTCTAGTACCATTCGCTTAAAATCTTTCTTCCATCGAATTCCTTTTCCATCTTTGTCAAAATCAGTTGGGCATATTTGTGTGGTACTATTTGTTGGTTCTCTAGACTGTCCCATTGATCTAAATCCATTCCTCCACAGGCCACACAGTTTTGATTACTGTTGTTATACAGTAAGTCTTAAAGTTGGGTAGACTGATTTTCCCACTTGATGCTTCTTATCAAAATTACTTTAGCTATTTTAGTTCCTCTGTCTTTCTACATAAGTTTTATAATAACGTAATAAAATCTACAAAATCTATCTGGGATTTTGATTGGAATTGCATTAAACCTATGTGTCAATTTGCTGAGAATTGATATCTTTAATATATTGAGTCTTCCAATCTAAGAATACAGAATGTCTCCATTTATTAGATCTTCTTTGATTTCTTTCATTAGCATTTTTAGTTTTCAGCATTCAAGTCCTGTACATGTTTTATCTGATTTATACCTAAGAATTTCATGTTTTGAGTGATTTTAAATGGTATTATATTTTTAAATTTTGGTGTTCACAAGTTCATTGCTGGTATATAGAAATACAATTGTTTTTTTAAATTTATTTATTTTATTTATTTTATTTTTGGCTGTGTTGGGTCTTTGTTGCTGCAGACGGGCTTTTTCTAGTTGCGGCGAGCAGGGGCAACTCTTCGTTGCAGTGCGCGGGCTTCTCATTGCGGAGGCTTCTCTTGTTGCGGAGCACGGGCTCTAGGCACGTGGGCTTCAGTAGTTGTGGCTCACGGGCTCTAGAGCACAGGCTCAGTAGTTGTGGCACACGGGCTTAGCTGCTCCGCGGCATGTGGGATCTTCCCGGACCAGGGCTTGAACCCGTGTCCCCTGCATTGGCAGGCGGACTCCTAACCACTGTGCCACCAGGGAAGCCCACAGTTGATTTTTTTTTTTTTTTTTTTTTAATTATTAGCACCTTTAATTATTTATTTATTTATTTATTTTTTGGCTGTGTTGGGTCTTCATTTCTGTGCGAGGGCTTCCTCCAGCTGCGGCAAGCGGGGGCCACTCCTCATCGCGGTGCGCGGGCCTCTCACCATCGCGGCCTCTCTTGTTGCAGAGCACAGGCTTCAGACGCGCAGGCTCAGCAGCCGTGGCCCACGGGCCCAGCCGCTCCGCGGCATGTGGGATCCTCCCAGACCAGGGCTCAAACCCGTGTCCCCTGCATTAGCAGGCAGACTCTCAACCACTGCGCCACCAGGGAAGCCCCAACACAGTTGATTTTTATATGTTTATTTTGCGTCTGGCAATCTTCATGCACTCATTATTTCTAGGAGTTTTTTTGGGGTGAAGGGATAAATCCCTCAGGATTTTCTATATAGATGATTATGTTATCTACAGATAGTTTTGTTTCTTCCTTTCAATCTGTATGCCTTTTATTTCCCTTACTTGCATTATCACACTGGCTAGAACTTCCAGGATTATGTTAAATAAAAGTGGTGAAATGAGGTATCTTTGCCTTGTTCCTTATCTTAAGGCGAAAGCATTCAGTCTTTTACCATTAAGTATGTTAGCTGCAGGTATTTTGTTGATGTTTTTTGTAAGTTTGAGAAAGTTCCCCTCTATTCCTACTTTTCGTTTTTTCTGAGAGCTTTCACCATGAAGGATATTGAATTTTGTCAGATGCTTTTTTCGCATGAGTTTATATGATCATGTGATTTTTCCTCTTTAGCCCATTGACTTGGTGGATTACATTGACTGACTTTTGAATATTGAAACAGCCCTGCTTTCCTTGTATAACCCCATTTGATCATGGTATATAAATATTTTTATATATAGCTGGATTCTCTTTGCTAATATTTTGTTAAGGACTTTTGTGTCTATATTCATGGAGAATACTAAATTGTAGTTTTCTCCCTTTTTTGTACTGTCTTTGTCTAGTTTTGTACTGTTATATAAATGAGTCAAAGGTGGCCTCTGTGTATTGGCCTCCTAGGTTGTTTATTTCTTTACAGCAGGCTGAGACCCATTAGCTCAAAAGCCCACTGGCACCAAACTCAAATTTTTACACATCCAACATCCAGTTATCTTAAAAATAGTCCCAACAAGCAAATATTTAGCCATTTAAGGCTCCCTGCTTTGCATATCCCAAGAAACCTCATCTAACATTTGCTGGCTCTTGATAAGATATAAGACCCCAAGCTGCTGCCGTTCAGACTTCTCTGACCCAGAGGCTCCCCACCACGCTGCTGAGTGACATCGCATAGACATGTGAGCCCCTCTCTGATCACCCTCTCCTCTGGGAGTTCCCTTGCTCCCCTCCTCTTCTGGATGGTGACCCTCTTGCCATAAGCCTCTGGTTGGTTGCGTACTGAGAGGAACTTTCCTTCACATGCAACCCTGTCCAAGCACAGCCCAATAAAGCTTGCATGTTTCTTCCTTTGTGGTTATATCTTTTTTCTTGATCATCCCCCAAATCCCTCAAATCCCCTACAGACATCAGGGTAATACTAGCTTCATAAACTGAATTGGGAAGTGTTCTGTGTTCTGGAAGAGATCATGTAGAATTGATGCTAATTTTTCCTTCAGTGTTTGGTAGAATTCTCCAGTGAAACTCTATCTGTGCCTGGAGATTTCTTTGGGGGATCTTTTAATTAAAAATTCAATTTCATTGATGGTTATAAGGTTATTCGGATGATCTGTTTCATACTGGGTGTGGTGAGGTTGCTTTTGTTTATCAAAAAATCCAATACTTTTTCGGTGCTGTCCTCTTTTTCCTTTCCTTCTAGGAATCCAACAGTACAAATGTTAGATCCTTTGTTATAGTCCCATAGGTCCCTGAGGCTTAGTTCCTTTTTTTTCCCTCCAGCCTATTTTCTCCCTGTAGTTCAAATTGGGTCATTCCTGTTTTTCTATCTTCAAGTTCGCAGATTTGTTCCTTTGTCCCCCATCCACTGAGTTTTTATTTTCTGTTTTTGTATTTTTCAATTCTAAAGTTTCTATTTGGTTCTTCTGTATATCTTCAATTTTTTGATAAGACTTTTTCTTTGCTGAGTCTATTTTGTTTTGTTTTGTTTTATTTCAAGACTGTTCTTCCTTGCTTACTGAAGCATTTTTATATGGCTGTTTTAACATCCTTGTCAGATCATTCTGACATCTCTGTCATCTGGATGTTCGTATCTATTGATTGTCCTTTTCCATTCAATTTGTGATCTTCATGTGTTTTGGTATGACGAGTGATTTTTTTTATTTAAACCTGGTATGTTTGGGTATTATGAGACTTTGGATCTTATTACAACCTTCTGTTTTAGCTGGCTTTCTCTGACATTGTTCTGTCAGGGGAAGTGAGGGTGCTGCCTCATTACAGCCAAGTAGGGGTAGAAATCCAGATTTCTCACTCAGCTCTTTTGACACCCGATGCGGGGAGGTGTTCCTCATTTCTGCTGGGTAGGGGTAGGAGTTCCAGCTTTCCATCAGGCCTGCACTGGTACCTCTCTTGCTTGGAGAGGTAGGGGTACATCAGTACTGCCCCACATGTGGCCCCCACTGACACCACAGGGTGGCGAGTGGCCGTGTTACAGCTGGGCAGTAATGAAAGTCCTGACTCTCCTCCAGGCCTCCCCTGACATCATTCCAGTGGGAAGGAAAGGGGTGCTGCATTACTGTGGGTAAGGGTGTAAGTCCAGGCTCCCCACATGGTCTCCACTGATCACATGAAGGGATCTGCCCCCTATTCTGCCCTCTCTCACATCACCTTGGCAGTGACTTTTAAATTTTACATTCACAGTTTACATTACAGCCTCATGAGGGTGGACATCTAGTCTCCCTGTTTAACCTTTGTTACCATTGGTGAGGGTGGGGACATAGTTCTTTCTATGTTGTTTGGCCACAGTAGAGCAGTTTTCAACTAAAAGTTTTCTCTTCTTGCCAGGCTGCCTCTTTTCTGGTTCTTTGGCTGGGGAGAGCAGGCTTTTGTCGGGGCTTTTTTTTCCCTCAGCTTGTTGGCATTTCTCTGTTGCTGGCTTCTTTAGCTCCAAGTCTGAGATATATGAGGCTAAGAGAAACTCAGGAAACTCACCACTGTGCTGCTCTTTGGGTCTCAGTGTCCCTAACTGGTCTGCTTTCTACTCTCCATCTCTCAGTCTTCTTATGATTGTTTTGCATATAATGTTCAGGGTTTTTCCTTGTACTTTAGTGGGAAGAATAGGAAAAAGTACATCTATTCCATTTTCCCAGCAGCTGAAGTCCCTCGTTCGCCATTTTGAAAAATGGACAAAACCCACACTCTGGGTCAAACCAGACAGCATCATTCCCATGGAATTCATAAAGGTGACTAGGTTGATAATCATCTGAGTCAGCTGTTCTAAGTGGTCCTCCAAGTAACTTTGGAGGCTGGGAATCTCCTCTAAGCATTTATTCAGCTTGAAAATGTTGACCAACTATTTAAAATGAGGCACAAGTACCAGGTTGCAGTCAGAGAAAGATCTGAGCAGTTGACCTTGTTTTGTAAATCGGTCAAAACAAGGGAGTCACCCACGTCTCAAGTGGGAGCTTTGCCTTTACGACCTCAGTCACCAAGTTTATGTCTTTGCTAACTGTCCCCAGAATCTACCCTCATCACTGTCTCTGACAGCCAGATTCACAACCTCCCACGGGGATTTATAATTCCTAATTTTTTTAGGTGTTGAGAAATTTATAATAAACTTCATATCTGATGATATTTTAATCATGTCTATATCCTCAGGCTTTGTCATTGTAACTATTTGGAGAGTGTCTGCCATCTTTACCAGAACACTCTGCCAGTAGAACTGCTTTTGGCTATCAGCAATTCCTTGGTAATTGGTAAGAGAAGAAATTTCACCTTCAAAGGCAGAATTTTAAGTAGATCTCAGCCATACGTCACCAATGGTGTTGAAAGTCCTTGGGTCTACCCTCCCCATTCCAAATTCACATGCATCCAGACTCTGCGTTAGAAAGAGAGAGAAAAGATCCCTTTCTGCTTGATCCGGAATATTCATTCTAAAGATGGAGACTTTATCAGGATTAGACTCAGCTGCGAGTGACAGAAAAATCACAGTGACAGTAGCTTAAACAAGATAGTAATTTATTTCTCTCTTACATGAAAGTCTGGAAGGGCAGTCCAGCACAGGCATGGTGGCTCTGCACTGAGCAGGGACCTGCATTCCTTTCATCTTCTTGCTTTTCCATTCTCAACATATGGCTTTCACGTTATGGTTCAGAGAGAAGTAAGACATATCCTTTCCCTATAATGGGACTTTCTTGAAATTGTGACTACCCTTTCTCACTGGTCTGATCTAAGTCACAGGGCTACTGTTGGTTGCAAGAAAGGCTGGGTAAGGTAGTGCTTATTCTGAGTGGCCAAGTGCCCATTTGTTCTGTTAACATTACTGAGAAAGAAAGGGAAAATGAAAAAAATCTATAATCTATAGATCTAAAAATCTATAATCTGTCACGGACCCATAATTAGCATTATAGATTTTTTTTCACTGTTAGTCCCAGTGACAGAAATTGTTATTGGCCCCGAATATTCATTTTCCCTTTCTTTCTCAGTAATATTAGCAGAACAGATGGGCACTTGGCCACTCAGAATAAGCACTACCTTACCCACAAACCTTCAATTTGCCAGAGAGCCAGGCCAAAACTGTAGGAGGTTCCAGTCTCCCTGAAGCCAGCAGAGATTCAAGTGCCCAAGCCACCCTTCTCTTAATTTCCCCCCAAAACATGGAGAGATAAATCCATGAATATGATGGGATTCATTCTGAAGTCTGACTCAGTTGTAAGCATATAGTGTGAAAACCCACCTGCAAAGCCAGTGTTACAGGTTTTATAATTTTAGAGTACCCACTTGCTGTGGCCCCCAGGGACTCAGAACTAAGTAACTATATCTGAAATTTACCAAAATCAAAAATCATCTGCTGATCTTGGGACTTCCCTGGTGGCGCAGTGGTTAAGAATCTGCCTGCCGGGGCTTCCCTGGTGGCGCAGTGGTTGATAATCTGCCTGCCAATGCAGGGGACACAGGTTCGAGCCCTGGTCTGGGAAGATCCCACATGCCGCGGAGCAACTGGGCCCGTGAGCCACAATTACTGAGCCTGCGCGTCTGGAGCCTGTGCTCTGCAACAAGAGAGGCAGCGATAGTGAGAGGCCCGCGCAACGCGATGAAGAGTGGTCCCCGCTTGCCACAACTAGAGAAAGCCCTCGCACAGAAACGAAGACCCAACACAGCAATCAATCAATCAATCAATCAATCAATAAGAACGTGAATTTCTTAAAAAAAAAAAAAGAATCTGCCTGCCTATGCAGGGGACACGGGTTCTCCACGGGAGGATCCCACATGCCGCGGAGCAACTAAATCCGCGCGCCACAACTACTGAAGCCTGCGCGCCTAGAGCCCGTGCTCTGCAACAAGAGAAGCCACCGCAATGAGAAGCCTGTGCACCACAAGCAAGAGTAGCCCCCGCTCACCGTAACTATAGAAAGCCTGCGCGCAGCAATGAAGACCCAACGCAGCCAAAAATAAATAAATAAATATATTTTTTAAAAGTATAAAAAAAAATTCTCAACAAAATATTAGCAAATCAAATCCAAAAAAATATAAAAAGAATTATATACCACAACCAAGTGGGATTTATCCCCAGCATACTAGTCTGGTTCAACATTTAAAAATCAACTAATGTAATCCATCACATCAACAAATTAAAAAAGAAAAATCACATGATCATATCAATAGATGTCCCTCTCACTCCTTTTAAACATTGTACTGAAAGTCTTTGCTATGCAAAAGGTAAGAAAAGAAAAGAAAAAGTATACAGATTGGGAAGGAGGACATAAAACTGTCTTTCTGTTTGCAGTTTGAAAAACTGTTCACAGTTTGGAAAACTGTCTACAGACTATATGATCATCTGTGTAGAAAATCTGAAAGAATTAACAAAAATTTCTGGAAGTAACCAGATATTATAGCAAGGTTTCAGGGCACAAGGTTAAATATACAAAAGTCAGTTGCTTTCCTATATGCCAACAATAAACAAATGGAAGTTGAAATTAAAAACACAATACCACTTGCATTAGCACTCTGCAAATTAAATACTTAAGTATAAATCTAACAAAATATGTACAGGATCTGTATGAGGAAAACTACAAAGCTCTGATGAATGGATTCAAAGAGAACTAAATAAGTGGAGAGATATTCCATGTTTATGGATAGAAAGATTCAATATTGTCAAGATGTCAGTTCTTCCCAACTTGATCTGTAGATTCAATGCAATCCTAGCAAGTTATTCTATGGATATCAACAAACTGATTCTAAAGTTCATATGGAGAGGCAAAAGACCCAGAATAACCAACACAATATTGAAGAAGAACAAAGTTGAAGGACTTACGCTACCAGACTTCAAGACTCACTATAAAGCTACAGTCATCAAGACAGTGTACTGTTGGCAGGGGGTGGGGGGAGGAGGGATTTGGATGAAGACAGTCGAAAGACACAAACTTCCAGTTATAAAATAAATAAGTACTAGGGATGTAATGTACATGATAAATGTAATTAACACTGCTGTGTGTTACATATGAAAGTTAAGAGAGTAAATCCTGGGTTCTCATCACAAGGAAAAAATATTTTTTCTATTTCTTTTATTTTGTATCTATATGAGATGATGGATGTTTCCCTAAATTTATTGTGATAATCATTTCATGATGTATGTAAGTCAAATCATTATACTGTACACCTTAAGCTTATACTGGGCTGAATGTCAATTATATCTTAATAAAACTGGAAGAAAAAAAAGCGTACTGTTGGTGAAAGAATAGACAAATAGATCAACAGAAGAGTAGAGGCACAGAAATAAACCCCCATAAATATAGACAACTGATCTTTGACAAAGGAGCAAAGATAGTCTCTTCAACAAGTGGTGCTGGAACAACTGGACATCCACATGCAAAAAAATTAATCTAGACAGAGACCTTACACCCTTCACAAATATTAACTGAAAATGGATCTTAGACCTAACTGTAAAATGCAAAACTATAAAATTTCTAGAAGATAACATAGGAGAAATCTAGATGACCTTGGATATGGCAGTGGCTTTTTAGATATAACACCAAAGGCACCATCCATGAAAGAAATAATTGATAAGCTATACTTCATTAAAATTAAAACTTCTGATCTGTGAAAGACACTGTTAAGAGAATAAAAAGACCAGCCACAGACTTGTAGAAAGTATTTGCAAAAGATATATCTGATAAAAGGACTGTTATCCAAAATATAAAAAGAATTCTTAAAACTCAAAAATAAGAAAACAAACAACCCAATTTAAAAATTACCTTATCAGACAAATCAAGATATAAAGATGGCAAATAAGCCTGTGAAAAGATGTTCCACATGATGTCACCAGGGAAATGCAAATTGAAACAACGAGATGCCACTACACACCTATTAAAATGGCCAAAATCTGGAACACTGACAACACTAAATGCTGGTGAGGATGTGAAGCAACGAGAACGCTCATACATTGCTGGTGGGGATGCAAAATGGTACAGGCACTTTGGAAGATAGTTTTGTGGTTTGGTGGTTTCTTACAAAACTAAACTTGCTCTTACCATACAATCCAGCAATCACACTCCTTGGTATTTACCCAAAGGAGTTGAAAACTTATATACACAAAAGCCTGCACACAGATGTTTATAACAGCTTTATTCATAATTGCCAAAACTTGGGAGCAACCAAGATATCCTTCAGTAGGTAAACGGATAAACTGTAGTACATCCAAACAATGGAATATTATTTAGTACTAAAAAGAAATCAGCTATCAAGCCAGGAAAAGATGTGGAGAAACCTTAAACATATATTACTAAGTGAAAGAAGCCAATCTTAAAAGACTACATACTGTGTGATTCCAACTGTATGATATTCTAGGAAAGGCAAAACTATGGAGACAGGGGCTAGAGAGGAGGGAGGCATGATTAGATGGAGCACAGAGGATTTTTAGGGCAATGAAATATCCTGTATGGCATTATAATAATGGATACATGTCATTATGCCTTTCTCCAAACCCACAGGCTGTACAACACCAAGAGAAAGCCCTAATGTAAACTGTGGACTTTGATGATGATTTGTCCATGTAACTTCATCCTTGGTAACAAATGTACACACTGGTGAGTGATGTTGATAATGGGGGAGGCCATGCATGTGTATGGAAGATGGTATTTGAGAAATCTCTTTACCTTCCTCTTAACTTTGTTGTGAACCATAAACTGTTCTAAAAAATAAAGTCTTTTAAAAAAATCTACATTGTTGAGAGTGATACATCTGTGAAATGCAGCATTGTTAAAAGTGTTGTCTGGGACAGTTGGCTAAGGAAACGAAGAGGAGGGGGTATATGTATACATATAGCTGATTCACTTCATTGTACAGCAGAAACTAACACAACATTGTAAAGCAACTATACCCCAATAAAACAATTTTTTAAAGAAAATTTCAAAAAAAGGAGAACTAAGAAAATTTAAATCTTGTTATTGTCACAAATAGTAGTTTCAAATTTGTTGTCTCAGTTGAGCAGGGCTATGTAATTGAGGCTGTGATCATGGCAGAATCTTCTTGTGGGCCAGTTGGTTTTCCTGTTCCAAGCCATAGATAAATCTTGCCTGTACAGACCATAGACTGATAGCTGTTGATTGATCAACATTAAATGGTCTCTCTTACTATTAAAATAATACCTCAAAGCACATCTACTGCTGATGGTTTGTGGTGGTGCCCTCATATATAAAAGACTTTTACAGAATAAAATTTTTTCAGTGAACAGTAGATAAATCACAGAAGTAATTTTTTATTGAACTTGCTTCAATAATATCTAAGTGGGAAGTTCTTGGTTATTGTATAAGAAATGTACATTACAAATACTTCTTTGGAAGTCTTTATCTCCATCTCTCTCATTAAAATTATATCAGAAAATGAATAGAGCTGGATATCTTACATGTCTTTTGCTTTCATTTAAAAATTATCCTTAATACTACTCACTCCTTTAAATAACAAAAGATGAAAGAAACCTAAGATCATCGAAACAAAATTGGCCTACATTCCCCAACCACTGATGAAAACTAAAACCAAACATTAAAATCCAGTTGCTAGGAGGGGAAATGGAGTATGGTTTGGAGTTGGGAAAAGTAGGTGTGTATGGGTGCAAATGTGTTCCCACTCAAAGAATCCAAGGAAATCAATCTTGATTCTTACTTAGATTTTGAAAACTGGGATGTGATTTTTAGTTATGTCTATGGTTTGAAACATTTTTTGAATCATGGACCACTCTGAGAATCTAATGAGAGCGATGGACTTCACTCCCAGAAAAATGCATGTAAACACATACATAAGGCTTTGCGTATAATTAACCTTATTGCCTTGAAAATGCTTTTCTTTCCCTTAAGGAATTACAAAAAAAAGTTAAGTATTTCTTTTTTTTTAAATTTTTGAACTTTATTTTATTTATTTTTTTATACAGCAGGTCCTTATTAGTCATCAATTTTATACACATCAGTGTATACATGTCAATCCCAATCGCCCAATTCATCACACCACCACCCCCAACCCCTCCACCGCTTTCCGCCCTTGGTGTCCATACGTTTGTTCTCTACATCTGTGTCTCAATTTCTGCCCTGCAAACCGGTTCACCTGTACCATTTTTCTAGGTTCCACATATATGTGCTAACATACGATATTTGTTTTTCTCTTTCTAACTTACTTCACTCTGTATGACAGTCTCTAGATCCATCCACGTCTCTACAAATGACCCAATTTCGTTCGTTTTTATAGCTGAGTAATATTCCATTGTATATATGTACCACATCTTCTTTATCCATTCGTCTGTCAATGGGCATTTAGGTTGCTTCCATGACCTGGCTATTGTAAATAGTGCTGCAGTGAACATTGGGATGCATGTGTCTTTTTGAATTATGGTTTTCTCTGGGTATATGCCCAGTAGTGGGATTGCTGGATCATATAGTAATTCAATTTTTTGTTTTTTGTTTTTAAAGGAACATCCATACTGTTCTCCATAGTGGCTGTATCAATTTACATTCCCACCAACAGTGTCCGGTCTTACATTTAGGTCTCTAATCCATTTTGAGTTTGTTTTTGTGTATGGTGTTAGGGAGTGTTCTAATTTCATTCTTTTACATGTAGCTGTCCAGTTTTCCCAGCACCACTTATTGAAGAGGCTGTCTTTTCTCCATTTTATATCCTTGCCTCCTTTGTCATAGATTAGTTGACCATAGGTGCGTGGGTTTATCTCTGGGCTTTCTATCTTGTTCCATTGATCTATGTTTCTCTTTTTGTGCCAGTACCATATTGTCTTGATTACTGTAGCTTTGTAGTATAGTCTGAAGTCAGGGAGTCTGATTCCTCCAGCTCCGTTTTTTTCCCTCAAGACTGCTTTGGCTATTCGGGGTCTTTTGTGTCTCCAAACAAATTTTAAGATTTTTTGTTCTAGTTCCGTAAAAAATGCCATTGGTAATTTGATAGGGATTGCATTGAATCTGTAGATTGCTTTGGGTAGTATCGTCATTTTCACAATATTGATTCTTCCAATCCAAGAACATGATATATCTCTCCATCTGTTGGGTTCATCTTTAATTTCTTTCATCAGTGTCTTATAGTTTTCTGCATACAGGTCTTTTGTCTCCCTAGGTAGGTTTATTCCTAGGTATTTTATTCTTTTTGTTGCAGTGGTAAATGGGAGTGTTTCTTTAATTTCTTTAATTTCTCTTTCAGATTTTTCATCATTAGTGTATAGGAATGCAAGAGATTTCTGTGCATTAATTTTGTATCCTGCAACTTTACCAAATTCATTGATTAGCTCTAGTAGTTTTCTGGTGGCATCTTTAGGATTCTCTATGTATAGTATCATGTCATCTGCAGTGACAGTTTTACTTCTTCTTTTCCAATTTGTATTCCTTTTATTTCTTTTTCTTCTCTGATTGCCGTGGCTAGGATTTCCAAAACTATGTTGAATAATAGTGGTGAGAGTGGACATCCTTGTCTTGTTCCTGATCTTAGAGGAAATGCTTTCAGTTTTTCACCATTGAGAATGATGTTTGCTGGGGGTTTGTCATATATGGCCTTTATTATGTTAAGGTAGGTTCCCTCTATGCCCACTTTCTCGAGAGTTTTTATCATAAATGGGTATTGGATTTTGTCAAAAGCTTTTTCTGCATCTATTGGGATGATCATATGGTTTTTATTCTTCAATTTGTTAATATGGTTTATCACACTGATTGATTTATGTATATTAAAGAATCCTTGCATCCCTGGGATAAATCCCACTTGATCATGGTGTATGATTCTTTTAATGTGTTGTTGGATTCTGTTTGCTAGTATTTTGTTGACGATTTTTGCATCTATATTCATCAATGATATTGGTCTGTAATTTTCTTTTTTTGTAGTATCTTTGTCTGGTTTTGGTATCAGGGTGATGGTGGCCTCATAGAATGAGTTTGGGAGTGTTCCTTTCTCTGCAATTTTTTGGAAGAGTTTGAGAAGGATGGGTGTTAGCTCTTCTCTGAATGTTTGATAGAATTCACCTGTGAAGCCATCTGGTCCTGGACTTTTGTTTGTTGGAAGATTTTTAATCACAGTTTCAATTTCATTACTTGTGATTGGTCTGTTCATATTTTCTGTTTCTTCCTGGTTCAGTCTTGGAAGGTTATACCTTTCTAAGAATTTGTCCATTTCTTCCAGGTTGTCCATTTTATTGGCATAGAGTTGCTTGTAATAGTCTCTTAGGATGCTTTGTATTTCTGCGGTGTCTGTTATAACTTCTCCTTTTTCATTCTAATTTTATCAATTTGAGTTCTCTCCCTCTTTTTCTTGATGAGTCTGGCTAATGGTTTATCAATTTTGTTTCTCTTCTCAAAGAACCAGCTTTTAGTTTTATTGGTTTTTGCTATTGTTTTCTTTGTTTCTATTTCATTTATTTCTGCTCTGATCTTTATGATTTCTTTCCTTCTGCTAACTTTGGGTTTTGTTTGTTCTTCTTTCTCTAGTTCCTTTAGGTGTAAGGTTAGATTGTTTATTTGAGATTTTTCTTGTTTCTTGAGGTAGGCTTGTATAGCTATAAACTTCTCTCTTAGAACTGCTTTTGCTGCATCCCATAGGTTTTGGATCGTCGTGTTTTCATTGTCATTTGTCTCTAGGTATTTTTTGATTTCCTCTTTGATTTCTTCAGTCGTCTCTTGGTTATTTAGCAATGTATTGTTTAGGCTCCATGTGTTTGTGTTTTTTACATTTTTTTCCCTGTAATTGATTTCTAATCTCATAGCGTTGTGGTCAGAAAAGATGCTTGATATAATTCCAATTTTCTTAAATTTACTGTGCCTTGATTTGTGACCCAAGATGTGATCTATCCTGGAAAATGTTCTGTGTGCACTTGAGAAGAAAGTGTAATCTGCTGCTTCTGGATGGAATATCCTATAAATATCAATTAAATCTATCTGGTCTATTGTGTCATTTAAAGCTTCTGTTTCCTTATTTATTTTCATTTTGGATGATCTGTCCATTGGTGTAAGTGAGGTGTTAAAGTCCCCCACTATTTTTGTGTTACTGTCAATTTCCTGTTTTATAGCTGTTAGCAGTTGCCTTTTGTATTGAGGTGCTCCTATGTTGGGTGCTTATATATTTATAATTGTTATATCTTCTTCTTGGATTGATCCCTTGATCATTATGTAGTGTCCTTCCTTGTCTCTTGTAACATTCTTTATTTTAAAGTCTATTTTATCTGATATGAGTATTGCTACTCCAGCTTTCTTTTATTTCCATTGGCATGGAATATCTTTTTCCATCCCCTCACTTTCAGTCTGTATGTGTCCCTAGGTCTGAAGTGGGACTCTTGTAGACAGCATATAGATGGGTCTTGTTTTTGTATCCATTCAGCAAGCCTGTGTCTTTTGGTTGGAGCATTTAATCCATTCCCATTTAAGGTAATTATCAATATGTATGTTCCTATGACCATTTTCTTAATTGTTTTGGGTTTGTTTTTGTAGGTCCTTTTCTTCTCTTGTGTTTCCCACTTAGAGAAGTTCCTTTAGCATTTGTTGTAGAGCTGGTTTGGTGGTGCTGAATTCTCTTAGGTTTTACTTGTCTGTAAAGCTTTTGATTTCTCCATTGAATCTGAATGAGATCCTTGCTGGGTAGAGTAATCTTGGTTGTAGGTTCTTCCCTTTCATCACTTTAAGTATATCATGCCACTCCCTTCTGGCTTGTAGAGTTTCTGCTGAGAAATCAGCTGTTAACCTTATGGGAGTTCCCTTGTATGTTATTTGTCGTTTTTCCCTTGCTGCTTTCAATAATTTTTCTTTGTTTTTAATTTTTGCCAATTTGATTACTATGTGTCTTGGCGTGTTTCTCCTTGGGTTTATCCTGTATGGGACTCTCTGCGCTTCCTGGACTTGGGCGGCTATTTCCTTTCCCATGTTAGGGAAGTTTTCGACTATAATCTCTTCAAGTATTTTCTCTGGTCCTTTCTCTCTCTCTTCTCCTTCTGGGACCCCTATAATATGAATGTTGTTGCGCTTAATGTTCTCCCAGAGGTCTCTTAGGCTGTCTTCATTTCTTTTCAGTCTTTTTTCTTTATTCTGTTCCACAGCAGTGAATTCCACCATTCTGTCTTCCAGGTCACTTATCCATTCTTCTGCCTCAGTTATTGTGCTATTGATTCCTTCTAGTGTAGTTTTCATTTCAGTTATTGTATTGCTCATCTCTGTTTGTTCTTTAATTCTTCTAGGTCCTTATTAAACTTTTCTTGCATCTTCTCCATCTTTGCCTCCATTCTTTTTCTGAGGTCCTGGATCATCTTCACTATCATTATTCTGAATTCTTTTTCTGGAAAGTTGCCAATCTCCACTTCATTTAGTTGTTTTTCTGGGGTTTTATCTTGTTCCTTCATCTGGTACATAGCCCTCTGCCTTTTCATCTTGTCTATCTTTCTGTGAATGTGGTTTTTGTTCCACAGGCTGCAGGATTGTAGTTCTTCTTGCTTCTGCTGTCTGCCCTCTGGTCTCTTTTTTGTTTTTACATTGCAATTGTCTGATATGTCTCTGAAGTCTTTTTTTTAATATATTAATTTAATTAAATTTATTTATTTATTATTTTTGGCTGCACCTGGTCTTAGTTGCGGCATGCAAGTTCTTAGCTGCAGCAGGCAAGCTTCTCTTTAGTTGGGGCATGCATGCTCCAGGGCCCATGGGCTCCAGAGCGCATGGGCTCTGTAGTTTGCGGCACGCGGGCTTAGTTGCCCTGCAGCATGTGGGATCTTAGTTCCCCAACCAGGGATCGAACCCGCATCCCCTGCACTGGAAGGCGGATTCTTTACCACTGGACCAGTAGGGAAGTCCTAAGCTTTTCTAATTTGAGTTTTCAAGTAAACTTAATGTCCTCTTCTTGAAATAAATTACAATAAATAAAAGTTGTGTGCACATAGAATAAAAAATAAGTTTATTCTGCTTGAAAGTAATTGTAATAAGATGCTGCTCCTTTGGTTTATTTTGTTTGTTTATTTTGTTCTTTGTTTTTCCAAAAAGACAGCCCCCATTTATTATTTCAAGGTTTCTGTCGGTCAGAAGTCTGGACACAGTAAAGCTGAGAATGCTGCAGTTGTCATCTAAGGCTTGGGGTACCCTTCAAGGCCCATTCAGATTGTTGACAGAATTCCATTATAGGATTGAGGTCCCTGTTTTCTGGATAACTGTCGTCCAGAGACCATTCTCAGCTCCTGGATGCTGCCTGCAGTTCCTTGCCACACGGCCTTTATAGGCAGTTCTTGGCACGGATGTTTGCGTGCTTCCAGATTAACAGGAGCATGTGTCTCTGACATTCTAAAGGGCTCAGTCGCTTTTAAAGACTCACCTGATAAGGTCTGACCCAGCTGGATCGTCTCCCTTTGGATTAACTCAAAAACAGCTGATTAGAAACCTAATCATGGGAGTGATATCCCATCACAGTCAGTCCCCTGCACTCAAGGGGAGGAGATTATACAAACTGTGTACACACCAGGGGCTGGAATACTTGGGGGTCATCTTAGAATTCTGCCTACCACAGCTACTTTCCCACCACTGCCTCTAGGGAGGCTTCTTTGGTTTAATAAGAAGTTGTGTGATTTTTAAAAAGATGAGACAAACAGTATCATACAATTGACTTTAACTTTTGCTTTGATGGACAGGAAGGTTGAAACCCTGATTCACTCAAGTCTATGGTAGCAAATAGAATCGTGGCCAGTTAAGGATGAGCTGGGATCTCAAACACCAGATTTTCTACGACTCTTCAAGTTGAATTCATGTTACTTCATTTCCTTTGTTCCCAAGTCATTGAAGTCATCTTTGGCAAAGCCTACTTCCCTACTGCCATCTGTCAACAAGGAAAGGATTACAGATTTACTTTCCACTTGAAGATAATTTGAGCAGAAGTAACATTCAAAAGTATTCTGAGGGCTTTCAGGTCACTACAGTTTTCTGACTGAAGCTTTTGAAAAAGCTTCTCCTTTGTCACTCTCAATGCCAGCCTGTAGAAGCATTTGCTTCAGTTATATATTATATATATAACTGAAAGTCTGAAGCTTCATCCCTCCAAGTTATTCTTCTAAGTGTATAGGCTTGGCCAAAAGACCTTGTAGTTTTTGTTTGTTTTGTTTTTCAGAAGAATGAGGTTGGTGACTCCCGGACCTTGAATGGAAGGATCTACCTCATTCACTGTATTTACCAAAACTATCTGCCTAATGAACCAAATTGTGAGCAAACTCCTCCCAGTAGAATTGCTTGGAGAACTTGCTTTCCTTTTATCTTTCTCTTAAGTGCACACACAACTTCTGCTTTGAGTTCAATAAGCACTTCATGACCTGTCTTATTCTATATGGTCGATAATATTCTGTTCTTATTTGACAAAATCTCTTGAAAAGGCGGTGATTCAAGGCACTGGTTTGGAGGAAGATGAAGATATTCAGAGCTTAGGCAAGGCTGTTCCCAGGGTCTTTGGCATTGATGCCAAACTGCTGGCCAACATGCAGAGCTGCTTTCTTCTAAAAGGCAGTGTGACCAAATGGGCAGCTGAGCTTCCCGAGGTACCTCCTAGAACCTGAGATGGGCGTCTTCTTTTCATCCAAGTTTGCTTGGCAAAGTCTTTTCACAGTTTTAAAGGAGTTAGTGGTATCTATATTTTCAAAAATGGGCTCAGAAAACATGTTTTTTTCCTCTGAAGGCATTGGTCGGTAATAATGAACAAAACCCAGAAGGTCACAGAGAAATGTTTGTAGTTCATTCTTTTCCATGCCAAAGAGAAATGTTATCACTTTCAATTATTCAAAGATCTGCTTCAAAATACAAGCAAGGAATATTACACATTTTGGAGTGTGGTCATCAACTGACATATTCCACCTCAGCTTCAAGCCCCCTATGGACCAATTTCAGGGCATGTGGCTTTACCAAGGTCTCTCCAGTCCCATGGGGATTCTTTGGTTTGGCATGAACAATATCTTTGGATGAGCTATCTTGCAGGATACTTCAAAATAAGGCTTCTGATTTGAGATGAATCCATTTGATAAGATTCTGGTATTTCCAAAACAGGATTCTTCTCATGAATTCACACTGTCTGAGATATACTTTAGGATGTAGAAGTGTCAGGTGCTCCGTCAGCTTCGCCGGCCTCAGGTTTACATTGGCAGAATCCTGCTTCATACAGAGCACCAAGACTTGATATCTGATTGCATTCAGCAATAAAGTAAACCCAAAAAGCACGAATATTTGTTCGTACTATGATTTATTTCTTTCAACATTTCCAATTTAAGCTAGACATAACAAAAGCAAAGGCAGATATTTTTATTCAAAATGATAGATTATATTTTATTTAATTCTCATCAGTGGTAAATAATTTTAGAAATCCTAAAATGGCAACAGTGACAATGGTATGTTACCCAACCACATGCTCACTTAGCATGCAATAAGACAGTTTAAGCAAGCGGAAGGAAAAATTTGGAAATTTATACCAGCAAACTGCTCCATTCACTAATTACCTGTGTAATCAAAGAGCCAATTGCAAAAGCTTTTTGCATCTTCCAGAAATCTCCGGAAGTTCCTCACTACTGATAATGAACGATGATATGCAGTTCTACAGGTTTAAAAAGAATCACATAGCTTCCTATGTGTTACACTTTCCGCTGCATTTATGTCTTTTTATATTGCCAATATTTTCACAGATACATGAGTAGTAAAAAACAAAGAATCAACAGGATTCAGAAAATTGTGATGTTCTTTCATTTCCCTCCAGACTTATATGACTAATCTAGAGGATGAGCATGGCACAGGCACATGGGGAAATGGCCTTGGCTTTTCTTACTTACACATCACTGCAATTCTCTGTTAACTTTCCATTTGGTTAAATTTCCATATACAGTATCATAGGCATAATCTTGCATTCTATTCATACTGACTCTGATTTACTGCAAATAACTTGATAACCATGGAGAGCTAGTCTTGGCCATGTCTTTATCGTGACTGAAACTCTTTAAATGTAGACTTTGATGTTTCCTGTGATCACCTTGCATAAATCAATAGCTGTTTTCTCTTTCCACCATCAGTCTTCTTGTAAAATAGAATTGGAACAAGCTGAGTAAAATGATCTTTTTATCATGTCTTGCAACTATCCTGTCTTTATCATTCCAATGATTGTGAATTTGTACACTTGTAGAAATCAACTCATGAGTGCTAAAAAATTGCCTTTATATACAGACAAAATAAGCTCCTAAAAGTAAGTGCTATTTTCCAAGAAAAATAAAATATTTTTACTTGAGAATGTCAGGTACATTACACTCTTTTCAACTTGTCTTGAACGAGTGAAGGTAATCTATTATCAATGGTTTTACCACAAAAATCAATATTCACTCTTGAGTTACAACGTCTTCAAATTTTTTCAACTTTTTCATGCTTTCCGAAATTTTTCAGTGCTTCCTAAAATTTTTCAAAGCTATTTTCCATCTGAAGTTCTTCGTGACTGATTTTTTTAAGTGAGACCAATAACTATTAGTAACAGAATATTGCATTCTTTGTAACAGTGTATTCCAACCATTGAACAATTTTCTTAAAGCTTTGCAGTTTACCTGGGATGTTTTGTAATCTTCAGGTAAATTTGTGTTGATACTGCCAATCATGTAATTTCATGAACTTCAAACTATATGCAGGATCCCAAGTGGAAGCTGACTCATTCTCTGGCCAGTAGATGAACTCTGATTAATTATTGGTGACGATAAAAGCCCTCTATTGCATGTTGCTATCTTTGGTGTCGTTCTTCAATTTACAATGGAATATTAGCATATCTTGTAAATGATTATAACAGACTTTTGTTCTGACAATGTTTTAAAATAACCACAGTTCCAAAACAAACAAAACTCACACAGGCATACATACAACTGACCACAGATGAAACAATCACACTGCTAAAGAAGAATAACAACAACAAAATGTGTGTACCAAGCCTTGCAGCCTGTACAGTGTTGACAGAAACAAATAGGTCCACATGAGGACACAGGCAAAACATCAACTGCAGAATGATGCCAGGTCTCAACATCGTTTGAGGTGAGATGCTCAATAGTGTCCCATCTGAGTCCATTCAGACTGCTATAACAAAAATATCATAGATGGCTATAAACAACAGAAATTTATTTATCACAATTCTGAAGGCTGAAAGTCCAAGATCAACGTACCATTCGATTCAGTGTCTGGTGAGAACACACTTCTTGGTTCATTGATGGCCAATTTCTCATGGTATCCTCACTTGACAGAGAGCTGAGAGGGGAAGCAGGCTCTCTTGTGACTTGTATAAGGGCACTAATGCCATTCATGTGGTCTTCACCCTTATGATCCCATCTAATCTGAATTACCTCCCAAAGGCCCGACCTCCTAATACTATCACATTGGGAGGTAGAGTTTCAACATGTTAATTTTGGGTGGACACAAACATTCAGTCCATAAGGTGTCCCTAGTTTTTCTTTGATTTTTTTTTTTTTTTGTCTACATGAAAAGTTGGATATTTTTACATTTTCACAAGACAAATAGGACCATGACTTACATTTTATAATTTACATAGCTGGTTTGAGAGGTATAATTATTGTTCCCTCTGGAATGTTGGGTAGGCCCATGCTCACTGCACCCCCATCTCCACCACTGCCCCATCCTTGCCCTACATTATATTTACACGGTTCTTCCAGAAACCGAATGATACCCACTTAGGCAAAAGCCTGGTTTTTAGTGTATGGGTTTTTTATAAAAGTTTATGTATTTTATTATTCAATAGTTAGAAGGGGAGTTCATAGTTTTCTCCTTTGAGGAGACAGTAGATTTTAAAGTATGTTTTCAAATGCATTTGGCAATGATTTCAGAGAAGAAATGACAGGATTACAAAAGGAGCTAGAAAGAAAGAAAGCAAAACTTAGTAGCAAAATATCGTGTCCTTATTTGCCACAGATCCACAAGTAAGTGGCAGGGACATCACAGGGGTCCAGAGAATGGTTTCACAAGCAATTATAGAGTTAAGAACTTTCAGAGATGAGCTTGAGACAACATGAACCATTTCACGTGCAAATCAAAATCTCAAAGCCAATGAAATTGATAGTGTATTACCCTTACAGAAACACTGAGGAGGAATGGCAATGTAACCACCTTAAATGGCCACTGTTGTCTGCTAATGACACCTCTTAGTGAGGACTGGGAACACAGAAATATCCACTAGGGCTTATGGTGCCAGGTTCCAAGGAAGTGCTCCCTGACATGTGTTATTCCTTGCTTCATAAAGTCGCAATGTCCTTTTGGGCCTGGACACCCATTTCTTGCACAACGGTTGTACTCTGAGTCTAACCAATAGCTGATGTACATGGTAACCAAAGTGAAAAGCAGATATCTCAAATATAGACTGAGGATTCATGTTGGAAAACAAAGATGAATAACACAAACTTTATTTTTTTTTACACTTCATGCTAATTTTATTTTATTTATTTATTTTAATTTATTTTTTATTGAACTATAGTTGATTTACAATGTTATGTTAATTTCTGCTGTACAACAAAGTGACTTAGTTATACACATATATACATTCTTTTTAATATTCTTTTTCATTATGATTTATCTCAGGATATTGAATATAGTTCCCTGTGCTATACAGTAGGACCTTATTGTTTATCCATTCTATATGTAATAGTTTGCATCTACTAACCCCAAACTCTCAGTCCATCCCTTCCCCACCCCCTGCCTCCTTGGCAACCACAAGTCTGTTCTCTATGTCTGTGAGTCTGTTTATGTTTCGTAGATAGGTTCACTTGTGCCATACTTTAGATTCTACATATAAGTGATACCATATGGTATTTGTCTTTCTCTTTCTGACTTACTTCACTTAGTATGATCATCTCTAGTTCCATCCATGTTGCTGCAAATGGCATTAGTTTGTTCTTTTTTATGGATGAGTAATATTCCATTGTATATATGTACCACATCTTCTTTGCCCATTTATCTGTTAATGGATATTTAGGTTGCTTCCATGTCTTGGCTGTTGTGAATAGAGCTGCTATGAACATAGGGGTGCATGTATCTTTCTGAATTACAGTTTTGTCTGGATACATGCCCAGGAATGGGATTGCTGGATCATATGGCAACTCTATTTTTAGTTTTCTGAGGAACCTCCATACTGTTTTCCATAGTGGCTACACCAACTTACATTCCTACCAACAGTGTAGTAGGGTTCCCTTTTCTCTACACCCTCTGCCAGCATTTGCTCTTTGTAGACTTTTTAATGATGGCCATTCTGACCAGTGTGAAGTGGTAGCTCATTTTAGTTTTGATTTGCATTTCTCTAATAATTAGCAATATTGAGCATTTTTTTACGTACCTATTGGCCATCTGTATGTCTTCTTTGGAGAAATGTTTATTTAGGTCTTCTGCCCTTTTTTGATTGGGTTGTGTATAAAACAAACTTTTTAAAAAGATGCGAAATAGAAAAAGAAACAAGGTATTCTGTGAAACATAATTAAAGGCAATAAAAAAACACAATTAAAATACAATTTTAAATGGATTTTAAATGTTCATTGATTGTTATGGTTGTTTTTTGTTTGTTGCTATAGCACTTAGAAACACTGAAAAACATTCAAATCGTTTTTAGAACTTAGCCAAATAAAATTCTTTGCCTCAAAATTACACCCTGTGAAGTCAGAATAGTGGTTATCCTTAAGGGTGGCAGTGCCCAGAAAGGGCAGGAGAGGCCTTTTGGGGTATTAGTAAGGTCTTTTGCCCCTGGGACTGGTTGTGTGGGTGTGTTCCAGCCGTGTGCTGGAGTCTGTGCAAATCACCTCTGAGAGCCGAGTTCTTATTTCCAGGAATTTGTGAGCTAGTTGTTAAACACAGCCATCAATAAAAATTACATTATAGAAACTTAAGATTAAATAAATTATATAAAAAGGATACTCAAAACTTCCTAATTATTTTACTATATTTAACTGTTATCCATGCTCTTGAGGTTATTTATGCACATTGTATCTGTGTGACGGAAATATATAACATATACAGATATATATATATTACTACATGTCTCTCCCCAACTCTGCATTCAGTGACATCATGTTGGTAGTTTGAAATGGGCCATGGTGGCTGATTTCATTTGCACCACAGAAGTGGACAAACGTTAGAAGTCAGGGCTTGAGTTTTATTGATTTTTCTAGACTTAGGAAAGTAATGGAGAAAATATTAATAATTCAGATTGAACTTAAAAGTACATCATGTCTGTAGCCATTACATTGTAAATAGGACAGAAAAATGAGGAAATAGTCTTTCAATATTTGAAAACTATTATCCAGTTCAGCGAAGTTGCTCACATCATTGACAAATAAGTTCAGACATACCTCTTCATTATTTCACTTTTGTCTTACTCATTAATATAAAGAAGAATATTAACCAACATTCATGTTGAAATTACAGTCATTAGTTGCAAACTTAGATTGTCCACTGGTATAAGAAATAAGGAAAAATCAATTTTTTTCTCATAATTTCTTCATTTCTACTCCTTTGTTTCTGTTCTCTTTTTCTGTAATTCTAATTAATTACATTAATTTAATGTAAGGCCTCATTACTCTCGTATTTTCCACCTCTCTGTTTATTTGTTATACTTTCTGGGAGATTTCTTCAACTTTATCTTCCTTCTGTTGAATTTTTAAAATTTGACAGTCATTTTAAATTTCCAAGACTTCTTTCTTATTCTCTAATTCTACCATATTTACAACATCCTTTTCTTGTTTTAGAGGTGGAATTTTAATTTTTCAGATATTTCTGAATATACAAAAGGGTATTTTTAAAAATGTTTATTTATTTATTTTTGGCTGCGTTGGGTCCCTGTTACTGCACATGGGCTTTCTCTAGTTGGAGCGGGTGGGGGCTACTCTTCGTTGCGGTACACGGGCTTCTCATTGTGATGGCCTCTCCTGCAGTGGAGCATGGGCCCCAGGCACGCGGGCTCCAGACCGCAGGCTCAGAAGCTGTGGCGCACGGGCCTAGCTGCTCGGTGGCACGTGGGATCCTCCCAGACCAGGGCTCGAACCCCTGTCCCCTGCATTGGCAGGCGGACTCCCAACTGCTGTGCCACCAGGGAAGCCCCAAAGGGTATTTTTTTAAGTTGTCCACGATTCTCTGAATTATTTGTCTCTTGTAGGATTGATTTCTCTGTTTAATTTGGTCCTTCTTTTTTCTTGTTACAGTCTTTTCTCCAATGTCTAGTGATTCTTGGTTGCTCATTTATATTTAAAAATGAGGCAATAGTAAAGCCTGTTCCTTGGGAGCTTGGCTGTATGGATGGGCTTGTTGAATGACAGGCTTTGTTTTCAGGTGAGCAGTTGGAGATCAGCCAATTTGCTTCGGGACATTAAAATGCAGGGCTCCTGCATTGTTATCTTGTTGTCTCCCGGCAGGTTGGTCAATTTCCTTAGAGAAGTCCCTCCCTATTTACTTTAACCTTGGGAGTAAACAGTAGGCAGCCTGTGACCAAGGGCAGGTAAGGTGACTCTTCCATATACAGACTCCTGTTTTCTGCCACACTTCATTTCTGCCCTCCGTACTACCTGCCTTTGTTGAGTCTTTGAGTCCTGAACCTCTCTGAGTTTCTATAGGCAAATCAGCTCCCCCCTCATTGCAGGCCACTTCTTAGGAGTGTCAAGAAACAGTTTCCTACACTCTGATTCATCAGTTACCACCCCATTTCCTGGTTTTTGTCTCGAAAAATTTTTAGAAATTCTCATCATTGTTCACTATTTTGAAACAGAAAGCTCAACTCATTTTTAACTGTTTGAGACTTCATATATAGGGCTGTTTCCTTTGGGTGGGGTAAGAAGAGTTATGGGTATGGGGGTGTTGTCATACTTTTTTAAAGACCTGAGCTAATATTTCTGTCATTATTGGTTCATGTAAGCCCTCTGTCTTGTTTTCTTAAATGTATTTATCCCCATTCCTCACTTCTCTCCCTCTCCTTCCACTGGGCAACCATTTTACTGTATGGGATGATGTATATCCTTCTATTTGTATGTATCCCAGTAAGGTAATGTATCATTATTCTCTGTGACCTTATTTTTTAATTTATACAAATGATATTGTGCTAAATATCTCATTCTCCTACTTTTTTCGGTCAGCTCAAGCTTATTAATTATATTTTCAGAAATTCCCAAATCTCTATTATTTTTTATCTGCTTGATCTGTCAGTTAAAATCTCCAACTATAATTAATGTATCTATTTCTGTCAGTTGTGATTTAATATATATTTGAGACTGTTTTATTAAGTGCTTATGTGTACATGGTTATATCATTTTGTATTTATTAGTGTATATTATCCCTTACTAACTTAAATTCTACTTTTTACTTGAATTTTAGTTTTTCAGGTATTAAGATTGCTACCTCAGCTTTCTTTTAATTTTTTATTTTTGCCTGGTATATCTTTTTCTATCCTTCTATTTCTAACTTTTCTATGCCTTTCTGTTTTATTTATTTATTTTTATTATTTTTGGCTGCGTTGGGTCTTCGTTGCTGCTCGCGGGCTTTTTCTAGTTGCGGCTCTCCTGGGTCCCTAGATGGCTGACTGCAGATCTAGGGACTTGTCGGCCTCCATAATCACGTGAGCCAAGTCCTTACAATCAATCTATCTAGCATCTCTCTATAGTTTCTATACAGAGATAGTTTATCTATCTATCCTTTTTGTTCTGTTTCTCTGGCGAACTCTAATACAGTAACTTTACCATTTACATGTATTTTACTTAATATTATATTAGGATTTGTTTCTTACATGGCATTTCTACTTTCATTTTTTCTTTTTTCCTGCTTTCCTTTGAGTGGAAGAAATTTTCTTCTCATGAAGCAAGTATGTCCTACAGAATGCCTCTCTAGTCAATGTTTTATCAATAAAATGCTTGTTGATTTTTAATATCCAAGTGTCATAATACATAAGTACATAACGATGAAAGACTTTTGGGGGCTGATGTTTATGTAGGAAAAAAATTTGTATTTGCATTCCCCAAACTAAGTACAATATATATTTTTAAAATATTATTTGTTTATTTTTGGCTGTGTTGGGTCTTCATTGCTGCGCACAGGCTTTCTCTAGTTGTGGCGAGCGAGGGCTACTCTTCGTTGTGGTGCTCGGGCTTCTCATTGCAGTGGCTTCTCTTGTTGCAGAGCACGGGCTCTAGGGTGTGCGGGCTTCCGTAGTTGTGGCACGCAGGCTCAGTAGTTGTGGCTCGCAGGCTCTAGAGCACAGGCTCAGTAGTTGTGGTGCACAGGCTTAGTTGCTCCACAGCATGTGGGATCTTCCCAGACCAGGGCTTGAACCCATGTCCTCTGCATTGGCAGGCGGATTCTTAAGCACTGCGCCACCAGGGAAGTCCCCAGTACAATAGTTTTAATAATATGATGTGAAGGAAGTGTCAAGTTACATTCCCGATAAAATTGGTAAAATGTCCAAATCATGTGTAGACATTTTGAAAAGTGCACTAAGTGCCAAGTAAGGGGACATATGTTCCAGATGTTGCAGAAACAGAGAGAAGAGAAAAGAAAAATTTCAAAGCTGTAAAGCATATGGTGGAGTGTAAGACCTAGCAGAGAGGAGAGAGGTACTTTCAGGCAGGACACACAATATGAACCAGCAGAACTCAAGAAACTGGCATGAGGACACAGGATGAAGTACAGGCTGCAAACAGTGGCAGAAAAAATGTAAAAGTCTACATTCTGAACCACTGGCCCCATTCCCAAGCTTGGCTCTCATAGCACTGGATGTTGGGCTTTTTCCTATTACCAGCTCCACCTCAGACAGTTCTGGAAGATTACCCTCCAGAGAAAGTGATCAGCCACAAAGAAGAAATTTCAGACACTTTAATCTGAGAGGGTTGCCAAAAAGAGGCTGGGACCCCATCCAATTACTCTTCAGAAAATGCCATCAGGACACTCCCCAACCATTCAGAGCTTCCAATCAGTATCTATCAAAATGATCATATGGCTTTTCTTCTTTCATTTATTACAGTAGAACTCTTCTAACCAACTTACATTTAACTGACCAATACTCACCATCTCTCAGGAAAACTTACTGACAAATGTTTATGGTATACTGCACGCTCATGGCTAGTAGGCTACTCTCTGGTATAATCACATACTTCCATTCCCACAAATTGAGTTATTTCGTTGTTTTTTGGTCCCCAAATTGCTTTTTGCCACTTGTGCTTGTTATTTTAAATATTTAATCAAATATTTCTTAATTTGGCGAAATATGAGTGTGAAGCAGAAGAGCTGTTGATTCTGTTTAGAATAGGCAGAATTCTAAAGATTTCCCCCAAGATTCTTATCCCCTGGTTATTCAAACACTAATCTAGGTACTGTTTTATAGGGACTTCACAGATGGAATTAAAATGATTAATCAGCTGACCTTAAAATAGGGAGATTATCCTGGATTTTCCAGATAGGTCCAAAGTAATCACATGAACCCTTAAAAGCAGAAGAGTCAGGTATAAGGGGAGAGCAGAAAGATCAGAAGTGTGAGAACTCCCCCGCCATTGCTGGCGTTGAAGACTGAGAAAAGACGTCAAGAGCCGAGGAATGTGGGCAGCCTTTAGAAGATGAGAATGATCCTGGCCAAAGGACCACCAGGAAACAGGGATGTCAGTCCTACAACCTCACAGAAATAAATTCTGCCAATAACCCAAATGATTCTGGAAGTGATTCTCCCGTAAGAGCCTCCAGTCAGGAACGAAGCTCTGGCCAACACCTCAATTTCAACCTTGTGGGACCCTAAGCAGAGCTTACTGAACTCTGACCAAAGACCTCTGAGATAGTTAATGGGTCTTGTGTTAAGCAACTCAGGTGGTGGTAATTTGTTACAGCAGCACTAGGAAACGAATACACTATTGAAAACTAAATTTATTACTTTGAAAAAAATTGGTAGGATGAGTTGCTGAAAAAAAGCTGTTTTTGAATGTGATGTGACCACGACAACTGTAAAAGATTGGAAAGAAGATTGTAAAAATCTGCAGAAAAATACATTCCATCTGCTTCACAAATGCCCTAGAGGCTTCACTCCACTTTAACAGCACCCAAACTAGAAATTGAGGGCAATACATGATGGGCATGGCTTACGTAGGAAAGACAACTCAGAAATCCATTGATCTATACTAAACGAAAAGAACTTAGCTCTACATTTAAGGACTGATGTTAAGTATATGTAGTTTTAGGTTAGCCATATAAATTTGCCCCTGCATTTGAAAGACTGGTGTTTATATGTTTTAAGTTAAAACAAAATGGATAAGGTATCTATGTCATTTTTTAAAGATTCCATGCTCTAAGCAAATTTTTTATTAACAGACAAATTATCAATCCTGATTGCCTCTGATAAGAGAGTTTCTCCTGTAAACCAGTGAATCATCAACTGCTTTCCTAAAGTTCTAGGCTCCTGTTGTTACTGGTTATACTAGGTGTGTGCAGTGCTGTCTTTCACTATAAGCTCTCTGCAGAATAATGCCTGTTATCCTGGGGTGGGGGGTTTGGGGGGGCTTTCCTTTCCTGTGCTTCTCCATCTTCAGCTCCCTATGTTGTACATGTGAGATAGTTTCATTGGATGCTATGAATTTTCACCAGAATTTTCAGTTTCCAAGTTGGATAGGACCTGAAGTAATTTCCCCACTGCACAGTCCTTGAATTACATTCCTGCCTTCAGCAATTCAGGTTTTTACTGTTTCTGAGGTTGCAAACTGAAATGCTTTTGGGGTGAGGCAGGTAACCTAAATAAGAAAATCATGAGAAAGGGAGTGACATGGGCTGGTGTAAGTAACAGGGAGTGGTTAAGTCCAGTGATAAACCAGAGTTAGTGCCAAAAAAAATAAAGTGCCTGTTAGTGATTGCTGATGCTAATTTCATGCCCACTACCAGCTGCCTTTTAGATTTCCTTTCCAATTTTCATTTTAACTGCCACTTTACAAACTGACAAAAATATATACAATTTTATGAATGACAAAAAGATGTATTAATTATAAGTAGTTTCCTAAAGTAAAGTTGTATTTTGTAATATAGCAGAACATTTCCCCCAACATTTTGGTGAATAACTGATATGCTATTTTGTCATTGTATTGTACTCTCGTACAATGAGAAGGAACCGGAGGGTCTGAGAGGACCTACACATTTTTTAGAGAGAAAGTTGAGAAAAGAAAAGATAAGGGGAAGTTGAAGAAGGTAGAAATAAAAATTGAGAGAGAAGAGCAAAGTAAGAATTTTGAGGCAATAGGAAAAGGCCTTTGAAATTTGTCATCACTAACTTGGAAATACAGTTTTCTAGATTGTAGGTAACAGCCTGCTCAAAAGTAAATTCCAATTATACTCAATGACTTTTTAAATACTGTTTTATACCCTGCAGAGGGTCATGAAAAATTTCCATGTGCTTTTGAGGAATTCTTCTTGAGAGATTCTTTTCTAATCATTGATGAGAGATTAATTTTAAATCAGTTCTGAATCCCTTTGAGACAAAGTTGCGTATATTCTTTCCCACAGCTCAATTGCATTAGTACATTAGCATGGAGATTTTTGGCAGAGCAAAAATCTAGTGTATTTTGACTATTTAGGTGTTAAAAGTTTTAGGGTGAGGTTTCATTTTGTTCTACAAAGTCTGCCAAACTCTGACTAAAACAAATAGGCCAGCAGTATAAAACTAGATACTGGTTACATGTCTTTTTGCATGAAACCTGTTGTAAGTAGATAATTGTATAAGAAAATTACAGAGTTGTAGTGCAAGAATTTTAAAACTATGTAACTAACTAACTTTCTGAAATGCATCAGAACCAAAAGCCCAGAAAGACCTCTGCTTCGTGGTTCAAAGCAAACTGACCAAAAGATATAAAAGTTAATCCCCTTATTACATTATATTTTGGAGAGTTATTGAAGTTGCTGAAGATTAAGGATATTGAAACAATTATGATTTCAGATGCTGTCTTGTGACATTATGTGGTTTGAGGCAGGACGTGGTTAGGAGGGATTTTTTTCACTAATAGGAAACAGAGGCAGGCATATCTAGAAAGAGATGTTAGGATAATTGCAAACTGACAACTTGTATAATTCCTGGATTGATTGTTAATATTGAGGATAAAAATATTTGATAGTGTAAACTTGGTAACTAGGTGAAAATGAAATGTTACCCATAGTAGAGGATTTTACATTTTTGACATTTTATGACTTGTGTGGATTTAAATAAGACTTTTACCATAAGTATTGGGTTGTTGAGGAGTTATTTTAGGCAGTTTAAGTCAGGACAGGAAATAAAAGATTAGAGTTGTGTCAATGTCAGAGGCCTACAGGGGCCAGGCAGAGGACACAGTAAATGAGGGTGGCCTGGTATAAGAACAAGGGGAAATGTGGAGAGGGACCACCTGGGAGTGTGTGTTCCATCTGCAGGCAGCAGCTGTTGACATCTGGGGATGTGGGGTATGGGATCTTCAAACATTTTTAAGCAATTTTGGATATCTGGGTTTTATGTAACATCTCTTGATGTTTAATTCAGCAAATAATGTCATTGCTAATCACTCCCATGGGTAGCAAAATGTCCAATAGGAAAAATGAACAAATCAAGGGATAAATGGACCACAAATGACCTAGCATATAACTGTTGTTCAACAGTAATAAGGGGGGAAAATCAAGCATGAAACTGGTATATTTAACAAAACACACACTTATAAAAGACTGTGTGAATAAGGTCATGTTTTTACTTAGCCTTCCTTGGGCAATTTGAACATGGAAAGGGCTCTCTGCATTTGTGGATTTGATTTCTTGTTCCAGATACTTGGGTTTTAGGAGATGGCTCCAGCCTCTTTTTCTGAGTTAATACCGTGTTTTTTTTCTGCATTTCCACTCACAGTGGAAGAGAGAGGAATGGATCTTCAGAGATACTGTGACTTACGTCAGGAATCTCCTCTCACAGCACTTCTGAATACAAAGTTCCAGAAGTGGGAGGTTTTCAAGGACCTCTAGCTGAGTTGGTATTTATAGCACCTGAAATGTAGTAGGGATGCACTAACCATATAATTGCATTAAGAAGTTGAATTCTTTGCACTTTCTGAATTTTAAACATATATTGTTTTAAAATCAGAAATAAGGGGCTTCCCTGGTGGCGCAGTGGTTGAGAATCTGCCTGCCAATGCAGGGAACACGGGTTCGAGCCCTGGTCTGGGAAGATCCCACATGCCGCGGAGCAACTGGGCCCGTGAGCCACAATTACTGAGCCTGCGCGTCTGGAGCCTGTGCTCTGCAACAAGAGAGGCCGCGATAGTGAGAGGCCCGCGCACCACGATGAAGAGTGGCCCCTGCTTGCCGCCAACTAGAGAAAGCCCTCGCACAGAAACGAAGACCCAACGCAGCCATAAATAAATAAATAAATAAAATTTTTTAAAAAATCAGAAATAAATGCTATTTTTTAAAGTTTAATCGATAGAAAACAGTATAGAACACATAAAATTCAAGCGTTAAGTATGTAAACAGCTTAGAGAAACAGCTTTCCTGGACAACCTGCTCACTAAATATCCATTTATCCCACCCTTAACCCCTGAGCTTCTCAGATTTCCTGAATTCCACTGACCTTGGTCTCTTTGTAGACCCATTCTGGATATATTCTCATCAAAGAACAGGTTTTCTCTTGTCTTGGGCCTGGATTTCTCCATGAGCACTGGCCAATGTGGGTGGGAAATTCCTTCCATATCCGCTCTGGTGGAATTGCCTGTCTCCTCTCTGAGACCACCAGCCATTTTCTTCTCTTCTGATTTAAGAATCATTTGTTCAATTTCTATTATTTTCCTGGTTACTCTTAAATTTTTAATTAAGCATATGGAATTTGGCAAAGTCTAAGTCCATAAACACTGCCACATCTTTCTCCTTCTCCTAAAGCAGATAAGGACGGTAGAGCGACTTCACCCTGATCATTCTGCCCTCGGCTTACATATTGCCCAATGTTTTAGTCTCACTTTTTTATACTCCCCAAATAGTTGCTATTATTGTTCTTATTTTATATACTTGTTTGGATTTTCCCCTATGTTTACTGATTTCTCTGTTCACCATTGCTTTTTTTTTTTTTTTTAATTTATTTATTTATTTTTGGCTGCGTTGGGTCTTCGTTGCTGCCTGTGGGCTTTCTCTAGTTGTGGCGAGTGGGGGCTACTCTTCATTGCGGTGCGTGGGCTTTTCATTGTCGTGGCTTCTCTTGTTGCAGAGCACAGGCTCTAGGCACGTGGGCTTCAGTAGTTGTGGCACGTGGGTGCAGTAGTTGTGGCTTGCAGGCTCTAGAGCTCAGGCTCAGTAGTTGTGGCGCACGGGCCTAGTTGCTCCGCGGCATGTGGGATCTTCCCGGACCAGGGCTCGAACCCATGTCCCCTGCATTGGCAGGCGGATTCTTAACCACTGCACCACCAGGGAAGCCCCACCATTGCTTTTTGAGTGCTACTCTGTCTTTCTGAGTTGTGTCCTTCTAATCATACTTTTTAGTAGTCCCTTCAGTAAAGCTCCTTGGTGGGGGGCTCTCTCTTATGCCTGGAAATGTCTGTATTTCACTGTTTCTCTACCATGATAGGTAAACCAGGTTGGCAGTTATTTTTCTCTCTGCACTTTGAAAATATGATTCCATTAGCTTCTAGTTTCTATTGTTGCTTTTGCTACCAGCCTAAGTGTTGTTCTTTTGTAGGTAAACTGTTCTCTCTCTCTCGGACTCTTTGGTGTTTTGAAATTTCCTACAACATGTCAAGGTGTGGATTTAATTTTTATTTATTCCACTTGGGACTTAGTGTGAATCTTGAATTTTCTATTGTAATTTCATCTTCAGCAGGCTTTTACCAAGAGAGCCCCTGTGCAACCTGAGTTGAAAGTATATTTTTCAGAGATGTGTTTTGGGGAAGTGTGTGTGTGTGTGTTTGTGTTTGCATGCACTTCTGAGGGAGTCCTAGGTGTATCACTGGCCTAGAACCACATTCTATGTTAATGTCTTAGCTTAAAGATTTGCAAATCACAGAAGCAGAATACACACACTGGAGCTCCAAACTCCCTGGTGAGATAAGCCTTGGTGAGAAATGATCCGTTCTGACTCTTTTTATCCCCACCCAGAGTATGGACTGAAATCTACATGCTTCCTGTCATCTCCCTGTGCTGGTGGGTGGGTATTGTCTAGTTCTTTCCTTCCCCAAGGACATAACCCTTCAAGGTTGTAGCTACAGGCAGGACTATCAGTTCCAACTCTCTGCCTACTCTACTGTCCCCTTGTGGCCATAAGATCCCAAGTGCCCCGATTACCTACATGGGGGCAGATACCCCCATCCAAGCTACTGCAGCGGCAGCCTTGGCCCTTTCTCTCTCATTTTCAGTTCCATCTTTCCTCTGGGCCTTTGGAGATTTCTCTTGCTTTCTCAGGAGCTCCGCTACACATTTAAAAGGATGTTTGTTGCATTTTATCTAGCATTTAAAGGAGTTTGTAGCAGGAAGGTTTCTATGTTATCTAACCTCCTCAATAGTTCTGGAAATGGAGTTTCTCTATTCTTCCTTCTTTTTCTCTTTCTCCATTGGATCTTTCAGACCAGACAAAGACTCCCATGTCTAGCATATGGACAGGAGTTCCAAACTTGGTTTGGCATCTTTCTTACTCAATAAATCCACTGCAGATCTCCTGGATTCAATATTTTATGCTAGCTACAGTTAATTATAGAGCACCAAAAGCCACCCCAGGGAGTAGATTCCAGAGAAAATATCCCAAGACTTCTTTTATTCTAATTTTTACAGGTTCATTTAGAATTTATTTTTAAAAATCTTTAAAAAAATTCATACGACCCTTATTAAGGTTAAATCTCATCCATATTTTAGAGATTCCCAGGAGGTGGAAAGGCATATTAAAATAAGTGGAAGGGCCTAGTTCACAAAGCTGCCCTTTGACACACTGCTTTGATTTGCTTACATTTACCTAGGGTGAAATTCACTTTAAAAGAGAGCCTGACAATCCTGTTTGTTTGAGGGGATTTTGTTGTTGTTGTAGTTGTAGTTGTTAAGGTCAAGAAACATTCATTGCCTTAGGGTGTGTTACTTTCACCTACGTTAATTGGAATGACCCAGATGAACACTGAAGACAGGGAAAAAGATTGAGAGCTTTGAATCTGTAGAGTGAGGAACAGAGGAAAGAAGGAGGGAAATGAGTTAGGATTTCAGTGAAGGGGCTGGCAGGTGGATGGACAGACTGAAACCTTAGGAGCAGCAGGCTTTGGGATGTACAGTGGTTAGGGGCCTGCCTGCAGTCGCATGGCACTCCCGGAAGAGCAATTGAATAACATGTAATGGCGGAGCTATTTAGAAAAACCAGCAAGACTTGGTGAAGCACTGGGGGTGAGCAAGAGCTAAAAGCTGTATCACCTGCAGCCTGGAGAGGAGAGGGGAGGAGAGGGGACAGTGGCTGGAATCTGGGGAGAGCTGGAGCTGCAGGAGACGGGCTTCTGCCAGGAATGCAAGCCCTGGGAGGGAGCTGGGGGCACACATGCCTGAGCTGTCTCTCCTGCAACCCTTTGATCTCCTGCTAGTGCCACCCATTGGCCTAACATCACTAGAGACCGAGGGCAAGGGAGTCCCATGGATGCAGTCAAGGGAGATGGGTGCCTCCAAGGGCAAGAGCACTGCGGAGAAGGGTAGAGAGTGGATGTGGAGAGGAAGGGAGACTGTCCAGCACAGCTGGTTGGAGGACGTGTGGGTTAGCGTGGGGGCAGGGCAAACACATAGAGCGTCAGCACTCTTTGACTTCCTTCTTTTCATTTTTCACAGCCTTGCTTTCACACTGCTTCTGCTAATGCCTGTTCACGTCAAAAGACTACCTTAATGACTGTTGAAAAGGCCCCAGTTTTGGAGCCTGTCTTCAGGAGGTGTAAATTCTTTCCCTATTCCTCGCGTGCCCCTCCCAGCTCCACTTCTCATGGAAAGATGACAGAAATCAAGCCTGGCCCTTGGCAGGTTGTTCAGCACCTTGGTGACATCAGAGTGGCACTGAACAATAGGAACAGTAGTGAATTGCCCTCACGTGGGTTAAAATATCAAGGCAAATCTAGAACTCCACCAACCCGGCCATTTCCCCAGCGTCCAGGAGAATCGGGAGTGCAGAAACCATAGGCTCTGACCACAGAATCCAGTCTCCCCAGGCCACCTGTGTCTACTACACCCTCTCCAATTTAGTCTCTTGTGTCTCCATTTCATCGTTGACCTTTCCTTATCCAGTAGCTATAGAGAAAAGAGTGAAAAGGGGAGGAGGAAGAAGTGAAGAAAAGAGAGCGTATGCCCTTGTCCTCTTTCTCTCTTAATCATTGAAATAATGCACTACCGATTGCCCTATGAATGGGACTATGAGCACTGGGACTGGTCAACGGAGGGCTCCAGAGCCAACCTTTCGTCATTTGTTGATTCAATAACCATGTCCTGTAATAGTATTCCCAGCATTTGATGATAACATTACTCATAATGATTGGTATCTTTGTGTGGGGCTGTGGCTTAGAGACTAAGGCTAGGCTGATGTTCCTTCTTAGGCTGTTCATATAAAATCTGATTTTTAGTCTGTGGAAACAGCCACTAATTGAAGCACGTGGGGCAATTTGAGTGGCTGCCTTTTTTGCCCTGTGGTAGGTCACTTCCCTTCACCGCATTTCTGGTTGATCTATCTGCCCCTGTCATGTCACAGCTAATCACAGCTATGATGTTCCAATTCTGGTAACTGTGTACCAGGAGAATCAGGAGTGCAGAAATCACAGGCTCTGACCACAGGAACCAGGGCAGGGTCTTTCTTACACACAGGGGATCAAAAACATCTGTTGAAAGCATAAATGAATGTTTTTCAGGGTTGCATTTACTGCACCGAGGTGAAAGGGTATAATGATAATATGACTGAGAATTTAAAAGCAATATGGGGGTAATTAATAACAGTATCAACTTACAGGGGTTTTTGAAGATGAAATGAACTAATATTTGTGAAAATGCCTGGTAAAACCTTAAAGCTCTACACACATGTTAATTATTATCATCATATATTGATATTGTGGCTAACTAGTTTTTCTGGATAGAGCATACGATTTGGAGTCAGAAGTTACCTCCCCCTTGAGGGTGCCTGACTGTGGGACCTTGAAAATTTGCTCAGAGTTGCTCTCTGAGCCTTATCCTTCTCATCTTTAAAGGGGAGATATTAATAGTGTTATTTTCCTTCCATATACAGCTCAGAGGGTTAGTTGCAAAATGCTTTGAAAGTTGTAAAGCACAACTTAAATGTTGGGTTTTATTTGTTTGAGTGATTAGAACACTGTGACCCAGTGGACAGAACGTCAACAGGATACATACCATCACCCACAGGAGCGATACGAAATTTGAGAATATACCCTTCTCAGAAAGTGTATCCATTTGGGGCCAAGGCCATGTGGTTGTTGGAGCTGCAGACCACTCAAGGGTGGATGCCACGGCCCTGCTGCCACCGTGGAAATTCCAACCAGTGGAGCCAACAGAATTACATTTGCGGAAGACTTCTAATGGTAGTATCAGGAAACCACTCTCCCATCCAGATCTTGCCGTGACTTCTAATGGATAGCAAAGTGGAAAACTTGCATTCCCTGAAGGGTTGAAAAGTAACAACACCAGACAGAGAATCAGAAGCTGGGTTCAAGACCCAATTCTCGTACATTCTGGCTGTGTGATGGCGGACGAGTCATTTATCATTGCTTAGCTGCAAACAGAGAATAATGAAACCTATTCTGCAGGACTGTTAGGAGGCTAAAATAAGTTTATGTATGGAATGTCATTTTGTAGACTAGAAAGCACTAAACAGATGTGAGCATTAGTATTCTTCCCAGACACTGAGGGAGATGATACTGAGCAGTAAAATCTCCTCACATGTAAATAGCAGAAGCAGAAAGGAAAACAAGCAAAAGTCCTGGGTAATTCACAAACTGGAATAACCAGTCTCTGAATCACATAGACTTGGCCAGGCCAGGTCCAATATTGAGCCCTGGTGGCCACTTCAGTGGCTGGAAAAAGGGCCTATGAGGAAGCTGAAGGAGTTATTTCCTCTACAGAAAATACACATGGGAGGGAAGCTAATGATTTCCAAGTACACACAGGACGGCTGTGGGAAATGTGGCCAGCAGCTGTGTGCCATTTCCACAGAAAACAGGACTTGCAGGTGGCCAGGATGAGGCTCTGTCGGGGTCAGTGGGACGGGAGATTTCTGTACCTGGGGCGATGGGGCAGGCCAGAGCCAGAGCCAGAGTGGCTGTGACCTGGTTATGTATTCAGCCAGACGGCCCCTCCCATATGGGGGCCAGACGCTGTCTTGGGGTTTAATCGTATTGTGCAAACGTGGACTGCCCCCTGATATGGAAAGGTTTATCTTTGTGAGATGGAACTTAAAGGTCCCCAAGGAACAGGGACCTTGCTTTGGTAAGTAGCTCACCCCAGACCTGAACTGCACTTTAATCCCTAAATTAGTTACTTGGGACAATTTACTGCAGCTTTACATAAATAACCTTAAAGACAAAATTTGGAGATAGTTCTCATTCACTCATTCATCTGTTCATTCATTCATTTCTTCTCCATTGAGCTGGTCCTAATGACAGTCACGCACTGGCAGAAGAACCCAGGTGAATGTGACATAGTCCTTTCCCTAAAGAAGCCCACTAAGTGGAAGGAAGTTAAGCCTGGAAATTACCATGGTAGATGGAGAGGACAGTAGATGGAGAGAGAGGTATGAAGAGTGAATGGTGAAGGTTTGGGGGAGGGAGCAATCTCCCCTGACTGTGGAGGTAATGGATAATATCACAGAGGAAGTGGCATTTAGTCAGGGACCGAGGGCGGGCAGCTCTGGGCAGGATGTTTGCAGCAGTGGGTATAGCATGAATCTTTGTGTGGAAGTATTTGATTTTTTTATTATTCATGGTTTTTATTGATTGTGTCTGTAATCAACGTGTAAGTAACTTAAGAATAGTGATCATGCATTGCACTTCTTTGGTGACTGTGCCATTTCTACACAGTGCCCTGCACAGCTATGGAATGAATGTCCCTTCTCTCCAGGCTCTCTTCCACAATTTCTCCTCAGAGACTTTGTTCTAAACAAAACCCTTCCTCTAGGCTTTTATCTGTCATTCTCATGTTCAAATCATATCCATCTTGAGACCTTCTTCCCTTTTTTTTTTCCTGGGGAGAGACGGCTCAACCTCTCTCTAACTCCTATTTATAAAGCTGAACCACATGAAATTGTTGTTTCTGTAGATCAAAAATGGTCAAATATTGACAATTTTACGCGGTTCAACCTAACGTATTCTCTTCCGCTGACTCGGTGCTGACTTGGCACTCCCTTGATCTCCCTTGTCATTATTAGAGTTTAAATGACCTGGTTTCTTTCTTTCTTGGCTTTATTCCTGCCTCCCACCCCCACCCCGACAAATGTAAGCCCATTAGAGCAGGAACTGTACTGTCTTATCTCTGCTCTATCCCTAGCTCCTAGACTATTGCATGGTACATGGTAGATGCTCAATATTTGCTTAAGAATGAATAAGTGCTTTGCCCCAGGGATGGGCATTAGACAGATTTTCTCTAGTTGTGGAATTGGATGAGTCTCTCCAGGTCTCGCTTATCTCAGCTCTAAAAGCCAAGTTGTGAGGTACACTAGGTCAGTGGTCCCAAAACCTGGCTGCTCACCAGAGTTGCCTTTGGAGAGTGCTAAAAATACAGATTTCAAGGCCCACTCCAGACCAATGGAATCACCAATGGAATCATAATCTGGCAAGGGCTCCAAAATCTCTAGGTATCTTTGCCTCCCATGAGGACTTTCAGGCAGCCACTGAAACAGCTGTCAACTTGCACTTGGGAACCTCCAGACTCCATGAAGCCGCAGGGAAAGGACGTCATCTGTCTTGTTCACTGCTAGGCTCCCGGTTTGTGGCACAATGCCTAGCATTTGGCAATCAGCAATGAACAGTTGTTGAATGCATGTGGGAGGCTTTCCCATTTTTGAGGGGCATCTTAAACTCCTGAGGCCCATTGGGTTAGCTGAAGAGTTTTCTAGGGTTTCCCTGGGCTCCCAAACTCGTGTCACTGTTTGGATGTGTCACTGGGCAATTTAACCTGAGGCAATTTAATCTGAGGCTCTCTGAGCCTCAGATTCTTCTGTAAAATGAGGGCGTTGGATTAATGACCACTAAGGTCCTATGAGACTTGATCTTTCTTTCCAAGATGACCTCACTAATTACTAACTGTATGACTTTGGGCAAGTGGCTTACCTTTTGTAAAAGTATCTGCAACCCTATTCTCTCACCCCTTGCCGCTGGATTGTAAGCTCCGTGAGAGCAGAGACCTTGCCTGTCCCATTGCATCTATCTGTAATACTTAGTGCTTGGCAGACAGTAGTCACTCAATAAATCATTCTTTGGATGAATGGTAGAGACATTCTAAAAAATGCAATGTGAGGGACTTCCCTGGTGGCGCAGCGGTTAAGACTCCGTGCTCCCAATGCAGGGGGCCTGGGTTTGGTCCCTGGTCAGGGAAATAGATCCCACATTGCATGACATAACTAAGAGTTCACATGCCACTACTAAGGAGTCCATGAGCCACAACTAAGGAGCCCATGTGCCACAACTAAGGAGCCCGCCTGCCGCAACTAAGACCCTGTGCAACCACATAAATAAATAAGTAAATATTTTTTTTAAAATGCAATGTGGGAATTCCCTGGTTAGGACTCCGTGCTTTCACTGCCGAGGGCCCAGGTTCAATCCCTGGTTGGAGAACTAAGATCCCGCAAGCTGCGCAGCATGGCCAAAATAAATAAATAAAAATTTAAAAAGCACTGAGAAGGTAGAAGCTAGCTTATTAGCTAATCAAAAATTGCATAAATCAATCTGAACTGAATACACTGCTAGTGGGAGTATGAAGTCATACAACCACTTTTCTTTCCTTTTTTTTGAATAACAAATTTATTAAGATATAATTCGCATACCATAAAATTAATCCTTTTAAAGTATATGATTGAGTGGTTTTTAGTATATTCACAGAATTGCACAGTCATCACCACTGTCTATTTCCAGAACATTTCCTCATCCCCCCAAAACACCCCATGCCCATTAGCAACCACTTCTCATTCCCTCGTCCTTCCATCCTCTGGCAACTGCTAATCCATTTTCTGTCTCTATGGATTTGCCTATTCTGGACACGTCATATAAATGGAAACATACAATATTTGGCCTTTTGTGTCTGGCTTCTTTCACCTATCATACTGTTTTTAAGGTTCATTTATGCTGTGGCATGGATTGGTGCTTCATTCTTTTTTATGGCAAATAATATTCCATTTTATTTATCAGTTTATAGACCTTTGGGTTGTCTCCACTTTTTCCTCTATTGTGAATAATGCTACTTTGAACGTTTGTGTACCAGGTTTTTTTAGTTTAGTTTAGTTTTGTTTTTGTTTTGGCTGCACTGCGTGGCACGCGGGACCTTAGTTCCCTGACCAGGGATCGAACCCGGGCCACCTGCAGTGGAAGCACGGAGCCTTAACCACAGGACCGCCAGGGAAGAAGTCCCTGTGGACCAGTTTTTGTGTGGATATAAGTTTTCCATTCTCTTGGGTTTATACCTAGGCGTGGTCTTATGGTAGTTTGACATTTTGGGAACTGTCAAAACTGTCAAACTGTTTTCTGAAGTGGCTGTTTCATTTTCCAATCCCATCAACAAGGTATGAAGGTTTCAATTTCTCCACATCCTCTCCAACATTTGTTATTATCTGTTCTTTTCATTTTAGTTATGCCAGTGGATGAGAAGTATTATCTCATTGTGGGTTTCATTTGCATTTCCCTAATGATGTTGAGTATCTCTTCATGTGCTTATTGACCATTTGTATATATTCTTTGTAGGAATGTCATTCAAATCCTTTGTCAATTTTTTTTTCCCTAGGATTTTTTAAACTTTATATGGCACTATGGCATATAGTTTATCTGGGTATGGAGGCTTGACTTCATTGAAGACAACTCAGTGCTCTCTGATAGTCTTTTCTTATAATAGGAGCTTTAATTTTTCACCTTCACAATATTTATTTTCCTATATTTTCCATACTGTACTCTTTGATGCAGCAGTTAGGAGTAAAACATTTTGCCTTCTCTTTGCTACTCATTAGCATGTTACAGCTTTGCAAACCAAATGCTTTACTCTTTCTTATTCTTCTTTCATAAACTTCAGCTCATTCTCAGCCTCCTCTTTCTTCTTTGCTCATTTTTGAATTGAACTTTTGTCTTTTTATTGAGTTTTAAGAGTTCGTTACATATTCTGGACGCTAGTCCTATGTCAGATATATGATTTGCAAATATTATTTCCCATTCTGTTACCAACACTATTGCCCCGGAATCACACCCCAGCCCCTCCCTCAAAAGGAAACCAATTGCTCTTAACTAAGTTTCAGGTGGAAGCTGCAAAGAGAAAAACAAGAGCTGGTTAGAACCAACTAGACCCAAGGTGGCAGAAGATCTAACTTCCAGTAGACCTAGAGCCTCATTATACATTCATTTTAATACCTTAGCATGCTAAATGATACACCCACTTGCGCCATGACAGTTGACAGTTGACAGTTGACAGTTGTCGTGACAACAACCAGAAAAGCCCATACAAGGACTGAAAAGGAGAGTTGCATCAGTTCTGGGTCCAAACCACACTCCTGTTCTGGGATAAGTCATGAATATTCTTCCCACTTTTTCCAGTTCCCTCCCTTTTACCTATACATATGGTATAGGTCCTCCTATGTATATGGTGTCTCTGCTGAATTGGGTTGAGAAGTTGATTTGCAAGTTAAGTTCCTTCTTTGGCCATTGAATTAGTTTTGTTATTGGCTGTGTGAGTCCTAGTGGAAAAAGAACCTCCCTAGCCAAGACAAGGGGTCTTGGCCCAGGCTAGGACCCTGGAGGGGGTCCAGTTGACCAATTCGGTAACAATTCCATGGGATGCCTTTCTACTTTCTTGATGGTGTCCTTTGAAGCACAGAAGTATCAAATTTTGATGAAGTCCAATTTATCTATTTTTTCAGTTGTTTATGCTTTTGTCTCTAAGAAACAATGGCCTTATCTGAAGTTACAAAAATTTACTCCTATGTTTTCTGCTAAGAATTTTAAAGCTTTAGCTTTCACATTTAGGTCTATAAGTCATTTTTAGTTAATATTTTTATATGGTGTGAGGTTGAGCCACTTAAAAAAATATATTTTTCTATAGTGAAATACATATAGAAAAGCACACGAAATAAAAATGTATAGCTAGGGACTTCCCTGGTGGTCCAGTGGTTAAGAATCCGCCTTCCAATGCAGGGGACACGGGTTGGAGCCCTGGTCTGGGAAGATCCCACATGCCGCGGAGCAACTAAGCCCGTGCGCCACAACTACTGAGCCTGCGTGTCTGGAGCCTGTGCTCCGCAACAAGAGAGGCTGCGATAGTGAGAAGGCCCGCGCACCGTGATGAAGAGTGGCCCCCACTTGCCGCAACTGGAGAAAGCCCTCGCACAGGAACTAAGACCCAACACAGCCATAACTAAATAAATAAATATTAAAAAAAAAAATGTATAGCTAGGGACTTCCCTGGTGGTCCAGTGGTTAAGAATCTGCCTTCCAATGCAGGGGATTACGGGTTCGATCCCTGGTCGGGGAACTAAGATCCCACATGCCACGGGGCAACTGAGCCCCTGCACCGCAGCTACTGAGCCCACGTGCCACAACTAGAGAGAAGCCCGCATGCCGCAATGAAGATCCTGCATGCCGCAACTAAGACCTGATGCAGCCAAATAAATAAATAAATAAATAAATAAATAATTTTTAAAAATGTATAGCTAAGCTAAACAGATTATCATAAGAAAAACACCCTGTAACAACACCCATGTCAGAAAATAAAACTATCAGCATTCAGCAGGTCCCCTGGTTCCACTTCCCAATCAACACCTCTCCCTCCCCGTGAAGTATCTGCTACCATTTAAGGTAACCCCTTGGTTTGCTTTCCTTAGTTTTACTACCTAAACATGCATCCTCAACAATATAGTTTCACTTCACTGTTTTTTTTAAAAAATTAATTAATTTATTTATTTTTGGCTGTGTTGGGTCTTCATTGCTGCCCATGGGCTTTCTCTAGTTGTGGCGAGTGGGAGCTACTCTTCGTTGCGGTGCGCGGGCTTCTCATTGCGGTGGCTTCTCTTGTTGCGGAGCACCGGCTCTAGGCACACAGGCTTTGGTAGTTGTGGCTCACGGGCTCAGTAGTTGTGGCTCGCGGGCTCTAGCAGGCTCAGTAGTTGTGGCACACGGGCTTAGTTGCTCCGCGGCATGTGGGATCTTCCTGGACCAGGGCTCAAACCCATGTCGCCTGCATTGGCAGGCAGATTCTTAACCACTGCACCACCAGGGAAGTCCACTTCACTGGTTTTTGAAGCTCATATCAATGGAATTGTACCATCTCTGCCTCCTTTTATTCAACAATACTTTTTTAACATTCATTTAGGTTTTGCAAGTAGCTGTAGCTCATTAATATTTATTGTTGTACAGCATTACTTTGCATGAACTGACCATGATATTCTATTTTTGATGGTCATTTGAATTGTTTACAATTTGGGGCTTTCATAAATAGTGCTTCTATGGCCATTCTTTTCCTTGTCTCTCGGTACACTGTGCATGCACATCTATTTGGTGTATACTTTGGAGTAAAATTGTTGGGATTGTATATTTCACTTTAGGAGAATGACAAACTGTTTTCCAAAGTGATTATATTGGTTTACGCTCTCACCAGCTGTAAATAAGTTCTTGTTCCACACTCTCACCAACACTTTTTATCATCAGTCTGTTTGATTGTAGCCATCCTGGAGGGTATGTAGTGGTATCTCATTGTGGTTTTAATTTGCTTTTCCCCGATGATGAATGAGGTTGATAAGTTTTTCGGTCATTTGTGTATTTCTTTTATGGAGTGCCTATTCTAGTCTTTTGCCCATTACAAAATTTTGGGTTTTCTTTTTCTTTAATATGTAATTTCTAGGAATTTAAAAATATATTCAGCCATAAAAAAATGACATTTTGCCATTGGCAGCAACATGGATGAACTTGGATGGTGTTATGTTAAGTGAAATAAGTCAAACAGAGAAAGACAAATACTGTCTATATCACTTATATGTGGAATCTAAAAAATACAGCAAACTAGTGAATATAATAAAAAAGAAGCAGACTCACAGATAGAACAAACTAGTGGTTGCCAGTGGGGAGAGGGGAGGGGGGATTAAAAGGTACAAACTATCAGGTATAAAATAAGCTACAAGAATATATTGTATAACATGGGAAATATAGCCAACATTTTATAATAACTATAAATGGGGTATAACCTTTAAAAACTGTGAATCACTATATTGTACACCTGTAACTTATATAGTATTGTACATCAACTATACTTCAATTAAACAATGCAAAAAAATTAATTTTCTTTTTCTTTAATATGTAATTTCTAGGAATTTAAAAATATATTCTGAATGTGAGTCCTTTTTCAGTAATACGTATCACAAATATCTTCTTGCATTCTGTGGCTTATTGTTTCAATCTCTTTTTTTGTTGTTGTTTGTTTTTATTTTTAACCATTTTTTAAAATTCAAGTATAGTTAATTTAAAATGTGTTAGTTTCAAGTGCATAGCAAAACAATTCAGTTTCAAATATATATATATATATATATATATATATATATATTCTTTTTCAGATTCTTTCCATTATAGGTTATTACAAGATATTGATAGGTCCTACAAGTAGGACCTTGTTATTTATCTATTTTATTTTATTTTATTTTTAATTAGTTAATTAATATTTTATTTTTGGCTGTGTCGGGTCTTCATTGCTGCACTTGGGCTTTCTCTAGTTGCGGCGAGTGGGGGCCACTCTTCTTTGAGGCGTGCAGGCTTCTCACTGAGGTGGCTTCTCTTGTTGCAGAGCATAGGCTCTAGGCACGTGGGCTTCAGTAGTTGTGGCTTGCGGGCTCTAGAGCACAGGCTCAGTAGTTGTGGCGCACAGGCTTAGTTGCTCTGCGACATGTGGGATCTTCCTGGACCGGGGATCGAACCTATGTCCTCTGCATTGACAGGTGGATTCTTGACCACTGCACCACCACGGAAGTCCCTATCTATTTTACATATAATAGTGTGTATATGTTTATCCCAAACTTCTAATTTACCTCCCCCCTACCCCTCGCCCTGCTATCCCCTTTGGTAACCATAGTTTTTTTCAATGTTTTAATGTTGTCGTTTTGATGAACAGAAATTTTTATTTATAATATAGTCTAACATATGATCCTTTTTCTTTATGATTAGAGCTTTTATGCCCAGTATAAGAAGTTTACCCCTGTCCTAAGGTCATATAGGTATCCTTTTATATTATCTTCTTAGAGATTTTATTATTTGCCTTTTACATTTACATCTACAGTCCACCTGGATCTTTGCGTATGGTATGGGTAGGGGTTAAGTTTAATTTTCAAAAATAATGCTATCCAATCATCCCAGCACAACTTATTGCAAACACCTTCCTTTCCAAATTGCCCTTAGGTGCCTATGTTATCAAAGTCATGTGTTCATTAACCTTTGGTCTCTGTCTGAGCTTTTTATTCTGTTTCAACGATCTCTTTGTTTCTTCTTACATTTCCATATAAGTTTGAAAAACAACTTGTGAAGTTCTACTGGGATGGAAGGATTTAGATTGAGATGGCGCTAAATCTATAGATCAGTTTAGGGAGACTTTACAACTTCATGGTATTAGTTGTACCAGCCCATAAACATGGTATATTCCTCCATTTATTAAGATCATGTTTGATTTCTGTCAAAAACGTTTTAAAGTTCTCTGTGTAGAGAGTTTATACATCTTTCATTGAATTTGTTCTAGATATTAGACATTTCATAGTTTTTATATTATTTTAAATGGTATTTTAAATTTCGTTTCTAATTCTTTTTGTTTTTTTGATATATTAAAAACAATTGATTTTTTGTTGGACATTAACCTTATTTCCAGCTATTTTGCCAAAGTTGCTTATTAATTGTAATTTGTATGTATTAAAACATGTCCTGTGAAAATAATGATGTTTTTATATCTTCCTTTCCAAAACCTATACATATATATATATATATATATATATATATTTGAGGGATAAACAGTTTTTACTGGACTCAGGTCAGGAGTCTATGAGTCTTGAGGACCTCTCTTTGTTGGTTTTGTTCCCCACATTCTTCTTGGCCCATTTGAGCTATTTCTTCTTCATGTAGTGAATCTTGGTCTCATCCTACCTCTTCTTTTCCAAATTCATAAGTCAGGTGCCCCAGGTAGGCAAACCTATGTGTGGGCTTAAGACACACGCATTTGAACAGAAATGATCGTATGCTTTTTTTGATCAAACACCTTGAGGTGCTCTAGAGTGGCCTGGTCGTACTCGATCTTGTGGGGCAGCAGGCCTTGCACAGTCTACCTGAAGATGTGCTTTGGCACCCAGAAGTGGAAAGGACCATTGCACGGGTTGGTGTCTATGTGCTTGTAGGTCAAGGCCTGCTATCTCCATTTAATTCTGTAGAAGTTTGCAAGAAACGTTGATGTCCTCATAACGCATGACCACCACTTTCTGGCCGAGCAGTACTCGCCTGGCCACTCTGGCCTCCAGGTAGCCCTGGAGATGGTTTCAACCATTGATTAGCATGATCTGTCCCTCTGACAACTTTGGCAGCTGCCTCAGAAAATTAATCCCTATACTTTAAAATTATTTTTCTTGTCTCGTTGCACTAGCTGGAACCCTTGTGCAATGTTGAAAAGGAGTGGTGAGGATAGACATCCTTGTTTCCAATCTTAGGGTAAAAGCTTTCAACATTTCACCATTGCAAAAGATGTTTCCTGTAGGATTTTTAGGAATATTCTTTATCAAATTAAAGAAGTCCCCTTCTATTTATAGTTTGTTAAGAAATTTTCTTCATGAATGCTTATAGAATTTTGTTCCATTCTTTCTCTTACTCAGAATGATTGAACGATTTTTCTCTTTTATTCTGTTAATATGGTGAATTACATTTGTTGATTTTCATATGTCAAATCATCCAACTTGTTTGTGATCTACTCCTTGCTATATCCTGTTGAATTTGTTTTGCTAATATTTAAGATTTTTTTAACAGACTTTATTTTTTAGAGCAGTTTTAGGTTCATAGCAAAATTGAGAGGGAGGTACAGAGGTTTCCCACAGACTCCCTGTCCCCACACATGCATAGCTTTGCCCATTATCAACATCTCCCACCAGAGTGACCCAATTGTTAAAACTGGTGAACCTCCATTGACACATCATTATCACCCAGAGCTCATAGCTTACATTAGGGTTCACTGTAGGTGCTGTACATTCTGTTGGTTTGGACAAATTTATCGTGACATGTTTTCACCATTATAGATCATAGAGTAGTTTTACTGCCCTAAGAATCCTCTGCTCTGCCTATTCATCTTCCTGTCTCCACTAACTTCTGGCAACCACTGATCTTTTTACCATCCCCATTGTTTTGCCTTTTCCAGAATGTCGTATAGCTGGCATCATACAGTATCTAGCCTTTTTAGATTGGCTTCTTTCACTTAGTAATGTGCATTTAAGGTTCCTCCATGTTTTTTCATGCTTTATAGCTCATTTCCTTTTAGTGCTGAATAATATTCCATTGTGTGGATGTACCACAGTTTATTTACACATTCACCTACTGAAGGACATCTTGGTTGCTTCCAAGTTTTGGCAATTATGAATAAAGATGCTGTGAGCATCTACGTGCAGGTTTTTGTGTGGACATAAATTTTCAACTCCTTTGGGTAAATACCTAGGAGCTCGATTGCTGAATCACTTGTTAAGAGTATGTTTAGTTTTGTAAGAAGCCATAAACTGTCTTCTAAGATAGCTGTACCATTTTGCATTCCCACCAGCAACAGAGGAGAGTTCTTGTTGTTCTATGTCCTTGCCAGCATTTGGTATTGTCAGAGTTTTGGATTTTTGAGTCCTGTTTGTTTATTCAGTCAACATTCATATACCTACATATTTTTCCTTTTTATTCTTCGTCCATTTATGCCTCTCTGAGCTTACATTGGGGAATCATTTTCCTTTTACTTGAATAACACCCTTTAATATGGGTTGACTGCTTAAAATTTCTCACATTTCTTTTTCTTTCTTTCTCTCCCCTTCCCCCCCCCCACACCCCGCCGAGTATCTTTATGTTTCTTTCATTCTTTTTTTTTTTTTTTAATTTTTTGTCTGTGTTGGGTCTTTGTTGCTGCACGCGGGCTTTCTCTAGTTGCGGCAAGTGGGGGCTACTCTTCGTTACAGTGCGCGGGCTTCTCATTGCGGTGGCTTCTCTTGTTGCGGCACGCAGGCTATAGGGCGCACGGGCTTCAGTAGTAGTGGCTCGCAGGCTCTAGAACGCAGGCTCAGTAGTTGTGGTGCACAGGCTTAGTTGCTCCACAGCATGTGGGATCTTCCCAGCCCAGGGCTTGAACCCATGTCCCCTGCATTGGCAGGCGGATTCTTAACCACTGCGCAGCCAGGCAAGTCCTGTTTCTTTCATTCTTGACACTATTTTTTGGCCTTAGGAGTGTGCTTTGCCCACAAGTGGGAAAAGCTTGAAGTGTTAGGGAGTTAACAACCCAGGAGCAATCCTCAACTATTGAGAGATGGAATTAATGGATAAATACCTCCAGTTTCCTCCCCACTCAGTGGGCTACTTCTAAGATATGTCCTACACAGTCTCTCAGATGATCCCCAGTGGGATTGAATTCCAGTTGTCCACACCGGTAAAAACATTCATCAGCCCATCTTTTATTGGGTTTTCTCCATTCACTGTCTCATTTCTCCATTTCCATACAGTTCTTCCTGTAATCACTTCCTAAATAAACTATTTATAGCCAAATCCTTGTCTCAAGGTATGTTTTGGGGGAAACCATATCTAAGACATGGCTTATTTCAGAGGTGCAGTCCTTTAGGGCTCCACACAAAGTAAGAGGAGCTCATTAGCACTCACCACTGCATTGGGGAACCTTGAATATTATTCCCTGTTGTCTTAGCTCTGAGTGTTTGTCAGAAGAACTGTTCAGCTTCTTGGCTTCTCACTCGGTCTTTCTGGAATTGGCATTCATCCCAGGGGGATAAGTGGCTCCAAACACAGGACTCACTTCCTTGGGTCTTATTCATCCCTTGGTTCCTAGTTTGGTAATTCATCATTATTTTGTTAACTCTCTTGTGCCTTTAAGCAGATTTAAAGAAATATTTTTGGTTAACTTTTCAGTTGTCCTCAAAGGGAGAATTAACCCAAATTGTTAGAAAAGAAGCCCACTCCAGCCTCCTTTTCTAGATTTGTATTGCACTTTAACTCTTCAAAAAGGTTCTACTTGAACCTTGCTTATTTCCATTCCCTATCTGTACTGCCTCCTCCCCCATCCATGTGATGGGCTTGCACAACTCTGTGCCTTTACTCTTGTTTTTTCCCTGTTCAAAGTGTGACCCACCAAAGTGTGGGGAGATGAGAGTTCTCCCTAACATGCCAGCCTGGACGATGCCAAGATGGTTGTCAGTCAAAGACCAAGTGGGCAGTTTGAATGGGCCGCCTAGAGTGACGAAACCAGCCTTTGACCAGGACAGAAAGTCTCAGTGGGTAAATCAAGCTGGAAGCAGGGTGGAAGCACAATGAAAAGATGAAGAAAGATGTGGAAGAAAGAGAAATGAAGCAAAGTATGGGCATGGAGGTTGGAGTTTGTCCAGGGGCACATCTAAAATGACTGTGTTTAAGTTAGATGTTCTATTTTCCCAGAACATTCTTGAAATCTCAGCTTAAATGACTTCTTAATTCTCTTGGTTGGAACCACTTCCTCCTTTAACTTTCATAGCACTCTTATTGTATTTATCATATCACATTTTCCCATTGGCTTTGAATAGTCTGTTCCTTCTAAATTATTAAGTAGATGGCAGCTGTGGTATAGTGGAAAGAGCAATGGAATCAGAGTTAGATGACCTGGTTTTAAGTCTCAGCTTCAGCACTTACCTAAGGTGTTTGAGCCTCAGTGTCCTCGTCTGTATAATGGGGATAATATTATTTACTCCATAGTGTGATTTGAGTATTAAAAGACGTAAGCGTATAAAGTGGTATGTAGTCAAATGGTACATTTGTCAAGTGGCACATAGTGAGCAACTTGACAAATAAAAGCCTCCCTTTGCTGAGACTACTAAGTGTTATGAAGTGCTCTCCATGCTTGACATACATTATCTTTTTTAGGCCTCACCAAAACCCTATGTAGAGCTATTACTATGGAATAGTTCACAAATGAGAAAAAAAGATGCTATGATAGGTTAAATGATTTAATCAAGGCCACATAGTTAAGTAGCAGAAACAGGGCACAAATTCAGGTCTGTCTGGCTCTAAAACTAGCAGTATCCATTGGTCTACCCTGCTTCCCCGTGGCTCCCACGGATTTCTAATAAATAGTGGCCTTGAAATCATTTTTTAGTCTAAAGTAATCTGGGCCATTTTGGAGCTAGTGACCTACAAAAGTGTTCCATTATCTGTCTCAAGGGGTACCTACTCTATCCTGATTTATAAATAAATTTTCATATATTTTGTTCAAAAGAACTTCCTGAGCAAAAGTGTGTGTGTGTAATGCATTAACAGAAGAAAAGTGATATTGAAAATTAAGAATATTTCACAGGACTCCTGATTTAACTGAACATACTGGAGAAGAGGCTTCATGTTTTCACTTTTTTCTCTTGAAAGAGGTACTTGATTTTTTGAAGGTGCCATGGAAGCCTTTGAGAAGAAAGCTATGAACTGGTTCCCTAGAAAAAAGCAGATAGATCTATTCAAGAATTAGCCTTTATGATCCCACTGATCATAAGCTGAGGAACGAAACACCTTTGTAGAACAGATGTATCATCTTTCATTCAAAAGGAGTAAAAAATCATGAATCATTTAAATCAGGAAATTGGTGGAAATTTCCACTTTTTGTCTTTGTGTGGGTATGTAATAGTGGTGGTGTTGGGGAAATTGGGGCGATCAGGGTGATAAAAGAAGGTGCTGCAAAGTCAGCTCTATGATCCTACGATTGGACCTTCTGGAAAGGCCCTTACATAACTACCTTACTTCTCCAATAAAAGGCTGTGTATTTCTTGCCCCTTAACTGATTTTACACTTCCACTTTAAATGTAACTGAGGATGAAGGACGAGAAACAAAAACAAAAAACCCCTAAGGGTCCGCAAAAAATATTAGGGCTGCCCCAGGGGAAATCAGAGCGAGAGAACGAAGGACCCCTCTTCCTTCCCACCTCCCCGGGGACACACACTTAGCCTCCCTCCCGGACTCCCCGCCCCTGCCGGCTCACCACCCCCCCACCCCTCCGCCTCCTCTTTCCCTAACACGTGCTCTCCGGAACACTCACTCGGGAGATATCCCACCCCCACGGGGCGAGGGCTGGGCTCGGGAGCCGAACGGACCAATCCGCACGCGCCTTACAGCGTCGTGGCCCGACAACGTTGAACCGCCCAATCGAAAGGGCCTTACCGCCCGTTTCCCGGAGCCCCGCCCCCTCGCAGCCGTGCCCCCGCCCGCCGGTCTCCTCCCTCCTCCTCCTCCTCCCGTTCGCCCCTCCCCCGCCGCTCGGGAGCGGAGCTTGCGAGACGGAGAAACTGGGGCAGAAGTGAAGATGGCGGCGGCGGTGCTGGTGGTGGCGGCGGCTTCTCGCCAGTGACGCGCGGTGCGGGCTCATCTCCCTCCCCACCTCCCTAGTCCGGACCCCGTCCGCCACCGGGACCACACCGGCCCCGCAGCCCGTCCCGCTCGTCCCTCCCCAGTCGGCCCTTCTCCCGACGCCCGGCTGCCGCTGGCGGCGGCGCGCCCCGGGTCCCGGCCGCCGGCCTCGCACTGCTGCGCGCTGTCGCTGGGGGAGCGGGTGGCGTGTTGATTCGCCCTCCTGCCCGCCCCGCCGGACCGCCGCGCCGCGGACACACGCCCGGCGGGGAGGCGGCGGTGGCGGCCCCTGCGCATTTGCTTCTCTCCATTTGGGGACTGGAGGGCGGCGGCGGCGGCTGTGGGTTTTGGGGAGGGGAAGGGGTTGGGGGGGGAGCAGAGCGGGAGGGGGCCGTGCTCAGGAGGAGGACGAGAAGGAGGCACCATGACGTCCATCCATTTCGTGGTTCACCCGCTGCCGGGCACCGAGGACCAGCTCAATGACAGGTAATAGGGCCGGCGGGCTGGGGGAGGGGCGCCTCCCCGCCCTCCCCTCCCCCACGGGGCTGCGCCGGGGCGGGCGCCGGTGTTTACGCGCCGTCCGGCGGTGGTGGGGGGGAGGGTCCTCGCGGCACCCGGCTAGGCCCCTTCCGGGGAAAACTTCTGGGCCCGGGGGCCCGGGGCCGCGGGGGCGAGCGAAATGTGGACGGGAAAGCGCACTGCACCCTCCACACCCTCGTCTCCCCCTCCACGAAGGAGCCGCGTTGAACTCGGTGGAGATGGGGGGGGGATCCGGCTCCCGGTGGGGGGGAGCTGTAATTACTGCCCGGCCCAGGCTCGAGGAATCCATATTAGTCAAAGTTGAATTGAGACAGACAATGCGGATGGGGGATGGTGGAGGTAAAAAGAGAGGGAAGAGGAGAAGCCGGGCGAGGGGCCCCGGGTTAGGCTGGGCTCGCCCGGGGCCCTGGGAGCTGTGTCCGGTGTGGTGGTCGGACCTGCGGGGCCTGGAGATCCCGGGAGAGCGGGGAGGGTGGTGAGAAGCTGATTCCCGGCGGATCGCGGTTGGGGGGGGAGGGAGGAAGCGCCATGATTATTGTTATTATTATTAAATTTGAGCCCCTGCAGTGAGGTTTGCCTGTCCGGGGAGGGGATGAATTTAGGCGCGGGTGGGGAAGTGGATTAGCTTTCCTTTGCTCTGCTACTCCCGAAATGGTGCAGGCAGCTCCTGCTCTTGGCCCCTGTGGTGCGAGCTTTTTTGTTTCCTTTTTTATTCTAATGATAGTGTTTTCCTGAGTTGTAATTTGACAGCTGAAAGCCGAGCGTGGAGTCAAAGGAAAACTCTTACGTTTGCAGTTCGCAGTGCTGCTTTTCTTAACACGCTGTAAAATTTCTGGGATGGGTTTTGCTATGGGCGGAGGAGGAATTATGATTTTTTTTTTTTTTTGCCTTTCATAAGAAGGCTGTTATGGCCCTGGATTCCTCTCCTTCCCTCCTCCACCGTCCCCTGCCAGGTTAGGATATTGAATTGCAGGGCCGCATGTTCTCAGGGAACTGAGATAAGCAGGAAAAGTTCCTTCACTGTTGGAAAAGAGACTCCGAGGAGGTTGAGGGAAGCCTCCATTAAAGCAAGGCTTAGAATCTAGGACTCAGCTCTAATGATGGGCTAAATGTTTACAGGGTCAGAAAGGGGGACATTTTAAGTCTTTTTCTATCCCAACACTTTCGCTGCTCTCTATTCCTTATAAATATGGAAGGCCATCTGGGTCCAAGTTTAGAAGTTAGATATAATTTTTGCTAAGTGACCGGGTGACATAAATTGCATGATGCCCTGTTTGTCATGCGCTTCCCGGCGAGAGGAAGAGGCCTAACTTGCCGCTAAGATATTGGCCTCTGTCTCGGAGTATCTAACCGCCTCAGGTGGGGCGGACAGCCTTTCAATCCGGGAAGCTGGAGGCTTGGTTTCTGGCGTTGGGTTTGGATTTGTCTAATCTTTGCTGTAACCATATAGTATTTAACATGGTTGTAAAACTTTTGGAATACTTTCTGAAAACATTAACCATTTGGAATTGTCACGTAGTTCCTTTAAATACTGAAATAAGTTTTAAGTCATTTATTTTAACATTTTGTAATGCGATCCTTACTCCGATTTTGTTTCATTACAGATCTTTTGTTAAGACTTTCACATAAGGTTTTTTGTACATTTTAGAACCACACTGGTAGTGTGGATAGCTGTACTGTCTGTCATTCATAGAACCGAGTTGGTAGTGCTTGTAGTGCAACTTGTCTTGTAACTTAGAAAATTGCCCCAGGAGAGAAGTAGGGTATGTTTTTTATATTAGTCCTAACTTTATATACCAAGAATCCTGACGAGCTTACTCAATTGACTGTGCATGCCAAAACCTATTTTGCAGTTTTTTTGGGCACTTTGAATAATTTTTGAGCATTCCTTTTGTTTCAGCTAGTCTGGAAATTGACATGTATCTTTTTTAAAGCTACCTTTTCTTTTTCCATTCCTGGTGTAAACAAGTAATCAGCTTTGTTTTTGATTTCTGTAGTGTCGGTATACAATATTAAGAATAGTTGGATCATCTTCAGTTTTCATTTCATGAGAAATAAAAGAGGTGGATCTGATGAGATAAAATGTGTGCATCAAGGTGGCAGATATTTGAACAGTAGGAGAGGGCTGTAGGTAAAATCTTAGGAACCTCTAGTTTTATCTAGTAGCAGTAAAAATGTCTGGTCTGTTGAGACTTATGAAGGCATCATTTGAGGTAGTCATGCTTTTTTAGTTTTGAAAAGTAGTTGACTTGTGGGAGCTGTTCTGTGTCTCCCCTTCAGAAGAAAGTTGATGTTTGCATACCTAGTTGCAAAGTAATAGGATCAACCTATTGCTGCATTGCTTGAGGGAAATCTGTTTCCAAACGAGGTTGGTTTTCTGGAACCTTACAACTTACTAGAATAAGCCCAGAATATTTTTGTCTTTAGGTAAAAATCTACCAAGGTTTAAAGTAAGTTTTGGTAATAGAAAAAAGTGTGTTACAGTGGGTTGATTTTCTATGTATGATAGTCACAAGTGAAATGATAAACGGTAGTTCGGGATGAAAGATCTATAAATAGGTAGACTTTAGTCTTTACCCGGAAAGCAGTAAGACTGGACAGGCAGCATGGTACTACAAATAAATTGCTCAGTCAAAGAAAACTTAGGGGTCTCAGAACACCAATATTTTCTTCTACAAATAAGTTGTCTTTTTAAAATAACCGCATCCTGTTAAAAGTCATATATTTTATTTATTGTAATAGTGTGATGGCTCAAACATTTAAAGTGTACTCAGCATTTTAAAAAAAAAACCGTTTGTATCTGATTTTTTTTTTCTTTGTGTTTTCGTACTTGCTATTTCTGTGATAGTCTTTGTATGTTGGGTTGAAATCTTTAATTATTGGCTCTGGGAGACCAAATAATGCAGTAGATGAAAATAGGCAGGGATGGCTAGGGCAGAGGAGAGGAATTCAGAGAGCCTAGGATGTTGGTTGTAGCTTTCCAGAGTGGTTACAAGGTCCCTGGTGCACAGCGCTGGCCCTCAGCAAATACTCATTGTGTGCAATTGAAACCATTCAGTGCTCAGATACTTGTGTGACATTTTGATTTTCTTTCTAGTGAATTTCTCGAGTTAGTGCTATGTTCTTGCTTAAAACATTGTCTCGAGAAATAGCAAAAACCATAACAAGAACATGGTTCTAGGCGTTGAGATGAAGGGGAGAGCTGGAAGTGCCAGCTCACCAAACCCTGGAAAGTGCCAAAGAAGTCATGTAGACCAATTTTTTCACTGATGAGCTGGAAAATCAGGCCCTGAGTTTATAGAGTTTATCCAGGGTACTGACAGATGAGGTCCACATGATGGGTCTTCTGGTGCTTAAAGTCCAGGGCTCTTTTCAGTATTCCACATGGCCTGTACTCTGGGAAATCTCTGCTTTCTGAGGCATCCCAGCCTTTGAGCAGCCACCTACCTGTCTTAGAGTTTTGATTTCCCTTTCCCCTCAACTCCTCCCTCCTGGGCTCCAAATTGATTTAGGCCTTTTGTCAGGGGGTGGACCCTCTTAACCCTTTCCTAGTACTAGGTTAGGAGAGGGCTTTTAAGGTGATGGTGTCCCTGTGACTAGTCCCTGTCTTGAATTACTCCTCGGGATGCAGGTTGGCTACATTGCAAACCAGTTCTCGTTTTTGGTCTGTATGTGGAATTTTCCTGTGAGCTTCGCTTTTAGGCATTGTAATGTGTTGTGTGATCATAAACAGTCTTGGTTGAGATTGTCATATCAAAAGGGTTTTTCTCCAAGGAGCTCCCCCTTTAGATGCTGTAAGGCTGCACAGTAAGATAGTGTAGGCAGGGGTTTGAAATTTGGAATTCCTAAATCTGGGTTTGTCTCAGCCCCACTACTTATTAACTGTGTTGTGGTAATTGAGTCATTTAACCACTTACAACCTCACTCCCTGTCTCTCCTCCTCCCCACCCCCTCACACCTCAGTTTCTTTTTTTTTTTTTTAATGTTTATTTATTTATTTTGACTGCACCGTGTCTTAGTTGAGGCACACGGGATCTTTAGTTGTGGCACGCGAACTCTTAGTCACGGCATGCGTGTGGGATCTAGTTCCCTGACCAGGGATCGAACCCAGGCCCCCTGCATTGAGAGCGTGGAGTCTTACCCATTGGACCACCAGGGAAGTCCCTCACACCTCAATTTCTAAATCAGGTATAGTACACACCTCAAGGTTGGTGAAGAATAGTTGAGATGGTGGGAAAACACAATATTATAATGTAGGTTCTGTGGAAAATATTATAAAGAGATGGTTAATTTTTACTGCTTTTATATGTTGTCTGGTTTCCAAATAGAAAAGCAGGAACTCAAAGAAATTGCCCTAGAATATCCTTAGCATTGAATGCAGAATCCAGACTTGTTAGTCTTAGATGAGCGATTCTCAACTAGGTGCAGTTTTTGCCCCCCAGGGGATATTTGGCTGTGTTTGGAGACATTTTTTGATTGTCCCCGTTGGGGCATTGTTACTGGTCTCTAGAGGGTAGAGACCAGAGATGTTACTAAACACCCTGCAATGCACAGGACAGCCCCACAATAAAGTATGGACCTGTCCAAAATGTCAGTTGTGCTGAGGTTGCGAAACTCTGTCGTAGATTATCTTGAATGTACATAGATGTAAAACTAAATGGAAATTCATGAGGAAAAATTAAAGCAATGTAAGTTAGTCTCAAAACATGACTTATTTAAATTAAAATGAAATAAAATTAACAAGTCAATTCCATGGTAGCAGTGGCCACATTTCAAGTGCTCTGTACCCACATGTAGCTAGTGGCACCGGATTGGACAGTGCAGATACAGAACAGTGCCGTGATCACTGCAAATTCTGTTGGGCAACGTTGACACAGAAAGTGCTTTTTTGCACAAGGCATGGCATTTAGTGAGTGCTCCTTTTTTTTTTTAATTAATTAAGTAATTTATTTATGGCTGCGTTGGGTCTTCGTTGCTGCGCTTGGGCTTTCTCTAGTTGCGGTAAGCGGGGGCTATTCGTTGCGGTGCGAGGGCTTCTCATTGCGGTGGCTTCTCATTGTGGAGCACGGGCTCTAGGCGCGCGAGCTTCAGTAGTTGTGGTGCTTGGGCTCAGTATTTGAGACTCACGGGCTCTAGAGTGCAGGCTCAGTAGTTGTGGCGCACAGGCTTAGTTGCTCCACGGCATGTGGGATCTTCCTGGACCAGGGCTCGAACCCAGGTCCCCTGCATTGGCAAGCGGATTCTTAACCACTGCGCCACCAGTGAAGTCCGATTGCTCCTTATTTTTATTAGCAACTCTTGGGTTTTAAAGACTCAAGCATATCCTCGTCCACTCAGTAGGAGCCAGAAAATAGGCCAGGGATTATGTGGAGTCGAATGAACAAAGGTTGTGGTGGGTAGAGGTTATAATAGTTGAAAGCTGCCTAAAGTTTTATTGTGCTGCACCAAAAAACACAAGTATTAGGGTGGAATAGAGCATCACATCACCAAACCAGTGGGAAATCTGACTATTTGATTGTTGAGATTGTTACCTAGAAACAACAATGCTAGAGTGACTTTATTGGGAAGGTACAGGCAAGCTTCACTAAAATGATTAAGTTGTTTAAGGAAAGTAAGATTAAAGACAGGGTATGAAATAGCCAAACAAAAAATTGAAAATCAGAACAAACAAGGGAAGATCAGTTTTATAAATCAAGAAATCAGTGACTAAATTGTAGGTTTAGGAGTAAACAGACACTTGGGAAGGAAATTACATAGTACATAGGAGTACAACTAGGAATAATGGGATGAACTTTAGAAAGGTCAGGATTTTTCCCTTAACAATTAGGTTATTTAGGAAATAGTCTCTAAAGGAAAGTTTAATCACCGAAGACTGTGTCAAATTATGCTTAAGTAGGGCTTCCCTGGTGGAGCAGTGGTTAGGAGTCCGCCTGCAATGCAGGGGACGCGGGTTCGAGCCCTGGTCTGGGAAGATCCCACATGCCGCGGAGCAGCTAAGCCCTCGTGCCACAACTGCTGCAGCCCGCGCGCCTAGAGCCCGTGCTCCGCAACAAGAGAAGCCACTGCAACGAGAAGCCCGCGCACCGCAATGAAGAGTAGCCCCCGCTCACCGCAACTAGAGAAAGCTCGCGCATAGCAACGAAGACCCAATGCAGCCAGAAATAAATAAATTAATTAATTAAAAAAAAATTACGCTTAAGTAGATCTTGCAGGGTGTATTGAGGGGAGTAATTTTATGTTGCAGGAGGATGTAGTCATGTCTTTTTGCCCCGTTTTTATCATACATACACTCGGCCCTTGGTATCCACGGTTTCACATCCGCAGATACTGAGTGCAGACTATTCATTGTACTGGTTATTTTTTAAAGGGACTTAAGCAACCAAGGATTTTGGTATCCGCGGGGGCTCCTGGAACCCATGCCCCTCGGAGACAGAGGGACGACTGTACTTCTAGTTAAGAAAACAAACTCCAATTATAGTCCGTGTTTCTGTCATTTTGACACCTTGGCATTCTGAGCAAATGACAACAGTCTGCCCTCCTGGGTCACTATAATTATGAAATGTTGATTTGTTTTTATAATTGATTTTTAAGTTTTACTGTGAAAATTATTTTAAAGCTTTTTATTATGGAAAATTTAAAGCATGTACAAAAGCAGAGAGGATGGTATAGTGAACACCTATGTACAACAGTTATCACCCAATTTCAACGGTTATCTACTCGTGGCCAGCCTGGTTTCAAGCCTCTTCCCTATTTATTCCTTTCCCTCAGATCATTTAATTGATATACCTTCATTATGTATCTCAAAGATGAAAACTTAAAAAAAATTACCTGGGCTTCCCTGGTGGCGCAGTGGTTAGGAATCCGCCTGCCAATGCAGGGGACACGGGTTCGTGCCCCGGTCCGGGAAGATCCCACATGCCGCGGAGCAGCTAGGCCCGTGAGCCACAACTACTGAGCCTGCGCATCTGGAGCCTGTGCTCCGCAACGGGAGAGGCCGCGACAGTGAGAGGCCTGCGCACCGCGATGAAGAGTGGCCCCCGCTCGCCGCAACTGGAGAAAGCCCTTGCACAGAAACGAAGACCCAACACAGCTAAAAATAAATAAATAAATAAATAAATAAATTAAAAAAAAAAAAAAATTACCTTAATCTCAAAGTTCAATCTGTTTAGATTTTCCTGTTGTCACATAAATGCTTATTTTTGATGACTGACAGTTTTGAAACTTTACATAATAAAACTGAGTTTTAACGTGTTAACAAAATTTGACATTCTTAAGAGTAAGAGAAAATTTGTTTGGATAATAGCGTTAGAAGGACAGGCAGCATCACACTGGAAATCTTAGTGTTCCTTACAGGTTGACTGATGCTCTCATTTCTTAACCTCCAGTGTGATAGCATTTTATCAGCAAGTCGCTTGTAATAATGGTTATGTAATGATGGAAAGACAGGATTCTTGAAATTAAGTGATTTTCTGTGGGGCACATTGAGGAATAAGAATAAGTCGTGAAAAGTTTGCAGCATTCTTCTAAGTTAATATATAGAGGTAAGACTACTGGTAAATTGAACTTGGCTATTAGAAATTATTCTCTAGTGGGATCATATTTTACATTATTTTCTTGATAGATCACTGTAGTGCTAATAAACCCCTTCAAAATGAGAAATATGGTAAATTCTTAGATAACTGTGGTTTGTGACATTCTCATTTTTGTCAGGATATTGAATAAAGTGTTAAAAATTAAATGTTATTTCACATGTAAATAAAAATACAATTTGTTTTACCCAAACAGCAAAAGTAATGTTATTTGTTCAGTTTCCAGTGGTGTCATTCACCTTAATAAAATGTTTTCAACTTTCTCTCTCCTTATGTATTTTGTAACTCAGCTTTATTGACGTATAATTTACATACAGTAAAATTCACCCATTTTTAAGTGTACAGTTTGATGAGTTTTGACAAATGTATACAGTTATGTAACTACCACCACAATCAAGATATAGAACATTCTTATGACCCTCAGAAATGCCCTTGTGCTCCTTTGTGCCCAAAAGTCCCTTCCCCCCATCATGCCCCTGAAAACAATTATTCTTCTTTCTCTCACTGTAATTTTGCCTTTTTTAGAATTTCATGCAAATGGAATCGTGTTTGGTGTCTTTTTCTTAGCACGTGTAGCAGTTTTTCTTCTTTTGCATTTGTGGTAGTAGTATTTCATTGTTTGGATATAATACAGTTTTGTAATCTGTTTTCTAGCTGATGGGAATTTGGGTTGTTTTCAAGTTTCTGGCTGTTTCTTAGTTTTTATTTTTTAAAAATTCCTTGCTATGAAAAACATTCTTATAGAAGATCTGGAAAACAAAGATTAATTTATAAAGTCTAGCAAGGTTGCCATCACTGGTAATGTTTTGGTGACTTTCTGGTCCCTTTTTTCCTATACATGGATTTTTTTTTTTTTTAATATAGTTGCGATCATGCTGGATATAATTTTATGTATTTTGAAATTTTTCTTTTCTTTTTAAAATTTATTTATTTATTTATTTATTTTTGGCTGTGTTGGGTCTTCATTTCTGTTGAAATGTTTCTTGACTCTAAAATGTTACGTTATTTTTCATAGGAAAAAGCTACTCAAAATTTTAAAAAGTACATTTTTCTCGATAGCACATTTTCATGTTAATTAAAGTACTGGTATATTTATAAAGAGATTATGTTTTGAAATTTCAGTAGTAATAGTGGTAGTCTAGAGTGCTAGTTATAAAGGTAATGACAGTGTCCAGTCTAGGAAGCACTGTGAATTCTCTTGAATGAATCAATAGAATTTTATTTCCATTCTCATCAGTTCAGGCCCCATTTTTTGTAGTACAGAAAAAAAAGTGTTGAGAACTTACCATTTCACGAAATTAGCTCTGCTCCAGCATGAATCTGGTGTTCCAGAATTCAGACCATGAGGTGTTCTAGCTCTTTTCGTGAACTCAGATACCAGGTTTTCCTCACAGACAATCTGAAACTCCAGAGATAGGCTTTGCATGAGCGGCTCCAAGACCCTCTTCGAGGCCTGGTGGAGGTTCACCTGAGTGTTTTTTCCTGGGACAGCCTGCTCTGTGACCTGAAAAGTGGAGGAGGATGGGTTTGTAAGCTTTAAGAAAAAGCCAGATTTGAGATGTGGAAGTTAACTTGATGAAGAAAGTCAAAGAAGCAGAGACAGTATAGGGTTATTTTGATGTCTAAATGATGAAAACAGGGTTTTATATGAAAAGCTTTGAGGGGAGGGGTATGTGGGCTTGTGCAGTTCATCATCTATTTTCTTAGGTTGTGGAAGTGACTTTGTTTCCTGTCTAAAGGGAATTTGAACTAGTCCAGTTGGTGCTGTGTGTCATCATCTGCATATGGAAACTTTAAAGGAAGCACCAGACAGGTGATTTTTCTTGTGTGCAAATCTAGTTTAAAATTCTTAGTATGCTTCTGTTTCTAGTGATATTTAAACTTCATCTCCGAGAAGTCCCCCGTGGTGTTTTCTGTAAGTGATTGCATTTTTCTGCTTATCAGGTGTTCTGATCATTATAGATAAAGAATAATGAGAGGGACGGAGTCCTTGGATGCTGTGGACAGTGCACCTTTGCTTTCTATGGTTGTTGTTTGGGGAGGTATAGGAACTGCTTTTTCTTTGCTTCCTGCAGTTGCCAGCAGGGATGAATAGAAATGGGTGCCACATGTTCCTACTGATTCTCTGTTAGGTTTCTGTCACTGCTGAGGGGATGCAGAACCAGGAACGGGTGTCTTCCCTTGGGGAGGTTGGCAACCCATGGTCTGCAGGTCAGAGATGACTTGGGGGCTGATTTCGTTGGCAGTTGCTCATCTTTCTGCCACTTCTGAGAGCCGAAAGATACCGAAAATTAAGTACACACTTGCATCCAGAGACAGGCGGCAGTATGCGGTTAGCAGCCACCCCATACCATCCAGAATGTTTCTGGTTTCAAAAAACTCTGTTGAGTGGCGGGGACTTCAGGCCAGTTGGTCTCTTGCTTTCCTTCTCCAGGGCGCTTGACTCCTCAGAAGTCTCTTCGGAAATGTAAAAAGCTTCTTCAGTTGGCATGAAGATTCAGTCTCTTCTTTGGTGAATTCTAGGACATTCTTGAGGGGTTTTTGTTTTTGAGCATGATATGTTTAAAACCTTTTTTTTTTTTTTTTTGGAAATGGAAAGTCTTTGTGGCAATAGTGTTGAAGTTTTTTTTAAAAATTTATTTATTTTATTTTGTTTATTTATTTTTGGCTGCGTTGGGTCTTCGTTGCTGCGTATGGGCTTTCTCTAGTTGCGGCGAGCGGGGGCTACTCTTCATTGTGGTGCGCAGGCTTCTCATTGTGGTGGCTTCTCTTGTTGCGGAGCACGGGCTCTAGGGTGGACGGGCTTCAGTGATTGTGGCTCACGGGCTTAGTTGCTCCGCGGCATGTGGGATCTTCCCAGATTAGGGCTCGAACCCGTGTCTCCTGCATTGGCAGGCGGATTCTTAACCACTGCGCCATCAGGGAAGCCCCAGTGTTGAAGTTTTAAAAGAGTAACATAACCTAACCAAATTGTAGTAAAAACATTTATTGTGGTAGCCTTTTCGGATTAGTAGGTTCTTGGATTTAAAGTAGTGCTTCTCATAGTGTCTAAACGGACCACCATCATCAGGAACAAAATAGCGTGAGGACCCCTGTATAAAAGGCTCTCGCCCACATTTCTTTGTTTTAAAATTAATTGATGACAGCAAATAGGGCCAAGCTTGCCAGTTCCTCACTGCCCCCAGCCATCCTTTTCCCCTCAGGCTATAGGTTCTGTAGCTGTCTGTTTGAGAATGGGGTATTTTCCTGCCCTTTGAGGCTAGAGTAATATATTTTTGTTTGCTTTTCTGTTTTAACAAATGAAATTTTAAAAATTCAAATTAATTTACATAAATATTAGGTCTGTCCCAGAACTATAATAAGACGCTGAGAGGATAGCTTTTTAAAAACAGATGTCAGTGCTCATAGGCTTACAGTCTTAGCTGGGGGAGTGATGCTGGTCCACAGACCAGTAGCAGACTGTGAAAGACTGGTGAAAGAGGTAGTCGAGTTTGACCTGTGTAAATATTTGCCATGTGTTGCCTGCACAGAGTTTGAACACAGTGTTAGATTAGTTTCCCTTGTTCAGTAAATGTTTGTGTGCTTCTCAGACATTGTGCTAGGCCTGGGGTGGCTGCACCAACCCTTCCTGGAACTTGGGTTGAGAAGTAGTTGGAACTTTTTCTAGCTCATTGGGAAAGTTTGGAGAAGAGTGAGGTGATAGACTTAGTGGGCCCAGGGTGTGGCATCCCGTAGGTGGGCCATGTTTATTTATTTTTTAAACTTTTTACTTTGAAATAATTGCAGACTCACAAGTAGTTGCAAAAATGATGCAGAGAGGTCCCGGGTACTCATAACCCAGCTTTCCCCAGTGGTAATATCTTGATTGTGCCAAGTATTTTTCACATCCTTGTCAAAGTACTAGAGATGGGAAGGTACATTTTCTCCATATGCGCTTTTGAAAATTGTTTATTTTTCTGGTAAGATAACATAGATTAGAAGACACAAATTTAAAGAAAACTTGGTATTCTTAGATGATTTTGAATTGATGGGATATATAGTAGGCAGTCTGTCTGTCTTTGATATGATGGTAATGGGATATAAATTGGAGGAAAACTGGTTGGGGATTTGTTTTTTTCTGTGTGTGTCTGATACTAATTGGCCATGTGACCATGAACAAATGATATGACTTTCATTTGTAAAATGAAAGAATCGGACCAGATCGTTTAGGATTTTTCTGCTCCAATTTCTGTGCTCTTAGGATTGTGGTAGGGAAGAGGGTTTTTGTATCGTAGAATGGCTCAGAGGGAGAAAGGACTGTGAGTCTGCGGTTGCCCATGGTTTCTTTTACTTAAATTTTATTGATCAATGGAAGGAATAAACAGGCAAAGTGGGAAATAAATTTTACTCTTTTACTCAATGAGTAGTTTGCTAACTAAATTATATACATTGGGATGCAAAGATGGTGGCCTCTGCCCTCACGGAGCTTTCAGTTTAATGGGGAGACACATGAAAATAAAGAATTAAGTGCTAATAGAGACTATAAGTCACAGGGAAGAAGGATCTGATGATTCAACCTGGTGCTTGCAAAGGGCTTTGAAGACAAGGTTTCAGGGTGTGGGGACTGGTTCATCCTCTTACTTCCATTCTCTTGAGTCTAATGAATTTTCATTTACAGGCATTTAGGATGCTGGTGGCAACTAGAGGTTCATCATAGATGTCTGTATTTGATATTGATAATCAGAGTTTTAATAATAGTCCAGAACTCTTGCATTGTTTAAGAACAGTTTACATATAGACAGTGGCGGGGTTTTTTTTGTTCCTTTGCTTTTTGTTTGCAAAAGGTCTGTCTAGGGGTAAAAACATGAGGATAATGACCTGTCGGGGTTATGAAAACAAGTTGCTTCATCCTAATGCTTTGACTTAGTTTTGGAAGAGACGATATTGGGAATTGGCAAGGAGGAGGGGATACTTGAAGAGCTTATGTGGGTAGTCTGTGCTCCTTTGTATTCATGCCTGCACAGGCTGGGATTGACCCTATGGCTGCCTTGAATGCTACCAGGAGAGTAGTGTTGGAGCACAGAGACACTTAAAAATGAGACCAAGTGTTCTCTGACTCTTTCATTGTTATTGTCGTTGTTTAAAATGAAAATTTCATGTAGTGCACTGCCGATAAATATTTTAAGATTATTTATGGTTCTAGACATTCATGTGATAGATCTGTTTTAATGGATATAGAATTTCATATCAGATTTAAGACCCCAAGGTGAGACGAAATACTCAAAAATGTGTTTTCTGAATTTAGATGTCTCTGCTTAATCCTTTAAATTTTATAATACATTTTAATCTGTCTTCAGGTTTGTTTTGTGATATTGACATTCATTATCCAGTATTACAGTTCTTACAGAGTTTAAGAGTGTTACTGTGTATCTGAAAGAATTTGTGTACCATAGGCAGGCCCTGATGGATAAGGAGCTCCGAGAACTGGAAAAATACTAGATTTGGAGTCAGGAGACTTGGTCCTTCTACTCACCAGTCATGTAGTCTTGGGCAAGTCATTTCCTTGCAGTGAGTCTTAGTTTTAGTTTACTCATATGTAAGATGAGGGGGTATATGTGATGTCTGAAAGTTCATCTCAGCTTTGAATCTGTGTGACTGTAGGCCTGTAGATACTGTTTTATGAGTTGTATTTAATGTATGTTAGTCAGCTTTGTCATTCTAAGGTTTGATTTTTATTCCTGCCTCAGACCGGCTTTTCTGTTCTTTTGTATTCGTTCTAATGGGTATCTAGAAGCAATGGTCATTCTAAACTCTGAATACCTTGTTTGTTTAACTGGAGGGGAGCTCTTCAAAACCAGCCCAACTCTTCTGTGTTTTGTTTTTGTTTTGGTTAATTTTTTAACTGGTAGGGCTCATGTATTTGATTTGGCACAGATGAATTTAGTATAATTATGTTATCTTTTCATTATTCTTTCCATATAAATTTAATGGGGGAAGGTTCCGGGTAGCAAAAGCTTATTTGAAATAACGTGTGATAAAGCAAAAGCACGTTGACTGCTTATCACCTAACCTCCTGGGCTTGGGAGTGTTTGCTCACCTTTGGTTGGTAGTGGGTTGAGACTCTTCTCTTTTGGGGGGCTGTTCCTGTCAAGTGCTCAGTGAGAATTGATCTTCTCTTTTCTAGGATGCCTATTATCATGCTGTATGGTAGACTGTAATAATTGGTATTACCTTTTGACTTGACTAGACCGCAAGTCTACTTGACTTTCCTGAGTAGAAAGTCATTTTTGAGATGTTCAAAATTTTACGTCAAGGAGGATTTTAGGATTTTCATGTTTTACAGCTGAGGAAATTGAGGGCTGGAGTGCCCAGATGATTAGTGAAGTGGCAAAGACTAGGCTCTGCATTAATTCAGCTTTATTGTTTTTCCTTTTCTTCTTGGAGTGGGCATGGGAAGTAACTTGTTTTTCTGATACACACACACCTGTTACTATATATATATATATATACACACACACACACACCTGTTAGTGTATATATATATATATACACACACACACCTGTTAGTGTGTGTGTGTGTATATATACACACACACGCAATTAAATATTAATATGGGGACTTCCCTGGCGGTCCAGTGGTTAAGACTCTGCACTTCCACTGCAGGGGGCGCGGGTTCGATCCCTGGTTGGGGAACAGATCCTGCATGCCGCAAGTTGCGGCCAAATAAAAAAACCCAATCTATTATATAGAGCTATTTGTATGGAAAATTTTGATCAGTTTTTTTTAAGAAATGTGTCCTGTTTGCAAAGACACGGTAAAGTTTCATCTTATAGACTATAGGCAATAAAGCTAACAATAAACCTTATTTGACACAAACCATATTCCCATTCTCTGTTCATTTGAGAAAAGTCTAGTATGTTCAGTAGTTTCAAGGATATCATTTTAACTTAAAAGGTTCTGATATATTTAATTTATAAATCTCAGACTGATATAATAGAGTTTTGGAAAACTATAAGAAGTGCCTTGTTAATGTGTGTATTCCTATGTAAAACACATTGCTTCTCCTGTGTATATTTTTTAACATTAAAGAAACGCACATTTGAAAAAAAAAATAGTAATATGTACACACAGTGTGTATGCCATTAAATAGTATCTCATCCTTCAGTTAAGCACATTTTGTGGGGCTTCTGCTACATGTTGGTTCTAGTCTTGGGTGTATGATGGAAGAGCTTAGTCTGTGGGAAAGACAGACCATTACAGAGCAGTATGATAATGAGCATAGGGAAAGAGGAAGTAAAGGATTCTTCACCAGAGGCACATACCCCAGTCTTGCAAAGAAAGAACAGCTTATTGGAAGAAGTAATGTTTAAAAGGAGGACCAGGATTCTGAAGTGTTTAAAAGGAGGACCAGGCTGAGGAGCTGGTGGGGAAGATGTGTGATGTAGGGCAGGGCCTGGAGGACTAGAAGAGCTTTCTAGGCAGAAGGAACAGCACGCGAGAAGACCCTAAGGTGAGAGAATGCTCAGAGTAACTACATAGGGTTTCAAATCAGTTGAATAGTTCTCTTGTAAAAAAGAATACCCTCTTAACTGTCTTCAGTAATGAGCTTGGTATTATCATGGTAAAATAAATCTGTTGTGTTATGTCATATATTGGCTGTGACTAATTAATTTAATGGATTAGACGTAGAGTAACTGAACCAGTGCAATAAAGGGTATGCATGCCATCCTAGTTTAGGCCAGTTGCTTGATCTCATGGCTACAAATAGCATCTTTAAACCTCTATCCAGCCAAGTTGTTGGTGTTTGTTAGTGTAAATGAAGACAAACAAGCTTGGATGGATGGTTCAGTTCAAATGCCTTATTGCTGTTGGGAAAACAGTGCAAATCCTGTAAACGGACCAATAATATCACTGAGATAAAAAGACTCCATTTTTCTGTGTAAAACAGTTCATGGTCTTAACCAGGTTAAAGATAAAAGTTTCATAAGAAGTGATGACAGTGTGCTTGTTTCTGGGTTGAGTGATTGCTTTTGATGTCTCTTAATATGTTTTAGTATTTTGTATACTTTTATGTGAGTATATATTATTTTAATAATAGAAAAAGAATAAATCCCTAGGAAAGTGTTTGAATTTAGTTAGCTATTCACCTAAAGCAGGAACATGAAAAGCATTGAATAAAGAATACTGATTTAATTTCACTAAAGTTTTTTTTTCCTTTTTTTCCCTCTAGAGACTTCTTACCGAGAGTATAATTCTTTGTGTAAAACTAATTGAGGGACGATTCTACAAATAATTATTTTGAACTTTGATATTGAGCAAAGCCGTTAGGATCAGATAGATATATGGGCATAATTTCTGACTTGAGCTTACAGAATATTTGTTCACAGGCATGCCTCAAAGGAATGTTGTGTGATGAAAGCCTTTTGGATTTTGGACAAAAATTTATCATTTCTGTTTTATATTCAGAGTTCACGCAGGGGGAAGATAGCTTCTCAAAAACATTGTGATAAAATTTAAATAATTTTTTTCCTCCTAGTAAATTGACCAGAATTTTCACCATAAATTAAATATAAATGGACATTAAAAGAAATTCGACTTCGTTTCATTCATTCATTCATCTTTATTGGAGTATAATTGCTTTACAATAGCAGATATTTATTGAGGGCTTGTTATGGGCCAGATACTTGGACTGTATCAGTGAACTAAAGAGGCAAAAATTCCTGCCTTTGAGGAGCTTACATTCTAGTGACATGCTTTTTGTGTGTTCATAGTTATGAAACACTTCTTTTGAAATGTGTGGTGTTTAATTTCCATATGTTACATCTGTCTGAAATGTATTCCTATTAAAAATGTAATCAGTTAGAAATTACGGGAAAGCCCACTGAATTAACTGTTCTTTGTACTATCCCTAAATGGTTTCTTAAATATTCTCATTATCCTGTAGGGCCCCTCTTTAAACTGTCCTTCCTTCAGTTTGAGCCTGTGAGTGCCATCCGGGGGAGCTGAGAGGTGACCTCTTTGAAGACAGGCTCATTGTGGTCTTTGCATTCCTAGTACTTGACATATGTTAGTACACGTGTTTATTAAATTAATCTGAACTTCAAAAGTAAGCAAAATAAAGTACTTTATTTTAATAAAAATTAGTTCTTAGAACTATATTCCAATCTCTGGAATAAGGAATGAATTAAGTATATGGATTTTTTTTTTTTTTGGAATGTACTATTCCAATAACATTGAAAGATACCACAGTATTTCACCTGACCTCCCCCCCCCCCAATATTTCATGTAGGAGACCTTCCTTAAATGGTGATCCTTGACTCTGTATGTGTGTATGTAATTTTGGTGAGGTTGATATTCTTTTTCCCATCCAACATTCTATTGTAAACATCTTCAGACATGCAGAAAAATTGAAAGAATGAACAGTGAGTTATTTGGTTATCCACCTTCTCCATTCAGTAATTGTTGTTTTGGTAATTGTTTTTGCCAAATTTGCAAAATATGCATGTATATATAAATGATTTCGTTGAGCTGTTTAGAAGTTGCAGTCATCATGATGCTTTTTTAATCTTTAAATACATGGGCTTGCATTGCCTAAGAATATGGACCTTCTTCTGTACAACCACCATTATCACTTTAGAAAATTAACAAGGTTCCTTAATACCATTACTTTTCTCCACTTGTCTTTAAAATGTCTGTACACAATAGCTGGGTTTTTTCAAACCAGAATTCAGTCAAGGCCTACACATTGTATTTGGCTTCATTTGAATTTTGTCATGGAGTCATTTTTTCAAAAATATTTGTAGTTTTTCCAAGGGCCACACTTAATTATTGAAATACTAAAGTCATTCTATTTCAAAGCACAGTTGTGTCATTGTTTTCAATTTTTATGAACTTTTAATTGGTCTTTGTATATAATTTTCATTTGTCAGCATTGTGTGCTTTAATGAATTTCTCAATGTTGCTTTTCCTAGACCTCAGGGAATCTTGGATTTTTGTGAGATTCGAAGTTTCACTTTGCACATGTTTTGCATTGGACTACATTTTGTTGTCAGATAACATCCTGTGATCAGCATCAGCTTGACTTCAAAAGATGTGAAAGTGATAGGCCAGGTTGTGCACTTGTTAAACTTGCAAGGATTTTTGGAGACTTTTAATGAAAGATCAGTGGCTGGTGAAGGTTTTGGCCTTGTCACCTTTTGTTTCCTTATGTGGTCTGTCGACTGCAGGGATGAGGAAATGAGAACATTCTATCAGTATACGTTACCTGGGTGATTGACAGGAGAGTTGGCCTGTCAGTGTTGTATTAGTTACTAGACTATATAGAAGATAGGTTTTCTATTGATGTGACATAAAGATTGGCTTATGTGAGCAAAGATTTACTATTCAGATGAGTCTAAGGTTAAATAGATTTGTAAATAAGATATGTGAAATAAACATTTAAGGAAATAAACATATTAAGGTGTAGGTAATATAGAGTTTTGGTTTTTAAACTTGGCCCAGTTAAAGGAAATGGGTAAGGAAGATATCAGAGATGAACCATAAATGAGGCTTTATTCATATATCAGTGGAACTAGTACCAAAGAAAATGCTGAGATTTCCTTTGATCATCATTCTGGTTTTTAATTGCTGTGTAATAAATCACTCCAAACTTAATGGTGTAAAACAGTAATCATTTATTATTACTTCTGGCGATTGACAGTACTCAGCTAGGTGGTTCGTATCTAGATTTATGCAGTTGCCGTGAGATGGTAGCTGGAGTCATCTAGGAGATTCAAACAGCTGGGATCTGGAACAGCTGAGGTTTCTCAGGCATCTCTACTTCTGTGTGGTCTCTGCAGAATGGAGTCTTCGAGGTAGCTAGACTTCTTACCAGGTAGCTAAAAGTTTAAAAGGCATGTGTCCCAAGAGACAGAGAGCCAGGCTAGAATGCCTTTTCCTGACATAGCCTTAGAAGTCATGCAGTGTTTCTTCAGCCTCGATCTTTTCTCAAGGAGCAAATCATAAGGCCCATATTCAAGGGAGGATAATTAGACTCCACCTCTTGATGGGAAGAGTGCCAAAGAATTTATGGAGGAACTTCCCTGGTGGTCCAGTGGTTAAGACTCTGCGCTCTGAATGCAGGGGGCCCAGGTTCCATCCCTGGTCAGGAAACTAGATCCCGCATGCCTCAACTGAAAAAAAAGAGCCCTTGTGCTGCAACTAAGACCTGGCACAGCCAAATAAATAAATAAATATTTAGGAAAAAAAAGAATTTATGGATTTCTTTTTTTTAACTATCACGACCATTAAAAAAGATGATAAACAGTAAAGTATAATAGTTCAGAAGGATATTTGGGTACCATGAAAGTTTTAGAAAAGATTGATACTGTGTATTTGAAAATAGAAACAGTGAAGACTTGATATTTATGGCACTGGACATAATGCATTTTGTGGCAGTAGTAACTATTAATGGACATAATATTTCCAGACCGAAGTATTGTACTGGGCAGTTCAACAGCTTAATATCACAGAGCCCCCTCCAGAAGCATCCAGGTCAGAATCATAAGGGGAGCCAAGGTAAATGTGTTTCTTTGACATCACTAGTTTTACTCATACAGTCAGGTGGTTGTTTGGGTGCATTATTTAGGAAATGTGAAACATTTGCTATGTTCTGAGACTTAAAAGATTGAAATGTGGGCCAGTGATTAGTTCTTCACTATGACTCTGCTCAGACACAGGGTGTATTTCCTGCGAAACAGAATTTTCTTTGGACAGGAGCTACTTGGCTTCATCATCCATTTGATTAGTCAGCTTTAGGACTGAATGTTTTCTATTTCCAGAGACACATCTGTCTTGAAATGACTAGGTTTTGCTGCAGAATCTATTTATTTTAATAATCATTTGCATACCTACTATGTGTGAGGCATTGTACTAGCTACTGGCTAGATATTGGCATTTAAAAGAAACCTTACAGACAGTTCCAGAAGGAGAGTTCTAAAAATCGTTTGGGCAGGTCATTGTTGTTGACATAAATGTATAGCTTACCAGTATGGTTAATATGAAGATGATATCTATTTGCATGTAAAGTTTGTTAGATATAGGCCTTATTATTTCATAGCTTTGCCTAAGGTGGTGTATTATTTGTGGTCAGTTTTAAAGTGATATTAGTCATGTGTCATTTTTCTTAGTGTTTTGCAGTTTTTATTAAATGGAATATGTGATGAAATTGCAGCATCTTTTGTGTGAATGTGAAAAAGACCCTGTATTTATTTTGTACATGCAATACCTTTTGTTGTTTTGTCTGTTTCTAGTCAAAAGAGGCTTTGTTGTCATTACAAAATGAAGATGTGGGATTGGACAGTTTCTGAGGGCCTTCCTAGGACTAATACTCAAAGCAAGGAAGAGAGTGGGTAGAATTTCTAGATGGTAAAGATGGTAGGAAGTGTCAGTGAAGTGTCAGCTTAAGTTGAATCATATTTTGGACTTTCTGCAAGCCAAGACAAAAAGCAATGGCTGAAAAATTAACTGCTTATCATGTTACATCAGAGAGAAACTTTTTCTTAATCATGCTCTGAGATACATTTTTAGTGAATCTTTTTTATATTTAGGGCTACTAAAAAGCCCAACGGACAGTGAGTTTTATAGTCAGCACAGAAGTTTTCTTTATGTGACTGTACTGAGCACTGATAAAAGCTGAACTCCTTGTTTTGTGGAGGCCCCTCTATGGGAATTGAGGAGTGTAACTTTCTGGATTAGAATTATATAATGTTTAGAGGCTGATCTGGAAAATTATGCGGTTTGCTCATTTTAAACATTTTCAGCATTGTTACTCCTTACTATATATGAAGCACTACGTTTTCCAAGCATCATCTCATTTAGCAGCCTGGCAGCACTGTTGCAGAGGCAATTTGAGGTGAAGGCAATTGAGCGTGCCTCCCAGGCAGCACAGCTATGGAGTGGTAGGTCTCTAAGCACGGGGTCCTTAGTTATTAAGGCCCGTTAACAGGGTCTGCTGCTGAGGCTCATGGGTTACTGTTATGTGAACTGAAGTTTTAAACATTTGTAGATAAAAACAAAATGTCGCAGTAAAGGAGTGTGCTCCAGCCTTTAAAAGCAGTACATTAACTGTTACCTTGTGCCTACATGAATAAATTTTTTTTTATTGCTTTAAAATTTGATCTGTTTGCAGAGGACTGGCCCATCATCACGTGTCTTTTCTTCCCTCTTGCCTGGGGTTTGGTGGAGGAATGGGGACCGTAAAGTGACAGTCTCCATGCTCAGCTGAGTGTTGAAACTAGGACCGTTCATTTCTGAAGCCAGGGTGCTGGTTCCTATTGATTAAGCCTTTGTTGCACTCTCCATCTGGACATGCTAGGGTGTGAGATGGTGGACTGGGGACACATTAGAATCATTACCATAGTGACACTAAATTGTTTCCATCCTTTGTCGTTTGGCTGAGAAAGGTTGTGAACAGTTAGTCTCTTCTTTGTATGATATTCTGGTATCTTTAGTCAACCTATCTAGTACCTGTAATGTACTAATACCCAGATGTACAAAAAGTTAAGTCATGGTTACATCCTTAAGGAGTTTACTGTGTAGTTAGGAAAATAAAATAGAACTGTTAAAAAGTAGGAGAGCAGTATAGAGATGAAGCAGTAAATGATTAATTGCTAAATTGAGTAGAATTGATGAGAAGTTCTGGAGGAAGTCAAAAGAGAAAGTGTCCACTGGGCCATAGTATCTTTATTACACTTTCTGTAGATATTTGATATATAACTGGGAAGGATAGAGGTAATTCTAAATGTAATTTGGAAAGGTTTAGATAACCAGGATTTTAATAGATGCTATGGATTCACATTATTTTTGCAGTACACATGAGCTAAGAAGTACAGTTTTATCCATGAACTTCAGTTATGTCTAGTTGGTCTTATGTGTTAGTTATGAGATCTGTTTCAGATGTCTATCATTGGTTTTTAATGGGGTATAATGGTAGATATTTGGAGTCACTCTTTGCTGTCTTCATCCAAAGTGGTACTGCCCACCCATAATAGCTCTGGTTCCCCAAATTCCTTTTTCACCAGTTCCTACTTAGCACTCAGCACCTCCTTTTCTTTCATTCAGTCAGAAATGTTAACGCCAGTAATAGCAGGAGCCGTTAATATTTTGTACCAGGCTTTGTACTAAGCATATTGTATGCTACACTACCCTTTTGGTTCAATGTGTAAGTAAACTTTGCCATCACAGAAGTGAATTTATGGTCTAAATTATTTACAGGATGTGTTGAGGGACTCAATCCTTTCCTGGTATTTCAGATCAAAAATCTTGATTTAGTTTAAAGGTCAGGCTTTTAAGTTCTGATTGCTGTGGTTAGAGTTTTTCCGGCTTGTCTACGTTATAGACTATGGCCAAGCCAATAACTTGAGACACTATTAAGAGAGTTTGAAGAAGGAGGGTCAAGCCCCTTTAGACTTGCTGGTTTCAGGGAGAGTGTGCAAGTAATTCCTTCACAAGCCCAATAGAAATTTTTTTCCCAGGGGTTTTTGGTTTCCTTTTCTTTGTTTGCTTTTGGTCTTTGCTCTGGTACTTGCTCTTCTCCCTCATCCCAAGCTCTGTCTTTGTGGACATTCAGTAATCTTTAGAATATTTAAAGATGTTTAAAGTTGCACGTATATGTTTTAAACACAAATGGTATGTTTATTTTTCTATCAGTTTTGTAGATGAAATGACAGTCACTGCTGTGAGGTCGGTTGGACAAGTGAGTCTACATACTTTCTGTATCCCAAAAGGCAAGAGAGTGGAAGTTTTTTTGTTTTTGTTTCTAACTTAGTTAACTGTTTTGGTGACGTTTTAAGGAATTTTGGATCTAGTTTTGATAGTTTTAAAAGTTTTTTTTGAAAGCTTATCCCTGGGACTTCCCTGGTGGCGCAGTGGTTAAGAATCTGCCTGCCAATGCAGGGGACACAGGTTTGAGCCCTGGTCCGGGAAGATCCCACATGCCGCGGAGCAGCTAAGCCCATGCGCCACAACTACTGAGCCTGCATGCCACCTACTGAAGCCCGCGCGCCTAGAGCCGGTGCTCCACAACAAGCGCAGCAAGAGAAGCCACTGCAATGAGAAGCCAGCGCACCGCAACAAAGAGTAGCCCCTGCTCGCCGCAACTAGAGAAAGCCCGCGCATAGCAACGAAGACCCAACACAGCCAAACATAAATAAATAAATTAAAAAAAAAAAAAAAAAGCTTATCCCTTTTCTGTCTTTAGTGTGCCATTTTTTTTTATTTAGTTGAAAGCAAATTTAATTTTTGTCCTTATTGTTATTTGCTAGGTATAAAATTTCTGGTTGGGAATAATTTTTCTTCAAAATTTTGAAGGCATTGCATCATCACATAGCTTCCAGTATTTCTTTTAAGGAGTTCAGTGCCATTTTGACTCCTGATCCTTTTAACTTGACCTACCTTCCCCCCTCCGCCTCCCCCCCACCCCCCCAAAGAAAAAGCGCTTTGAGAGTCTTTCCTCAGTCCATGGTGCTGAGAAATTTCATGTTGATGTGCCTTTATGTAGTAGGTCCTTTTCTCATTCATTGTATTTTGGGCCCCAAACACTTGGTAGGTGCCTTTATTCTGGAAGCTCCTATCATTCCAGGAAATTTTGTTACACATTTTTCTCTCATCCATTTTCTCATTTTTCTTTTTTTTGGAACTCCTAGTAGTTGGATGTTTGACACCTCCATTGCCACTCTGATTTACTTATCTTTCCTCCCTTTATTGTCTATCACTTTGACTTTTTGTTTTATATTATGCCGAAGATTTTTTCTCTCCCGTTGGGCCAGTTTCTCGGGAAAGGAATCCTGGAAGTTAAGAGTGTGGCTGCAAGCATTCTGGGATGGGAGCTGGTGGACTCATTTCAGCAAACAGCTTTCACTGCTTCCAGTGTCCCCATTCCTGCCTGGCCAGGTATCCCCAGGCTGTTATTCTGGTTGAATTTCTGTAAGTAACGGACAGTTCAGTCAGGGTCTGGGAGGGGCAGCCTCAGGCCTATAGGGTGGGGATCTTAACTGCTCCTTATGTGAACTTCCTGTTTGGGGTCACCCCCAGGCTTCACAGGTACCTGGTGCCTCCAGTTTCTAAGAGTTGGTCTGTTCCTCTTTGCCCACCCTGTAGACTTTAGGTTTCAATTTTCTCTTGTCTGCTAAGTCATTTGCCACTTGCTCTATATGATTTCCAGCTTCCAAAAATGTTGTAGGCATCTCTTGCTTGAGTGCTCTAGCCTTCTCTCTTTCTCTTTGTCCTTGTAACTTTAAAATTCACTTGTCGTTTTAGGGGGGTTGTAGGAGGTGGTGGAGATAACTCATGTTTAACTAGAAGTCCTACACAAGAAAATTATTCCTTTTTTTTTTTTTTAAATTAATTTATTTATGGCTGTGTTGGGTCTTCGTTTCTGTGCGAGGGCTTTCTCTAGTTGTGGCAAGGGGGAGCCACTCTTCATCACGGTGCGCGGGCCTCTCACTATCACGGCCTCTCTTGTTGCGGAGCACAGGCTCCAGACGCGCAAGCTCAGTAATTGTGGCTCACGGGCTTAGCTGCTCCGCGGCATGTGGGATCTTCCCAGACCAGGGCTCGAACCCGTGTCCCCTGCATTAGCAGGCAGATTCTCAACCACTGCGCCACCAGGGAAGCCCAAGAAAATTATTTATGTTTATTCTGGATACACTGGTTCTCCATACCTGTTGTCTTAGTCTGCTTGGGTTGCTGTAACAAAATACCATAAACTGGTACATTTATTTTTCACAATTCTGGAGGCTGGAAGTCTGAGATCAGGGTGCCATAATGGTTGGGTTCTGGTGAAAACCTGCTTCTTGGCTTGTAGATGACAGCCTTGTTGTTGTATTCTCTTGTCCTGTCTCTTCTCTTTTTTTATTTTTAAAATTTAATTTAACTTAATTTAATTTTTTACTGAAGTATGATTTACAATGTTGTGTTAGTTTTTGGTGTACAGCAAAGTGATTCAGTTATATACGTACGTTCTTTTTCAGATTCTTTTCCATTATGGTTTATTACGGGATATTGAATATAGTTGATCACAGGAAGGCGGTATATAGTTTATTTTTGCAGTTGTATTTTGACTAGCAGACTGCTCTAGCACTATCGACTGTGTAGATGATATGTAAGAAAAATAATTTAAAATCTTAGAATCTTCTTGGCTTCTCGAGGTGTTCTGGAGACCTTTAGCTTTTTTAGTTGTGTAAGAGCCATTTTTTTTGTTTACTAGATAAATATTTATAAATGTTTTCACCGAGATGATGCCACCTTTTTTGAGATGATGAGTCTCAACACCCTTCAAGGCCCATTTCAAAATCCTGACTCCCCTGAAGCCCTGGCCCTCACTGACTCTTCCAACCCAAAATGAATTCTGCCTTCTCTTAGTAATTTGGTTATAGCACTCATCTTGGCAGCTAGTTTAGTGTTTTATTTTTTATTTGTTTTCCTGTGTATATCCTTTGTTTTTACAAGTAGATTGTACACTACTTGAGATGTGTGCATTGTATCAGCTTTTCTTTCTTCCTCAGGCTTCCTAAGGGGGGAGATGGCACAGTTTTCTGTAGCTGTGGCTCATGATTAGGGGCAGCATTCCCAAGTATGTAGAAACCCCCTCAGGTGGTGCCACCGTTCGTCTCCTCTCCCTCCCCAGTGTATTTTATAGTGCAGCTTATTTCCTGTAATACTTAATTCTGGGCATTCAGGAAGTATTTGTTGATAGAATTGGACCCATGGCAAGTGTGATATGATGATAAGAATAGAGGCTGGGAGAGGTTTTGTCTCCTTCTCTCTCTCTGTCACGTCTTAATTGAGTAATTACAGGTAAATCAACCTCTTGTAGTCTTCTGTTTTCTCATTGAAAACAAAGAGACTATTATATCAAGGACTTGATATTAAATGAAAAAAATCTGTATGATTGTTTTTCTGAGATCAAATAAAAGTTAAGAAATATCAAATTAAGTACAATTCTGTGTTGGTGCCAGTTTCTAAGAAAGCTTTCACAGTCCGTGGGTTAGGGAGAAAATTTTTTTATTTAGATTTGTCTTTTCTACTTTATAAATTTGAAATTTATCTTTTAATGAAATATTGGTAGTTCTAGTTTGTTGCTTTTTCTAAATCTTGGCAAGATAAAAAGTTGGCAACCTTATGTTTATTCTTATAATTTGAAGGAAATTTTATTTATCTGTTGTCTAGGAGTCAGAATGTGCTTTATGCCTTAAAACCTGTGACACCCCAGTTGGGGGACAGGTTTCTATATATTTATTTGTTAGACTAAGCTTGTTAATGTTCCTTTTCAAAGTTTCTATCTTTACTGATATTTTGTCTGCTTGAACTATCAGTTTCTGATAGAAGTGTATTAAATTTCTCATTGGAGTTGACATTTTCTCAAATGGTCAGTTTTTACTAGATATATTTTTGAGGTTATGGTATTAGGAACATTCAAATTCTTGCATGTTAAATGTTCTTGGTGGATTATTCCTTTTAATGTTATGTGGTGTCTCTCTTATTCTTATTAATACTTCCTTTTCCTTCACTCTGTTAATATTTGACTTTTAATATGTGCGATGAACCATTTGAATAAGTAGATTTATTTCTACTGTCTGAATTTCGTTTTTTCTGAATCTTTTATTTTGCTGCTTTTTTTTCCTTCTGTTAAGATTCCTAGTTTTCTGCATTTCCTTCCTTTTTTCCTCCTCTTTTGATTGGAAGCCATAGATTGTATTTCTGTTCTTTTAGTGGTTACTATTAAGCTTTTCAGCCACAGTGTTCTAACAAAACCATGAGCCTAACTCCAACTTACAGGATGAACCCAGTCTTCCACTAGGGAGCACTTTGAGCATCATTTCCCTTCTGTGGAGATGTTTATCTTTTATTTGATCTCAGCTTTGTCTTTTGGTTTTCTCTTTTACGGTTGTCTTTCATGGCTGTATATATAGAGTGGAAGAGGTTTTCCAGAGTGAGCACAGTATACCAACTCTACTCCAGCCATTCTTCCATCCCGCCATCCCACTGATTTGCATACCTGCACATAATACTCAGTCAATATTTGTTAATTGATACATATCTTATATCAGTACGTCGTGTTCCTTCTGTTTGTTTTAGTTTTATTCACTTTACTTTTTTCAGCTTTAGATGGAAAGGAAAGTGGAGGGAACTGTCCCACCCAAACCTATGGAAGACCTTTTCACTGACTACCCACATCGAACTTGATGGAGTGCTCAGTGCTAAGAGAAGAAAGGAGGTGTAGAGAATTTAGTCTGGGACAAAGCAACTTTAGAGTCCTACTGTGAATTGATAATATTTATTGATAGTAATCTCATTGTAGGCTGGTTCCATTTTGTTAGGTTTGTTAACTGTTTTGCTCTGTAAACACTACAGATGCCAATTTTTTTTTTGAGGGAACAAGGAGAGCTACACTGTACGTAGCTATGTTGTAGCTAGATGATGGTGGCTGAGTTTTGCAAGCATTGCTGTTCTGACCTAATGTTTGCTAGGACAGTCTGAGATGGCGGTGATTACAGGAGTGCCGCTCCACCATCTTTCTTTTTCAGGAGGTTGAAGTTAGTTATGAAGAGAGGATTAAACCAATAAACTTGTTAGTGCCTGATGCTGAAATATTGAGAATATTGTATCTATGACTGGGAAGTGATTTTCAGGTTAAAAAACCCCCCCCAAAACAACCCCAAACCAGGGGAAAATACTAGCAGCCTGGGGATGATAATTAGGGATTGGCAGATAGATGGGCTAATGTCCTTTATATTCATTCCCAGGCTTAGCTCTCTAACATCATTCTCCACACGCTATCTAAAAGCACCATGTTTTGTGTGTGTGTGTTTGTTTTTTTTTTAAGTGGTTGGCAGATACAGAGTGGGGATTGAGATGGGATGAGAGCCCTCTCTATTAGTAATGTCAATCTGTAAATCAGAGACTGCCTGTTGAATCTACTTCTATTGGGTTGAGTATTTATTGTAAGGTGAAGAATTGGAAACATTTACTGGTGGATCCCATTTATTGGTGGTGGGGGAAGCCAACCCTTTGCTATGGTTGCTGTGTTGCCAGAGGGGAGACATTTGTGTTTTTTTGTGCGCCATAGTGATAAAAACAAAAGGGATCTTGTAAGCCCTTAAATTTGACTGTGGTGGTTTGTAGGTTTGACCTTTTTTTGATGACTTCGATTTGGATCTCTGAATTAGAGACCCAGTGTTAAGAACCCCAGTAGGTGCAGATTTCAAAGAAGCCATTAATTTGATACAGCTTTCCGACCCCCTCTGGGTACACTGATGATCATGCTCCAGCTAAGAAGCAAGGTTGTTGGACAATTAGATTGTAGAGCCCACTTGGTTAGTCTGGCTTTGTGGGAATAAAGATGCCCAGGAAGGTCTGCTTATACTGTAGAAGGGAAATATTGAAATCTATTGCTGTCTCCTAAAAGTAGATGATTTTGAATCATAGTTAAAGATCTTTAATTTTTCTACTTAAAGGAATGAAAATGCTGTTGCCATGTTACTTGGATTAAAAAAATTGTCTGCTATAGATACATGTTAACAATATAATTTTAGGCAGAGTAAGATTGTTTGTTTATGGCATTTATCTTTTTAATCCCTGTTTATCTTTTTAATCCCAGTAAGAAAATAGGGAAATCAGTTTTGTTTAGATAAAGAAAAAAGAGGAAAGGTAGTTTGTCGCTACTGAGCTCTACCTTTTGGAGGGAGTGGCCTTCTCTGTGCTAGGCCCCCTCCACGGTTTGGGACTACTACTTCCGGGAGCTTAGATTTCAGATCAATGTCCTCTGGTTTCCCAAGACCTTACTAGAAAGAATGGCCTGTTTGTGTTCCATGTTTAGTGTGTCCCAAACAGTGTTCACTTCAGTTTGAAAAACACAGGATTAAGCGTAAACATGTTTCTTTATTTTAGGACTTATCAGAATCTAATAGAGGTATGTGGATTGTGAATTTCTAAGAGGGGGCTATCCTAAGCAACATTTCCAAAACTTGAAATAGTAGGGTTATTAATATCTCCCTAAATGGACTATTAATCTTGTGACTGTTTTAAGCAGTCCTTACATGTATTCGTGGTATTTTAGAGTAGTGATTTCCGAACTTAGTTGATCATCAGCATCACTTTGGGTTGCTTAGAAATTTTTTTTTAAAATTTTGAGTTGATAATATGTGATTCAAATTCAAAAAGTGTACATTGGCACTCAGTGAAAAGCTTCCCTCCCTGCTCTGTTTCCTAGCTGCCTACTTCCTATCCTCATAGGTGACTAAATGTTATTCCTTCCAGAGACATTTTATGAATGTGCCATTATTTAGCCAGAATATAAATTACTGAGTCTTGTATTTGGAGATTTCTGATTTAGTAGGTTTGGGTGGGGTCTGGTAATATGTCTTTTAAAATATTCCTTAGACAGTGGATGATTAGCCAGGTTTAGACACTGTTATTTCAGATGGTACACATTACTTTTGCATGTGACATATTATTCAATTCTTAAAACAACTCTGTGAAGCAGATATGGTAAGCACCATTTTTGGCAGAGGTGGAAACATGAGAGCAGGAGATGTTAAATGACCTATTCAAGGTCACGCTCCTTTTTTAATGGGGGAGCTGAGACTCAAAAAAAAACCCAGGGTTCTTTTGGGTATCTAGGTAGAACGTGGTTGGCACTAACTTTGCCTTTTCGTGGCTACAATGCTGATGATTGGCTAAACAACCGAAAAAAAAAAAAGAAACCCCAAACAAATAAAAAATTAATATGGCTATTTATGTCCAATTCTTCCTATTTTGGCACAGCATTAAATGTTGGAATATTTTGTTGCATTACTTGCCAATAGATGTCCAGTAATTAGACTTTCTCTAGTTTGCATTTTAAGGTGCTTAGCCAGTTAGACTCATGTTATCAGTTTCAGGCACTTATACAGGCGAGTTGCACACAGACTTTTATCTGTACTTTTGCTTCCTGATGAGCTCACTTTCTCTCTTCCCTTTGCTTCCAGCTTCCTTTTGGCCCCTTCAGTACATTTCCTTAACACCAACCCAGATTAAGCCATGGAGGAGGGAGGGGTGGAGGGAGGAACAAGACTGTCCTCTAAGTGGAGGGACTGGGAGAGTATCCCCAGCTGTAAAGTACCGAGTGATTTCCTTGTCTGTCTGGTAAACTCTTTCTGGGGATGATTCTCAAAGAAAGTTAAAGAATTCTTCTTAGTATTGTAGGACCATTTGATTTGGGGTAGAACCTCCGTGGGGTTATTTTGTAGGACAATATTCCTTTGGTGTGTTTTAAAAAACCTAGTCTCATAATATTGGTTTCATAGCAGAACAGCTAAAAATCTTTAAGAATGACTATGAAAAGAATAAAAAAGCTGCAGATCCACCATTTTGAAGCAGTGTAGGACTTAGAGCAGGGACATGAATGCCCATTCATTTGTTCAGCCACCCATCCATCAGCTGGCAGGTGCTGGGGATTTAGAAATTAGTAAAACCCGGTTCTTGCCTTCATAGAGTTTGTCAAGCCGTGAAAGAGACAAATATTTCATCAAACAAGTAGTTACAGCATAAGTACTGTGGAAGGAAGTATGACCCAGGGGACTCAGAGAAATGCCTAGTTTAGCCTGGAGTGAAAGGTGAGTTAATGTTTCCAACAAGTTCTCTCAGCCTGCCCTCCAGGGGCTAGTAGCTGTAGACCTGTAGAAGGCAGCGGGGTATAGTTTATTCTAGGCTGAAGGAGTAGATAGGTGTGTACAAAAAAAATAAAATAAAGAGCTCCCTGGTGGTCTAGTGGTTGGGATTCAGTGCTTTTGCTGCTGTGGCCTGGGTTCAGTCCCTTGTTTGGGGAACTAAGATCCAGCAAGCTGCGAGGCGTGTCCTCCCGCCCCCCCCCCCAAATAGTACTTTGTGAGTATAATCTAGTGAAGGACTTGGGAGAGTATAGTGATATTTGGGGTATAGAGTGCCCAGGAAGAGTGAGGAGATGAGATTGGAGGTAGTAGGGGCAAGAAGAGAAGGAATCTCTCACTCTTGTGAAATAACAACCCATGCGCAAAATACACAGAGTTAGAGTGCGTCTGCGGATTTCTGGTTCCAAGAATTCCCAGACTTAGCTGTCATTCTCTGGTTCCTCGGGTTCCTACAAGACCTCCAGATTCAAATTGGGCCCTATTTAGTTTGGCAACCGGTTCAAGCTAGAACTTGGCAGATTTGAAGCAGCAGTATATAGAGCAAGCTATCCAAAGATGAAAAATATAGTTCAGTAATAATGCTAATGGCTGCCATTTATTGAGTGTTTAAGTGCTTGGCTCTTTCCAAGGTACATTACAAAATTACCTTTAATCCTTATAGCAGCCCTACCAGACAAGTGGTTTTATCTCCATTTAACAGACCAAGATACCTTCCAAGCTCTGGGAGGTTAAAGTAAGCTTGCCCAAGGTTACAGAGCCAATTAATGGAAGGGATGGAATTGAACCCAGGTTTGTTAGTCTGACACCACAGCCCATTCTTTTCCCACTCCACCGTGCTGCCCCTCACAGGACTACAGGGCGGCTCCCAGGGCAGATGGAATGGCAGCTCAGGAATGTAAAATGACCATTTCAGAGGCAGTAAAAACTGCCGTTTCAGCTTCAATGTTAAAAGGGCAACAAGAAGCCATCCCAGTATCTGTCATTTAAAGAAGCTTTCCTGAATCTAATGGCATCAAGATCCTTGGTCAGGAACCTAACCTCCTAATTGTCTTGTTTTATGGAAAAATCAGATTTCATCACAGGTATTTTCAGTTTAGAGTTCTATCTCAAGGACTGAATACCTTGCCAAATGGTAGCATTTATATTACAAAGTGTGTCAGTTATCTCATGAGACCTCTGATTTGTAGGTAGAGTTGAAATTGGGTTTGTAACAATTTGTGAATACATTATCTGCGTTTGGCAGATATTTTAACGAATGATGTTGCAGATATTCAGAATGTGGCTATGGCCTAAGGGTGAAGAAAAACCAAGACCTTTCTCTTGAAATTTTGGCTGGATGCTACACTTTTTGGACAGGAGCACTAAAGGAAGTCTTCTCACCCTGTTAGCACACAAGTTAACCAAGTTTGAGTCTTGTACGTATGTATAGTCTTACTGTTAAGCAATTGAAATTAGATGAGACAGAAATACTTAGGAAATTACCAAGAAGAATTAATGTATAAAGGCCATATCTTTTATCTTTTCCTACTGAATTTCTTGTCCATTTGGCATGTGTATTTTCCTTTTCCTGTTTTGAATGGAACTGAAAATAACACAGTTGGTTTTGCTTTAAAGGAAAATGACTCATTTTCTTGTGTTCAGCATTTAGTTTCTCAGAGATGTGTTTATCTTTCAAATGGCACAGTAGTTTGGGATTTTGGTCTCTTTTTCATTTTATTATGAAAGATGTTATTTTTGGCACTATATAGGAATTTCTAACCAGAATATTTTCTGTGTTAAGGGAAGAAATTATTTGTAAGTATAATGTCTTTTTCTCTATGATAGTTGCAGAGTGTTTCTATAACATGAATTTTCTCATCTTAGTTTTATAGAAATCTCTGAGCAGTTTCAACTGAAAACCATTTTAGGAGAAGAATTAAAAGAATTTCCCATTTAAAATTTGTATCATTTTCTCAGTTTACAGTATTTATTTAGAAACTTCTCTTTTTTTTGGTCTTGAATGTATCTTGAAGCTGAATGTCCTGTATTATTTATTTAGGGTAAAAAGAACACGTTTTATAAACTGGTATTTGTTCTCTCCATAGCACAAAGTATGTATAAGTCCTACCTATAACTGGTTATTCGGGAAGCTGACAGATGGGTTTTTTCCTCTACAAAAGCCATCATTGTGTGACTTGGGGTCTTTTAAAAGTAAAGTCAGATGTTTGCTACCTGGCACCATTTTTTCTTGGGTGGGCAAAAAAGTGAGAAATTGTCAAGTCAAATTTAAAGAAATAAAATGTGGTTAAGACTTACGTCTAAGCAAAGATTTATTAGGGATCAACTTACAAGCTGAGATTTGCATTATAAAACTGAGCAGATTACTCTTCACCAAGGAAATATCCTTTTTTAGAGGGTGGGAGGAATAATCTTCTGTATCAGTGGTCTCAAACTCAAATGCCTACAGGTGCTGGGCAGGTAAGGGCACCTCTAGTCACCACTAGGCAATATAAGCTTGGTTGCTAGATCTCATTTTTCAAGAGAAGCTAGAAATCTGAAAATCTGTCTGAAATTTTCCAGTTTTACATGTTGGCCAAGAATCTTTAACAATCTTTTAAAAATTTAAAATGCCATGTGATTCAGTATCATGTGTACATCTGTAGGCTGGCAGTTTGTGACTTCTCCTTAAGGCTCCCCCCTCACCCCTTTTAGTAATTGACTATAGCTTTTGCATATAAATCTTAAAGAGGTTCTTTCTGATCCTTGCCTCTACTGCCTCCCCCTCCCCTATTGAAATGATAAACATTTAGTTCCTCATGGGTACTAATACTATCAGGAAGGCAGGATTAAAATTTTCATATGCTTTATGCTATGTTATGCTACATTGCTGTACCATTTTACATCTAAAGAGAATCGTGCATGGGTAAATTTATTCAGAGTGCAAGACAGACCAGTGGGTTTTAGTATTAACAGTATTAAGAGTTCATTAATAGGGTTTCAGATGCTCCATTCTAACCAACCTTTTAGAAACCATCACTTGTTGAGTTTTGGTGGAGTGATTTTTTTCTTCTCTGGGTGTGTTGTCTAAATAACTATATTGCTTCTCTCATTAGCCACCCTCCCCCCATCCCCGATTCCTGAGAAATCCTGAAGTTGGGAACCCATGATAAGGGTTAAATTCACATAGAAGCAGTACAAAATGGATTTTTAAAACTGTATCTGAAAATTGAATGTCTTGAAGTTAAATTTCAGACCTACAGTGAGAGTCTTTCATAATCACACAGATGAAGGGAATCACCCCTAATCTGCTGGTGCTTCTTGTTTGGGGCAAGGCAACCCTAATCCCTCTAGGCTCTTCCCAGCCATCCTCAGACCGATGGGTCAAGGTAGCTGCTAATATTTTAAGTCACAACACAGAGTGGGTAGGTGGGCTGAAAGCCTTTATCTCGTCCACACATAAACAAATCCACAGTGCAGCATGAGGAGGAGACTCAGTTGACTTCTTCCATTTTACACCCAAGACGCCCTCAAGGGCCTCCACTTTGAGCATATCTTAGGTGGCTTGCTCCAGGACTGTGCGAAAAGGGATTTGGGGTTGGGATGCCCACTGTAGTGGATTGAATAAGCTAGCTTCAGGCCTTCAGTTTGCTGGTGGGGGTGGGAATGTGCCTGGCACAAGTAAATGACCATCTCAGAATGCCCTCTGCAACTTTGCCCAAAGTACATCCTTTTCTCACATTACAGTGGCTGCCAGGCAGGACCATCATGTGATAGCTTGAATTTATTGTTATTGTTGATGATGTGGATAGTTGGCATGCTAGGAATGATTTCAGAGGGGGCAATATATATAGTGTGGTGCAGTAGTTTGTATAAAAGAACAGTGTTGTGGACGGACTCCCTATACTCAGGAACGTGCATGGACGATATAGTGGGAAGACAATGTTCTGTGGTTGGAGGTGGTTTTGGCGCCTCTCTCTGCCATCTATTTAATAACATAGTCTTTGCTCCAAGAGGGGGAAAAAAAAGTGCCCTTTGATTGCTTCTTCAGTTTTAAGTTTTAGATAGTTTGCTTTTGGAGAAATGCCAGAAATATTCCTACAGTATTTCTTCTTCTGCAAGAAGGAAATCTGGGTACATTTGCATTTTGGCAATACCTGCCTTCTCTGACATGGATGACAAGAGGTGATCTTTAAGACATTTTCTGCGGGAGTCTGTGAATTAGTGTTGTAGGTAACCTTTCAGTGACTGGCTGTTGTTTCTTTGGATTATTAAGCCCTGTACTCCAAAATGGATCTGTAACAGTTTTATTCCACGGATGGTTATCTAGAGAGTAGAGTGAGGTCACTTTAAAGGTAGTTTGCTAATATGATTATTGGTGAGTGGTGAGTTATTAAATGTTTTCGCTGTGTTAACTAGTCTGCTTATAAGATTTATATGGGCGACTATCCTAAAAGAAATCTGTATATTCACACTTTTCTTGCTTGTTCTAAACTTCAATTTGAGGTGGAAGACCTAAGGAGTAGTTTTGTTGAGTTTAAGGTCAGGAATCTTTTCTGTCTCTGAAATGTAACAAGTGTTATTGTACATTTTTCACTGTTGGAACTGTTATCTAAAGAAGTGGAAGAGTGGGGAAATACTTGGTAAGTTTTATCTCTTCTTTGCTTAAAGTCTGAAGCTAGTTCAGATTGAAACACAAATGACCGTAGAATGTCAAGTAGACAGTAAAGGTCCTTTGTGAGGGAGAAGCTGTAGATTTATGTAGGAAGAAAATCAGAGCTACCAGAAAAGTACATGGAGGAGGTAGCATTTGAGCTGGGCCTGAAATAATAATAATGTTCCTGGAGGAAATGTACTGGGGGCAGATTATGCCACTTTCTACCATTAAAGTGAGTACTGATACACGTGAAACGTGGGTGAGTATGCCTGATCTTACAGTTCCAGGGATAGCAAAAGGATCATCTTGTAGAAGGTGGGCTGTCAGGAATATCTTTATGTCCTGGAGACTTGGAGCCTTTTAGGAATCCAGATATACCTAAACTTTTTACTTTTAGAAATTTAGCTAGGAATCTAACAGGTTTCATTTTAGGGGTGTGTGTGTCTGAACAGATGGCAGGGGATTTAGGATTAGGGCAGGGAATTGTAAAACTGAAGAACCTGCGTTAAGTGCTACTGTCAATTGAGGGTCATCAAAAGATGACTAATCTGTGAAATTATAATGTCAAATTTGGGGGAAATGAGACTGAAATTGTAGGGAATTTCAAGGGCAGCTATGAAATACGTTACCCTCTGGCAAGTACTGTTATACTGATTTCTCTATTAACATCAGTTTGCTGTTACCTTACCTTGGTGCTCAAAAAAAATTCCAGCCTCTCGATCTGTAAAATGTCTATAAATTTGAAGGAATAAAATAGGTTATTGAATCAGAATATAGAATAAATCTTTGGTGTAGGAGTACTAAGGATTGTCAGAAGCTCACTGCTTACCTATCCATTGTGTGTTAATAGCCACCTCACGAAGGCTTTCCTGCCTGGCTCTGAAATGAGATTAAATGCTGAGTTAGGTTATTTTGTAATGTTATGCTGTGTTCTTAAAATTGTTTTCCTTCTCAATCACATGTAAAGATTTATTCTGAAATGGAATTTGGTGAGCTGTAGGGTGGTTTACATTTTACTTTAAAAACAGGGAAAACTTTTGTTAATATCGCTGTGAGAGGAAATATAGTTAATAACTTGAAGCATTGTAAGCTTTTGGAGGAAGATCCTTTAAATTAGGTGAGTGCCTAATACTTTTGTAGAGACATTTAGTAACTCAGTAAATTTAAATGAATATGATCAGTGGCCTGCGGTTCTGGGATTTACAAGTCTGCTGAAGACTCTATAATGTAAAGGGGAACAAAGTACTCCTTATTTTATAGTAAGTACCTTTTTTTTTTTTCCCTTTGCTTGAAGGTTTCTTTGTTACTGTTATCTGGGATCCATGTAAACTAATGTGTATGGGGCCAATTTAGTCATGATAACTATCTTGAGATTTGGAAAAATGATACATTTTCTGTAAATTTTGCGGATTGAATTTAAGAAATTAAACAAATTTGATATTTGGGGAAATACTCTAAGTGTCCATGTAAAATTAATTTGTGTATGAAAGTTTCAGATGGGTACGATGAAATTGAATATGACAGTAAGTGCTATTTCCATATAAACATTACATAAATATCTTCCATTGATATATTTGCTTTTCATACATTCATAACAATTTCAGGACTGAAAAGAACCAGAGAGGACTATTAGTCTTTCTTCACATAGATGAGACCGGAAACCTAGTGGGCTTAAATGAACCCAGTTGGTAGTAGATGAGCTGGGAGTAAACCCCAGATTTCCTGCTATCCAATGGGTATTATTTCCAGTACAAATGGGTGTACATTTCAGATGGAGTCCACCATGATTTTTAATATTAGAAAATTTGATGTCAGTAAACATTTCCTCTGTCCCCTTCCTAACCTGAAGTTTGCTTTTGAGTTCTTGACTTGTTATTTTCTAGCATCTTGATATCCTCAAACCTTACTTTAGTTTTATAGATATTATTTGCCTGGAATGGTATTTGGAGCCATGAAAGCATCATTTAATTCTTAATCTCAGTTATTGTACAGCTTTGAAAAGGCTTTGACAAGTTTTATCCCCCCCCCACCCCGTATTCTTTGTGAAAACGCTAGAGACAGTGTTGGGCTAAGAAAAAAGGAATGGAAATGAATGGGTTTAGTTGTATGCTGGTGAACAAGTATCTTTCGGAAGTGTCACTACTATGGCTTTTGGGAAATCAAACCTTTCTTAGTCTTTTCTCACAGTCTGGCTCTAGTCTGTAGTCTGGTGAAGAGTTTTATGAATTACTCATAGTCAGTGTGGGCTGAAGAGAATGAGAACTCCTGCGTCTGCTCCGGGTCTTCTCAGGGCTGTTGTTATTGCCCAGAATGGAGCCTCTCAGTTTGGAGCCTCCTAGTCTATTTTCTTCTCCCCATTTTCTAGTCAGCCTTCTCTCAGAGCTCATGAGTTCCACAGTGCATTATTCTTACGGTGTTTTATCTTGCCTTGAAACACAGATATGTGCCTTATAAATGAGCAAACTGGGATTTGGTCAAAAAGCTTGACTTTACAGGACTGAAGAAGACACATTTTTGTTAATGAAAGGCTAGAAAAATGAAAATGTATTTTATTGAGGGCCAAGTCACACATGATCTGATGTTATTCTTTGGGAGTGAGAATAAAATCACTAGTGAGTATTTACTTCTTGGTAGACAAATTAAGGCATCATTTGAAAGTTATTTTTGCTTAGAAATATGATTTAGTGTTGGACATTTGCTTGTACGTATTTTAGTGTTTGAAAGATACTCCTCATCATTGAACAGAGGTTAGAACTTTACTGGATAAAGTAAAATTGAAGGACAACTGGCTCCTATTAGGACCTCTTTATCAAAATAATTAGATTTGGCCATATGTTATATGATTGGTGGTAGCTTTTAAATCCTAAACTGGCTTTAAGGCATGATTAATTTTGAGTATGTATACCACTTTCATCTGTTAGGACGAATGATTGAAATTTGATTTCATGTATTTTTGTCACTCTCTAGAAAGCAAAACTTAGGGAATTCCCTGTTGATTTACTGTTCTAATTTTTTTCCCTGTTGTTCCTAAAATGCTCAGTTTATTTTTAAGAGAATAATTTCTGGAAAAGTTTTCAAAGACATTTGTTTTGGTAATTTAATAGAATTGAACTCTTAAAATCTCTACATTTGAATACATCTTTGTATTATAAAATGGCTTCCTTAGGTTGACAAAAGTGCCCAATTTAAATGAGTATTACAATATTTTATATTAATTCAAGACTGTTTCTTTGAGAGAAACAGCAAAATCATAATAGATAACATGAGTTAATATCTTTCTGTTAGACAGCCCTTTGAGATTTTTCTAAGCATATTCAATACTCTTAAAAATGTGAGGTGTTATCCTTATTTTATAGATATGGGCACTAAGGTTTTAATTTATACAATTATGTGTCACAAGGTCCTTCAAGAACTTTTGAGACTATTCTCACCTTAAGTCAATTTGGCTTTTGCATTGTTTCTGCCTCTTTATATTAAATTCTTAATAGATATGTGCTTCCCAGATATTTTCATTTCATCATGTACATGGACATTCAAGAGTCTCTTGGCATATGTAGTACAGTGTTTAAAAACTGGCTTTCCATTGGGCGTTGGTTCGAGTACCAGTTCTACTGCCGGTTTTTTAAATAAACTCTAGAAGCTTCAGTTTCCTCATCTGTAAAATACTAAGATGATGATGACTGAAGTTGCAAATGAGGTGGTGAGGGAAGGCAACTGCAGGGTTGACTTGTGATCTTTTTTGGGACAGAAATCAAAGATAATAAAAAAACATTCTTGCTTAGTAAAATTTTTGTATGCTACTGTTAGAGGTTACCAAATCAGAACTGTTTTGTTTACAAAGGCTTTGTACATGTGGTTTATTTATGTTTTGTTTTGTTTTTAAAGGTTACGGGAAGTTTCAGAGAAACTGAACAAATATAATTTAAATAGGTAAGAGATTTAAGATATTTTACATTTCCTGAAAAGAATGATTTTAATTAGGAAAAAGTACTCATATTTAGGCAGCAGCTATTAAGAAAATTTTAATCTAACTATCAAATTTTTATGGGTTGCGTTCATTTGAATTATAGTTAGTGTTCATACTGATTTTTAAAAACTCTGCCATACCAAAGAGCTATAATGACTATGTAGATATAATAATCTCTTTCAATTATTGCTTTAAAATATGTAAATATTAGTTTTTTAAAACAAGCTCTACTAGCAATTTTTTTCTTTTGTTAATTGGATTTTCTAAAAAACCCTAGGATGCATTTGCCATTTAAAAAATAATTTTGTTTGCATACTTTTCTTTATTTCCCAGCCATCCCCCTTTGAATGTGTTGGAACAGGCTACCATTAAACAGTGTGTGGTGGGCCCAAATCATGCTGCCTTTCTTCTTGAGGTAAACCGTTTACTCTACGGTTGAGAAATGAAAATGGATGTTAAAATACAGCTGTGCATCATCATGTGTCTCCCTTTTCAACCGTGGAAAACAGCAGTTTCTTGCAGTAGTTCTTCCAGAGACCACCCAGTTCCATTTCCTTATTGTATAAATCCCCTGGCCCGGAGAAGGCTCAAATGATTTACTAGAGGTTGAAACTAGTTAGTAAGAGAATGGAGAAGTTCCTGATATCTAGTCATTTCCTTACTCTGAATTCTGTTAGATTGAGATATTTTAAATTATTTTTACTGGTTTTATGATAATGTATACAGACCATACTTCCCCAGCTCAGGTGTGAGTGCCTTCTAGAAGGGAGCTTATTTGTTGCCTTCTGAATTGACAGTGATAGGTACATAATTTGTTCGTTGAATAAATTCAAGTTTTAATACACATTTTTACTTTGGAAGTTTCTTCTATTTTCTTTGCTTCTAGGATGGTAGAGTTTGCAGGATCGGTTTTTCAGTACAGCCAGACCGATTGGAATTGGGTAAACCTGACAATAATGATGGGTAAGACATTATGTCTTTTCCATTTAATAAATACTTAGCTCTTAAAGGTATTATATTACACCTGTGTTTTGATTTTGGGAACCCTCAAATTAAAAAAAAAAAAGCATTGTAGAAAAGGAGATGCTTAAAATAGAGTGAAATGGTTACTTTGTAGTTTGATTTTAATTTTTATGCAAGCAGTGATTTATAGCTAAAATATTTGCATTAAAAGTAGCAGAGGAGTCAATGATCACTTAACAGAAATAGGTTACCAGAAGAATGATGTGTATGTGGTAGGGCCCAAGACAGATCTGCTCTTTGAGTGAACTGACTTTTCGGATCATGTGTTTTCCCTTTTAATATTCCCAAATCAAGTAGCTCAATTTGAAAATGACGGAGTCTTTAAAATTTTGGCCTTTATAAGTGACGTCATATAAAAAAGGTTGCTAGATAACGTATGATGACTTACAGTTGACTGCTTCTAAGGAAAATATGATTACTTTAAAAAATCTAAGGAACAATTCATTTGCAGTTAAACTGTGAAAACAATTTCAAACAGGAACTGGATTGTTATGAAGCTAGAAATTGTTAGGTTTGCTCTTTGATCTGAACTATCCATTTGAGTAACAGTAGTCAGAGAATTGTTAGGCTGATATTTTACCACAGTAAGTCCCAGAGTAGTAAGGCCTGGAATTCCAGGCTTGTTCCTAGGGATTTTGGGACTGTTCTGTGACTTTTCTACCTTTTGATTTTTTCCCAGGTCAAAGTTGAATAGCAATTCGGGGGCAGGGAGGACATCGAGGCCTGGTAGGACAAGCGACTCCCCGTGGTTTCTCTCAGGTTCCGAGACTCTGGGCAGGCTGGCAGGCAACACCCTGGGGTAAGTTGTGGTCAGAAGATGGCATCCACTGGTCTGGGTTGTTGCTCTGTGAGTGCTCATTTCATGTTAGCCAGCGATGGAGTGAGGGAACTCCTGAGCTCTCAGCAGGGGCTCCTGTTGCGCATGGTGAGCCACCATGATACAAAACACCCCACATAGGCTGATCACAGTTAACCTAGGTTTTTGTCCTTCTAAAAATGTATAATGGCTGCATGCATTTATCGTGTCATTTATGTTATTTAAAAATTTTCAGTGATACTATCTTTGGTCTTATTTGTGACTAATTCTTGGGTAAAAAAAAATCTAACATTTCTTTCTTTCTAGTGTCCAAATACGGTAGTTCTTTCTGAATGAATTTAGTGAGGCTTGAAACGATTATGTAACTGAATTTTACAGCCTTTAATGAAGTTTTTACTTTAAAAACATTATTGTGGTATACTTGACACATAACATTATATTAGTTTCAAGTGTACAACGTAACGATTCAGTATTTGTATATACGGGTGACCCTTGAACAATCTAGGGGTTAGGGGTACTGACCTCCTGCACAGTCAAAAATCCACTTGTAACTTTTGACTCCCTCAAAACTTAACTACTAATAGCCTCCTGTTGACTGGAAGCCTTACATTAACGTAAACAGTTGATTAATACATATTTTGTATGTTATATGTATTATGTATTGTATTCTTATAATAAAGTAAGCTAGAGAAAACAAAATGTTATTAAGAAAATCCTGAAGAGAAAATATATAAACAGTACTGTACTTATTGATACCGTAAGTTTACATCATCTGTTTATAAGATGAATTGTCTGTCATTACCTATGACAGTATTGTCCTATCTGATGCAAAACTCTAGATGTTATATGTATTACTAACACTAGACATCAAAAAGGAAGAGATAATGTGAAAAATTCATATTTATTTACAGGTATAGTGATTCATGAATTGGTAACAAAGCAGCAGCAGTATGATTACCTCATGGTAGCCTAACCTATACACTAATGAATGAATTGGTATAAAAATTTTATGGCATATAGTATTACAGTCATATTCATCATATAGTATTAGAAACATTGTTACATTAAAAAAAAACACGCTTACCTGTGATGATAGGCTGATATGCAGTTTCTCCAATTAAGAGAGAGAGAAGCATTATGTATGGTAATGTAATTCTATGAAAGCAAAGGGGTAAAACAGTAAGAAAACTAACACATTGTTAATTTTATATTAAATATCACTCACCTTATGCCTATGTAAGCATAGGCTAGTATCTACAAATATTTTATGCATTCATGACCTACCTAACTTTTTCTTAATTTTTTTTGATATTTCCAGGCTACATGATTCGTCTGTGAGCTTTTTCAAATCACTGCAAATCTCCAAAAATTTTTCCAATATATTTATTGAAAAAAATTCACATATAAGTGGATCCACACAGTTCAGTCTGTGTCGTTCAAGGGTCAAATGTATTGTGAAATGATCCCCACAATAAATTTAGTTAACATTCATCACCATATATAGTTACAAATTTTTTTTCTTGTGATGAGGACGTTTACGAGCTACTCTCTTATCAACTTTCAAATATGCAGTACAGTGTTACTAACTATAGTCACATTATATCTCCATGACTTATTTATTTTATAACTGGAACTTTGCACCTTATTTTTACTTTTAAAATTATTCGTAAAATTTTTACTTTTTAAACTAGATACTCAACTCTTCTTCCATTTTATCTAAAGTTGATATGCTGTCAACTAAAGGAATCATATACAGATTCCAAGCCAGATGATTTTATTCATTTTATACCTTGATTTTTGAATAGCCAAATATTCTGAAATTACTCATTTAATGGTTAGACAAATGCCAAATCAGTCAAGTCAGCATATGTGTTCAAAGGCTGATCAGAGAAATATAACTAGAAGCAAATTAAATTGTTTGAAAATATAATTAAGGAGAAGATGGTTTTTAAACATTTTATTTTGACTGAATTTCTAGGTAAAGTTACATTTAAAAATTGAGATCCCAAGGTACTTATTTTCTCTTTTTTGTTTTTATGCCGAACTAAATTTAACTTGAGGTCAGAGGGAGGTCATTTAGTTGAGTGCATCCTTTAGCTCATTCTGTGCTAGAACTGTTCATTGGAAACATAGCTCTGGTGTTTATTAAAATGTTAAGTATGTCCTTTTAATGGTTCTATGCACGCACATAACATAACAACAGTGTATGATAAAGAATTCTGAAAATAATATGTAATAACAAATGGAATTTTCATTTTATTTGATAAATCTGCAAAAAGTTTGTTTATGTTTATTTAAGAAAGAATAACTTATGTATCATACTATGTGAAACTTTACCTGTTTAGAGATTAAAATTTAGTTCTTTTTTTAGTTGAGGAGTTGTCAGATTACAGCCTACAGGCTAAATCCGGCACCTCCTATTTTTACTGAGATACGGCCGTGCTTGATGTTTTATTTACTGTCTGTGATTGCTTTTGTGCTAAGATGGTAGAAATGAGTTGTCATGACTAAGACTGATTAGCCTACAAAGCCTAATAAATAAGTGATTTACTCTTCTGCTCTCTACAGGAAAAGTTTGCTGATTCCCTTATTTAGTTTATACATTTATGTAGTGGCATTTATTCCTAATCCTGTATTCTTTATTTATTTTTAAATTTAACATTTCATTTTGAAATAATCTGACTTTAAAAAGTTGCAAAATGTCACCCAACTTCCCCAAATCTTAACATTTTACATAACCATAGTCCAGTTATCAAAACCAGGAAATTAACACTGATCAGTGCTTAATCTACAGAGTTTATAAAGATTTCACCACCTGTCCCATGTGTACCATTTCTCTGCTCCAGGATTCAGTCCAGGATCCCATGTTGCATTTATTGTCATGCTTCTGTAGTTTCCTCCAATCTGGGACAGTTTCTCAATCTTTATCTTTCTAGACCCTGATGAGTTTGAAAACTGACTGGTTATTTTGTGGAATGTTTGAATTTGTCTATTATTTCCTCACGATTAAACCCAGGTGATGCATTTTTTTAAAAGTCTTTATTTTTTAAGAGCAGTTTTCAGGTTCACAGCAAAAATGAGAAGGTGGTTCAGGGATTTTACATAGGCTCCCTGTCTCCACACATGTACAGCCTCCCTTGTTATCAATACTACCCCCCCACCCCGCCAGAGTGGTCCATTTGTTACAATTGATGAACCTTCATTGACACATCATCACCCACAGTCCATAGTTTACATTAAAGTTCACTCTAGGTGTTGTATGTTCTGTGGGTTTGGATAAGTTTATAATGACATGCATCTTCCATTATAGTATCATGTCAAGTAGTTTCACTGTCCTAAAAATCCACTGATCTTGGGCTTCCCTGGTGGCGCAGTGGTTGAGAATCTGCCTGCCAATGCAGGGGACACGGGTTCGAGCCCTGGTCTGGGAAGATCCCACATGCCGCGGAGCAATTAGGCCCGTGAGCCACAACTACTGAGCCTGCGCGTCTGGAGCCTGTGCTCCGCAAAGAGAGGCCACGATAGTGAGAGGCCCGCGCATCGCGATGAAGAGTGGCCCCCGCTTGCCGCAACTAGAGAAAGCCCTCGCACAGAAACGAAGACCCAACACAGCCATAAATAAATAATAAATAAATAAATAATAAATAAATTAAAAAAAAAATCCACTGATCTTTTTACCATCTTCATAGTTTTGTCTTTTCCAGAATGTCATATAGTTGGATTCATACAGTATGTAGCCTTTCCAGCTTGACTTCTTTCACTTAGTACAGTGGTATGCATTTAAGGTTCCTCCATGTCTTTTCATGGCTTGATAACTCATTTCTTTTTAGTGCTGAATAATATTTCATTGTGTAGATGTACCACAGTTTATTTACACATTCACCTGCTGAAGGACATCTTGGTTGCTTCCAAGTTTTGGCAATTATGAATAAAGCTGTGTCCTGGTTTTTGTGTGGACGTAAGTTTTCATCTCTTTTGGGTTAAATACCAAGGAACACGATTGCTGGATCATATGGTTAAGAATATGTTTAGTTTTGTAAGAAACTGCTGAGCTGTTTTCTAAAGTGGCTGCACCATTTTGCATTCCCACCAGCAGTGAGTGAGAGTTTTTCTTGCCCCATATCCTTACCACCCTTTGGTGTTGTCATTGTTCTGGATTTTGGTCATTCTAATAGGTGTGTAGTGGTATCTTGTTTTTTAAATTTGCATTTGCCTGATGACATATGACGTGAAGTATCTTTTTATATGCTTATTTACCAGCTGTACATCTTCTCTGGTGAGGTGCCTTTTAAGGTCTTTGGCCCATTTTTCCATCAGGTTGTTTGTATATTTTGGAGAAGCCTTCTTCATCAGATATGTCGCCCGCAGATATTTTCTCCCAGTCTGTGGCTTGTCTTTTCATTATCTTGACAGTGTCTTTTACAGAGCCAAAGTTTTTCATTTTAATGAAGTCCAGCTTATCAGTTATTTCTTTCATTGTGCCTTTGGTATCCTATCTAAAAAGTCATTGCCAAACCCAAGGTCGTACAGATTTTCTTCTGTGTTATCTTCTAGGAGTTTCATAGTTTTGCATTTTACATTTAGGTCGGTGATCTGTATTCAGTTAATTTTTGTGAAGGTCTGTGTCTTTTTTCCATGTGGATGTCCAGTTGTTCCAGCACCATTTGTTGAATCAGCCGTCTTTGCTTCTTTATGTTGCCTTTGCTCCTTTGTCAAAGATCAGTTGACTCTATGGGGGGTCTATTTCTGGACTCTTTTTACTATTCCGCTGATCTATTTGTCCATTTTTTTTTCTCCAATAGCACGCTGTCTTGATTACTGTTGCTTTACAGTTAAGTCTTGAAGTTGGGTAGTGTCAGTTAGTCAAAAGAACTTTGTTCTTCTTCAGTATTGTATTGGCTATTCTAGGTCTTTTGCCTCTCCCTATAAATTTTAGAATCAGTTTGTTGATACCCACAAAAAAACTTGCTGGGATTTTGATTGGTATTGCAGGTGATGCATTTCTGGCAGGAATACCACAAGTGATGATGTGCCCTTCTCAGTGCATCATATCAGGAGACACATGATACTGACATGTCTCATCCCTGGTGATGGTTATACCTCTGATCACTTAGTTAAGGTGGTGTTTGCCAGGCTTCTCAACTATAAAGTTACTATTTTCCCCTTTGTAATTCGTATGTATTTTGTGGAGAGATACTTCATGACTATGTAAATATCCTGTTTTCCATCGTACTTTTGCTCATTAATTTTACCATCCATTGATGATTTTTTGCTTTAGTTGTTACTGTGGTGTTGGCCAAGTAGTGATTTTTTTGTTTTGTTTTTGGCCATGCTGCGTGGCTTGTGGGATCTCAGCTGCCTGACCAGGGATTGAACCCAGGCCATGGCAGTGAAAGCGCTGAATCCTAACTGCTGGACCACCAGGCAACTCCCCAAGTAGTGATTTTTAAAAACTTTTTTCATTATTTCTTTTGTACTCATTAACTGAAATTCGACTGTAAAGGAAGAACTTTCCCTCTTTGCCCACTTATGTCCGTTTCTGTTGAGTTATTTATATCATTATGGTCTCGTATATTTGTTTTATTTTATGGTTTATAATCCATTGCTGTTTATGTCGCTCAAATTGTCCTAGATTTAAATCCTCTTCTCTTTATAAATAAAACTTGGGTATAACCAATTATAATAGACTGCATGACAGAATGACTGAAAGAGAGTAGTGGAATTTTATGACTTTGCTAATAACATATGCAACAAATATAATAATAAAGTAGTACATTTGAGCTTGAATAAAACCTCAGTAGACCTACTCCAAAGAAGGTTGGGGCTAACTTTAAGACTTTAAAGTGCAGAGAGAATCATTAAAATTTGAGTCCCCCTTACTCACCCTGGCTTGCACTCCTGTTTGACTCATGTATTTCTGTTTCCCTCCCCCCTCCCCCCACCCCCTACAGCAGACTCTGTGTAAGCTTTCTTTAGCATTGGGTTCCTGAATTGCAATTTTGAAAAATGTCACAGTGTCCCATTGGCTAAGCCATATGTTTACCTTTATTTGGTCTTGCAGATGTCCACAAAATGTAAGCACTTATTAAAGGCTGATTGTTTCTCTTGGCCTCTCTGAAATTTTTCTCAGTTTGTTGATGGTGAAATTGTGATCCGTTATTCTGTAAATTAAGAAACTTTAGAGTCAAAAAGATTATCCTTCATAAAAAAATTTTTTTGAGTTGTATAGTTTTTTCCCCCCTATTTGTATTGATTACAATAAACTTTTAAAGAAGCTTGCAATTTACTATATGTAAAAGAGACTCTAGAACAGACAAATCTTGAGTCCCCAGAGGGGATTTTTATCTGCAAATTTACCAAATGCAGTCATATGTGAAAGAGACTATCCCCCCAGACCTTGGTCCCCAACCCCTTACCTTCGGAGTCCTGGCTTGCTCCCTTTGGGTTCAGAGAAGTGTTGTGAATTAGGGAGCAAGTGGTCTCTGTATTTGAGAGCTGCATTTGAAAGATTTTGGGATGACTGGTACTGTTTTTCTTTTCCATCAGCATGGATAATTGAGAATTGATCATTTATTATAACTGATCATTCTTAGGAGTACATAGCAGTCAAAATTTCTGGGACTTTGAATATTTTTCCCTTTGGTGTTTTCACTAAATTGGCAGGTTTACGTGCTATGGATTTCTAGCTGCTGTCTTTTCCCCGTTCATAATTACTGAAATTTATCCTGGGAGATATTTTAAAAATCTCCTGGATATTTTTGTTAAACTTATTTCAGACCAGGTTAAGGGCAAGAACACCAACTTTATTTAGAGAAAAAAAGAGAGTTTGTGTTGGACTTCCCTGGTGGCGCAGTGGTTAAGAATCCGCCTGCCAATGCAGGGGACACGGATTCGATCCCTGGTCTGGGGAGATCCCACATGCCGCGGAGCAACTAAGCCGGACTGCTGAAGTGAGTGATTTAATGATTCAGTGCCACAACTACTGAAGCCCAAGCGCCTGGAGCCCGTGCTCCGCAACAAGAGAAGCCACCGCAATGAGAAGCCCGTGCACCACAACGAAGAGTAACCCCCCGCTCACCGCAACTAGAGAAAGCCCGCGTGCAGCAACGAAGACCCAACATAGCCAAAAATAAATAAATATTTTTTTTAAAAAAGTTTATGTTTAATAGGATGTTTAAAATGGAAATATTAGTATCAAAAGTCTCTTTATTCCGTTGTTTGTTATCACTGGCCATAATAGATGATAGGTATGAGCTGCTTTTCATTGGTTTGAGCTACCATATTTCCTTTGGAGTTTAATTTGAGCTAATAGTACAGGGTTTGAAAGGTAAAGGCCAAGCAGGCCATTGTAATTGTAAACAGCTGAAGCTGGCCCCAGTCAAAAAAGGTGGTAAGATAGTAGGTTGTAGGGCTTCGACAAAGTAAGTGGATGCCCCATTTTTAAAGGAGGCAACTGATCAGCTGATGTTACCATAGGAGAAATACAATACAGCAGGGCCGTTGTTGCCAAATGCAAACTTGCATTATCCCCCTCCCCTTTTATCTTAAGAAAAGCTACAAATCTGAATTTCTATGTGAAATCTCCTGACTTAAATGTTGGAACGAATTAATATTTCCATGGAAATAAATATACATGTATACACAGGCACACACATACCAATCTAGTGTGTGTGTGTGTGTGTGTGTCTCTATGCATGTGCATATTCTTTAAAACAAACTTTGTATTTTTGAACAGCTTTAGATTACAGAAAAGTTACAAAGATAGTACTGACAATTCTTGTATACTCCATACCCAGTTTTCACTATTAACATGTAACATTAGAATGGTACATTTTTTATAATTAATGTATATTGATACGTTATCATCAACTGAAGGCCGTAGGTTGTTCACATTCCCTTATTTTTTCCTTAAGGTCCTTTTTCTGTTCCAAGATCTCATCCAGGATACCGCAGTACAATTAGTCATCATTTTTCCTTAGGCTCCTCTTGACTGTGACAGTTTCTCAGACTTTTCTTGTTTTTGATGCTGTACATTTTTTTAACCAGCCAATCAAGTATATGGACCAGACTTGACCCATGGGCTTTAAGGTTGCAAGCTGTGGATTAATTCCATACTCTGTGATTTTCTCAGTTGACTGGAGTCACTTTGTGTACCTTGAGTATTGTATAATGGGGTCAAATTGTAGGATTAATTTGATGAGCAAAGTATGGATAGAAGAAACTGGTTGTTCCATTATTTTTGAGTTTAGTATTGAAAATTATATAACTCACTGTAATTATAGATAAAAAGGGGATTCCGGTACTGTCTTTTGTGACCACTAATAAACCTCTATTAATGTATACTTAGTCTAACACATTGCCCTTTCTCTGGATAGCAAGCTGGTTAGAGGAATGTTCAGGAGCAGTTGAGGCTCGTAGGCTGGTAGATTGTTTGGATTCTGATAGAAGAAATCCTGCACTGTGGGTGCGAGTGGGAAAACGTGGTATTCTCCATGGTAACGGTCAGGTTAATGAATGGGCAAGCCAGAGATATTTTGACCTTTGTCTTTCAACTAACCTCAGGTGAGGGTTTGTGTAGCAGAGATTGCAAATTGGCTTAAAGGAAAGAATTTGAATGTTCTGGATACGCAGGTATTCTCCACTCTTCCCTGTCATCTTGATTTTACTTAGAAATAAGTAACCTATCTACCTCTCATGGAGATTTGAGTTTGTGGTACCTGTAAGGTCTGCCAGGAATAGATGTGTACTTGGATAATATATCTGATCAGGTTTCCAGCATTATTTGCCTAGAGGGAAAATCATATGCATTTTTTGGTAGAAATATTGAGTCATTACTTATATTTATTTTGGCCATATAATGTCCAAACAGGGGCATTTTGGAGTGAAATTAATAATAGGCTCAGACAGTATAGGCTTACTCTGGCATTGTCTCAGGCAAACTGGGACATATAGTTACCCTAATTATATCTTTTTAAGACTCTTTAGTGTGGTTCCTCCTGTTTTCAAGTTGAAATAATATATTTAGCTTTTGACTGTTAAAAACTTCCAAAAGAGTGGTTCCACCTGATTTAATTTTGACAACTTACAGGAAACCATGAAGTAGAAGTGCTGATTTAATGTTTGATTTGAATATCTGTATGTTTCATTGATCCTATATTATTTTCTGTTGCATAATTGTCACAAAGCATGTAAGTTGAAAAGAAAACTTGTCTGTTTTGTAGAATACTGCTTTCTTTGATAACACGTGACTTTATATTTTTAAAATCGTGTTTAAAAACACAACAAAATTTACTATCTTTACGGTTATAACTGCACATCTCAGTAGTGTTAAGTATATTTATATTGTTGTGAAAGAAATCTATTATAACTTTTTCATCTTGTAAAACTGAAACTTTATATCCAATAAGCAGCTCCCTTTACCCCTCTCCCTACCATCTGACAGCCACCATTCTACTTTCTGTTTCTATGAATTTGACTACTTTAGGTACCTTTTATATTTGTAATCATACAGTATTTGTCTTCTTGTGATTGACTTATTTCACTTAGCATAATATCTTCAAGGTTCATCTGTGTTGTATTGGGTTGGCCAAAAGGTTCGTTCGGTTTTCCCGTAAGATGGCTCTAGTGGCGCTTAGTTGTCTTTAACTTCATCTGAAACAATTTTGTTAGATTGTATTGTGACAGCTGTCATATCAGCGTGCATTTAAAAAAACATTGAAGATGGAAGAAAAACAACATTTTCGGCATATTATGCTTTATTATTTCAAGAAAGGTAAAAAAACACAACTGAAACACTAAAAAAAATTGTGCAGTGTATGGGGAAGGTGCTGTGACTGATCGAACGTGTCAAAAGTGGTTTGCGAAGTTCCGTGCTGGAGATTTCTCTCTGGATGATGGTGCTCCACGGTTGAGTAGACCAGTTGACGTTGATAGCGATCAAATGGAGACATTAATTGAGAACAATCAACGTTGTACCACGCAGCTCTTACGCATAGTGCTGCTATGAACATGGGTATACAAATATCTCTTCGAGACTCTGTTTTCAATTCTTTTGGATATATACCTAGAATTATAACTGCTGAGTCATATATAGTGGTTCTATTTTTAATTTTTTAGGAAACTTCATACTGTTTTTCATAGCACTGCACTATTTTACAGTCCTGCCTACAGTGCACTAGGGTTACAGTTTCTATACATCCTTGCCAGCACTTGTAATTTTCTCTCTTTTTTTTTTTCATGGTAGCCATTCTGATGGGCGTGAGGTGATAGGTGATTGTGGTTTTGATTTGCATTTCTCTCATGATTAGTGATGTTGAACATCTTTTCATATGCTTACTTGGCCATTTGTGTTTTATCTTTGGAGAAATGTCTATTCGCATTCTTTCCCATTTTTTAATCAGGTTATTTGATTTTTTTTGTTGTTGAGTGTTGGAGCTCTTTATATATTCTGGATATTAACCTCTCATTAGATATATGATTTGCAAATATTTTCTTCCATTCTATAGGTTGCTTCCTTACTCTGTTGATTGTGTCCTTTGAGGGACAAAATCCATTGGGATTTTGATAGGGATTTTGATGAATCTGTAGATTGCTTTGAGCAATATGGACATCTTAACAATATTAAATCTTCCAACCCATGGGCACGGGTGTCTTTCCATTTATTTGTGTCTTTAAACTTTAAACTCTGAATTTTACTTTTTGTGCTGCAGACTGTTAGTAGTTATGTCTGATAGGTCTTTCACGCAAAGGTGAGATGTATTCTGTAACTCACTTTAGAGCTGTGACTAGAAATGCTTGGTATGTGGTTCTTTTAAAAATTGTTTTAAAAGATGCAAAAGGGTGCTATATATCTTTCTAAAAAGTGAGTTTATACTTCAGCATTTAAAAAAATTGGAAGTGTTATTTTAAAGTTCAGTTCTATTCTGTCAAAATACTACTATAGCATATTATGTCAATTAGAAAAATAGCTTTATCATATTCTAAGATAATGAAAATGAGACCCAAAGCGATCTTTCTGAATGATTGTTTAAAGTGCTGTTTCTTTAAATTCTCCAATATTTAGAAGTCGCTGGAGTTCTGGAGTGGGTGGAAGTGGAGGAGGATCCTCTGGTAGGTCGTCAGCTGGAGCTCGAGATTCTCGCCGACAGACTCGAGTAATTCGAACGGGACGGGATCGAGGGTCTGGGCTTTTGGGCAGTCAACCCCAGCCAGTTATTCCAGCATCTGTGATTCCAGAGGAGCTGATTTCACAGGTATGGATCTTGTAGAACACTTAACGTAAGACAGCAGGACAGGGTGAGGCTTAACTAAATATAGCGGGCTGTAGTCATGATTTATATCATGAATTGTGAAATACTGGTTTTCTGTATTGATCCTAGAAAGCTGATTTTAATAAAGAAGTTATGAAAAAGATACTTAGCATAGCACTCTTCTTTATTTTTTATTTCAGGCCCAAGTCGTTTTACAAGGCAAATCCAGAAGTGTCATTATTCGAGAACTTCAGCGAACAAATCTTGATGTAAACCTTGCTGTAAATAATTTACTTAGCCGGGATGATGAAGATGGAGATGATGGGGATGATACAGCCAGTGAATCTTATTTGCCTGGAGGTTGGTGGATCACCATCATGGTTTTCTCATCTGAAGGGAGAGATTTTTTTTGACTGGGGAATGGAATTTTAAAGTGCAGTAGATTTTCTGACTGTTCTTTCCAAGGTGGTAGATATTTCTCACTGTAGTATTTGATTTGATGGTAAAATTCTCTTTAAGGGAAAATGTTTTTGCTCAGTGGACTTGTGTTTGGTCCTAGTAAAGACATGGATGTATGTGCATGTCTTTATCACTGGCTGACAGATGACTCTGGAATTTTGATGCCCTTATTACTGAATATGGAATAACTGAACTGCATTTAGATTTTGACTTTCTGTGATGTCACAAGAATCTTAAATAGTGATATTTTTTTCTTACGGGAATTTAGTAGTTAGCCCAAGCAACAATCATGCAACTGATGTTTCTTAAAATCTATGTTAATAACGTTAACTTTATTTCCTAGGTAGTTACTGCTTTTCTTCTCAGGTTATGTCAGTAGTCAGTCCCTGATTTTAATGTTTTAATTTTCAGGGATTTTTCAATGGTCTGCAGATTTTTTCTCTATATCTGTTTCATTTATATTTGTTTCTATTTATAGAGGATCTTATGTCTCTTCTTGATGCTGACATTCATTCTGCCCACCCAAGTGTCATTATTGATGCAGATGCCATGTTTTCTGAAGACATTAGCTATTTTGGTTACCCTTCTTTTCGTCGTTCGTCACTTTCCAGGCTAGGCTCATCTCGAGGTAATTTTGCATTTATTTCTTTGTGATTATTGGCTGACTGTACGGAGAGATAGTGGTAGAATTCATTGTATGTGAACTTTTAATATTATAGTAGACGAAATCATTACTTGTTAGTGTTTTGGGATGCTTTGGCATTAAAATAATTACTTTTGATTTTGAAGAGCCACAGTAGAACTTTAGAGATGATCTTATCTACATAGTAGCATATATGTAAAGGGTTACAGTTTACCTAACTGTATTTTTAAATTAGGAATATGGATTCTGAAGTAAAAGCAGAATTCTGCTTTACGGTGACATGCAGCATTCAGATAACAAGTCTCTTTAGTTTATTTGATTAAAATAAAGTGATTATTTTGTTCATTTTAAACCCTGGTTAGGTGGAAGAGTGAAATATGAAAAAACTTATTAGAATGATCAATAATAAATATATAGAAATGCTTATCATGCTAAAATGATATTTTCAGAAGTTTGAAATCTTGAAAAGGTATAGTACACAGTAGAGTTTAGAAAGAAGATTTTGAAATCATACAAATATAAACCTTTCTCTGTGTATGTTGATATGGATTTAGCTTGCATTTTAACTTTTGTAAGTCAGGATTTAGCTTGCATTTTAACTTTTGTAAGTCAGTATTTTTACTTTCCAGAATGTAAAACTGCTTGATTGAAATAACAGGCAAGAATCAGATATATTATTTACTTATCATTAGTAAACTGGAAAGGATGCTGTTTTATATTAAGACCTTACTGCAAATACCTAGTACTTGAAAGCAGTTTTAAAATAACAGACTTATGATGATCTTTTAGTGTACTGAACCTATTATGTAACAGCTTAAAAATTTTTTAGAAATAAGTGCATATTTTACTGCCTTAAATGCATCAAGTATTGCATTTCAGATATTCAATATCTAACACAAATAAAACTCCTTCTAAATTTCTCCCTTTTGCTCTTCCTTAGGTCATTCTATGTGGGCATCTGTTTTACTTTGAACCATATGAAATTGGTGGTACTTGACCATGTTAGATCTGCATGGATGGCAGTTTTATATGGTTCAACTTAATATTGTTTTTAATCCTTACTATCCAAGTCTTGGAAAGTTTATTTTGGTTGCCTATTTTAAAAAAGTAATATGTGAGCAAGCTGAAAAAAACTGGTTTTAAAAAGTTTGTAGGCCAGTTTCAGGGGAAGCATTTTTGTAAAGTAATCTTTCTATAAAGATTCTCAAAAGAAAAAAAAATTCTGTCTAGTTTCTCAAAAATTTTAAGACTATTCCATAAAAATCCAGCCTATAAAATTACTCTAAACAAGGGCTTGGATTATCAAAAGTTTTATAGTTAATGTTAATGGATTTTTATTTTACCCATTTCAAGATTTGTTGTTTTTTCTTAATCTGTATGTGTAGACTCTCCAACAAATACTCTTTTTTGGTTTATCTAACGTGTTAAAATTTTAATTTATGAATATTTTCTAATAAATTTAAAAGTTATGGTAAACATTTTTTTAATGAAAGCCAAAAATTTAAAACTCCATTTAAAAAATCCAAAATCCAGTTTAAAATAAAGCAGTTCTGCTCTAAAAGCTTATGGTTGGAATTCAGAAAAGTCTGCCCCTACATAGTGCTTAAAAATGCTAGTTTATAATTTTCATACATTCACTTGAAAGAGTTAATGTTTTGAATGTTGCATGTCAAGCTTATTAGATATACATTTACATTAAATTCTTGTGAGTGGATAAACTGCTGTTAGTTGCATCCTGAAGGGTCTTTACTAGAGAGTGGCTTACTTTTATCCCACTGGTGTGACCCAATTGCATACCAGTTCTCCTTCTTCCCTTAGAGAGAGACTCTGAGCTGTTGCGTGAACGTGAATCCGTTTTACGTTTACGTGAACGAAGGTGGCTTGATGGAGCCTCATTTGATAATGAAAGGGGCTCTACCAGCAAGGAAGGAGAGCCAAACTTGGATAAGAAGAATACACCTGTTCAAAGTCCAGTGTCTCTAGGAGAAGATTTGCAGTGGTGGCCTGATAAGGTATTTGAAAAGAATCCCCACCCACCCTTTCCATTTTAACTGAATTCCTGGCACTCCCCCCCACCCCCCCAAAAAGGTTTCTGTTTTATTTCAGATTTTCGTACTGTCATTTAAAATGCAGACATAGGAATTCCCTGGCGGTCCAGTGGTTAGGACTCCGTGCTTCCACTGCAGGGGTCCTGGGTTCGATCGGTGGTCAGGGAACTAAGATCCCTCATGCTGCATGGCGTGGCCAGAAAATAAAAAATAAAAATAAAATGCAGACATAAAGTGATATTTTTGTTTTGTTTTAAAATATAAGTAGATCATCTTTATTTGACAGTACAGGAGTCGTTTTAAGGAGATGTGTTCAGTGGTGCTATTTCTTTTTCTACTTGATGAAGTAAATCAGAGAAATAAGGATGGTAGTTCCAGATAATACATCAGCATTCTGTTTCAGGATTTCTTTTCTGGTGGTAATTACACCAGTAACTAATGGTATATTTCTTGATAGGAATTTGTTTTGTACTGTCAAGAGTACCCCATTTTCTGCAGGGCAGGTTTCTGGTCATTGTTACAAGCATGCACGTCAGGGCAAGATTAGGGATCTGTGTTTCTTTGATTAGTTAGCTTTCCCGTTTGATGGCAGTGAATTCTGACAGGCCCTTTGCTCTAAAAGCTGTGGGAGACAAAGCAGGCTGAACAGGAATGGACTGGGAGAATTATGCTCTGCATCCTGAGGAGTAGTACAATGACTAGCTTCTAGAAAGCATGCAGGATTTAAGTTGATTTGAATCTGTAAAAATCCATCAGTGCTACAAGTGAAACAGAGTCGACACATCCTTTTATTTTACTTTTATTTTTATTTTTATTGGGGTGTAATTGATTTACAATGTTGTGTTAGTTTCAGGTGTACGGCAAAGTGAATCTGTTATACAAATACATATATCCACTCTTTTTTAGATTCTTTTCCCATATAGACATAGTCTATTGATGGTGTGTAGGTTTCACTGTCTTAAGTGATTGGTAATTTATCTTCAAAGGCTCCTGTAGGAAGCCATGGGTTTTTCACGTGTTTTTTGGAGTGCCTGTTTCTTATTTCCAGAGCCAGTTGGATAGGAAATTTTCTAAAGTAGAAGTAAAAGAAGATAAGAACTTGAAGGTTATCTCTAGCAGATGAGGAGATTCTGATGTAGATTTCTTTTCTTTCTTTGAAGTTGAATTTGGGATATTAAAGGAAAAATATTTAGTGTTCTGAATTTGTTTATTTTTCATAGTTATTGTGAACCTTGATGTAGTTCATTTATTTTCCTCTGTATTCAGCTCATGTGGAAAGCTTGAATGCAAGAAGGAACATGAATTTCAATCAGCCTCTTTGTAAGCAAAAGGTTATTCTGTTTTCTTTGGCAGCTGACAGACTTTCCCTGAATTGCATTCTCTTACTTATTTCCATAAAACTAGAAATGTTCCAATTTCTACTTTTACTTCATATGGTAGAAGGTGATTTAAACCATTGGGCTTTTTCTTTTTCATTTCTTTTTTTTCCCCTACATTGTTCTTTGTTTCCTGTTTCTCTTGCCTTGATCATGCTAGAGCTGTGTCTATGTCATATTGGCAGGAAGTAATAGAGGACTCATTAATCTTGTTTTAATAGTGCCATTGCATACATATTAGTGTAGGCTTCTTTGTCACACATCTGAAAGTGTTTTGAACAGTATAAGTTTAGCAAGCTTTTTCCCTGGCCAGCGTACCCTCTGTTAGAGTTAGCCGGTCTTTGTTGGCCTTTACTGATAGGCATGGTTTTGGGTATAGCTTGTTTTCAGAGACAGTTACTAAGTGCATCATAAAATCTTGACACTGTACAGGCCTTACTTACTTAGGGTGTTATTTCCTTGGTTTGTTTAGACATTGAATGAAGGAGAAGTAGCAGTGTGTGCAACAAAGTATATCCTACCTATACCTTTTTTTCCTATTAAAGAAAAACCTAATTTAAAATGTCACTGAAGAACTACTTTTTATTAGCTTGTGACTGAAATTTAGACATCAAAAATTTCAGTTCAGGGAAAGAAAACAGCATAAACCTAATTAAGCTATTAAGCATTATCCCAGTTATCAACAAACCATTAGATGATTGTTTGCAAGGCTGAATGCTACAGTCAGAAAGAGAATGCAGAGAGTTGTTAAAGGGCCTTGCTTTTAGAACAGTGTGCAAAATGATTATACAGGGGCATAGGATACATTCCACATGAAGAAACAGGCACTATGTGGGGCCTTATTAGTCCTGCAGAATTGGGAGTGGTGATCCCTGAGGAGGAGAAAAGGGTTTTGGGGCAAGCTTGATAGGAGATGGAGAGGTAGGTGGAGAGAGCAGGGAGGTATAGGGCGTCAGCACGCACTGTTTGGAAGTAGTCTCTCTCTCTGTCTCTTTTGTTCTCTCTCTCTCTCTTTTTTTTTTTTCTTTGTTTTTTGGTGGGGTGGGGGGGGTGGGAAGAGGGTGTCCCAGCTTAATTTCAGAAATGACCTAATCCAGTATTTATAAATTGTAAGTTTGGTTAGTATCCATGGTATTTTTCATTCTTCCTTTTGTTAGAGTACCTGAGAAATTCCATTGTTAAATTATCTGGAATAATCTTGACTTTCCCACCACCTATTTAGAGGAACAGCTACTTCTTCAAAATTTCACCATTTTCTAGGCTAATAAAGCTCCTTTAATGGTGGAATGAATGTTCTCTTTAAGCCTTTACAGTATAATCTTAAACTGAAAATATTTGAGGTAACCTTAAACTTTATTTCCATAAATTTTTTTTTTGATTTAAATGTCAGAACTAGTATAAAAGCATAATTGGGAACCCTTGTGCACTGTTGGTGGGAATGTACATTGGTTCAGCCACTATGGAAAACAGTAGGGAGGTTCTTTAAAAGATTAAAAACAGAACTACTGTATGATTTAGCATTTCCACTTCTGGGTATTTATCTGAAGAAAATGAAAACACTAACTCGAAACACATGTACCCCCATGTCCATTGCAGCATTGTTTACAATAGCCAAGATATGGAAGCAACCTAAGCATCCATCAATGGATGGGGACACACACGCACACGTGCGCGCGCGCCAGTATTATTCAGCCATAAAAAAAAGAATGAAATCTTTCCTGTTTTCGACAACATGGATGTCCCTTGAGGGCATTATGCTAAATGAAATTAGTCGGAGAAAGACAGATACCATACGCTCTCACTTAAATGTAGAATCCTAAAAAAAAAAAAACCCACCAAAAAGAGAACCAAGTTCATAGATACAGAGAACAGACTGGAAGTTGCCAGAGGTGGGGAGTGGGAAAAATGGGTGAAGGGGTCAAAAGGTAAAAAGAAAGAAAGAAAAAAAAGCATAAAGTTTTTTCCCCTCATTAACTTTTCAGCATCTTTAAAAAAAAAAAAGCATAATTAATAATTGTAGAGATGTTGAAAGCTCCATGAAGACAGAGGTGAGGGTCATCCAGTCAGTAATTGAGTAACCTTGATTAAATGCATATTGTGTGTTAGGCCTTTTGTTCAGGTGTTAGGGTGAGAGTTTTGTAGAAAGGCAGAACAATGATGTTAATACTTTGGTGTAAGTACCATAATGGAATTAGGTATAAGAGGCTTTGGGGAATCACAGGAGGCCAGAGTGATTACTAAGAGTTACTTTGCTGGGAAGGTGCAATCTTTCAATTAGGCGATTATCTAACATGGCTCCATTTTCACTTCTCAGTCATTTTTGGAATTTACTTTTCTCAGATTAGAAATTTAGTTCTGTGTTGCTGAATGTCTACATTTACATTGTAACTATATATATATAGATAGATAGATAGATATAGATATTTATATATATTGATATTTATACCAACCTACTTCCAACAAGAATCTAAAGTGACTGATAAGAATAAAAAATGCAGCTACAATAGTAACAAAGGCTGTTAGAAGTAAGAATGCAAAAGGTAAGAGCTAAGTAGTAAATGCTGAAGGGAAAGGGCAGAGAAAACTTACACAGAAATCCATGCTAAGTAAATCTGCTGAAGTTGAACATAAAAACTTCTGCTTTGTGCCCTGTAACAAAACAAACCCTTTCAAATTAGAAAATGCACACATCCTTTATTTCCAGTAAGCTCCCAGAGAAGAATTTGACGAAAGTTGTGTGGTGGGTGATGAAGAAACGAAACTGATTCAGCAAGTCAGTATTGTTAATTTACAGTCATATCCCTTACTGTTCTGGATCTATTTTTGTATAGTTTAGGGAAAATAAGAAAATTTATTCTCCACCAGCCTTTTGAATTGTAGAGTTGTATGTTATTCTCAAGTTTCTTTGAATGGTGTTGAGAGGAAATAGTCTCATGACATTTGGCTCCTTAAATTATTTGAAGCAGCATCACTGTTGGGACCAGTTGATCACACTTGTTGGTCACTCTGCTTCGCCTTCAAGGTTCTAGAAGTGGAAGTTGGGTGAGGAAGGTCTTTTTTTTTTTTTTTTTAAATCGACATATGGAAGCTTCCAGGAAGTATCTGTTAAAAGTTGGCTAGGTGTGTCACAAATGTACTTTAATAATGAAGTAAGAGCAAAAGGAGAAGAGGTCATAAAAGAGGAAGAGAAGCCAGGCATAAGGAGAAAATGGAAACCTAGATAGGTAAGGAGAAGTGAAGTGTGAATAAGGACAGTTGACCAAACTGTGCCATGTAACCTGTAGTTGTATAACATCCATTTCAGCCATAATACACAGCACATTGCAGTTAGAATTGGTACTTAATGGGAAAACTAGTGTTTGCTGATAGTAGGAAAATTTAAAAAAAGAAAACCAAGGTTTGTGGGGAGAAATTTAGGAATAATAAGACCAATTTTTAAAAAATATAAGTCACTAACTGGATGAAGTTAATAGGAGTTCATGTTGCTATGCTGGATGACCTTTTTCTTTTCTTTTTCTTTTAAAGCTTTGGCTTTTTTAGGTAATTTTTATCATATTTTTGACATTTTCCATCTGTCTTTAGGGAGGGATTCCTCATTTGGTTGATGTTTAATGTTCAGACAGTTGCAAATTTATTGATTAGATTCAGCTTCTAAAGGATTCGTTTTGTTAAAAAAAAAAAAAATAGAGCTACAAACTACTGATCTTTAAGGAAATGTGCATATCCACCTTTTCCAGTTGGGTTGAAGCAGGGCCCAACTCACTCAAAAGCAGCCACTAGTATTTCATCAAAACGATAAAAGCCTTGTTTTCTATGACATTATGAAGTGCATGAGCTAAAATACTGTTTCTTTGTGTGTATTTGATTGCTTTGTATTTCTCCACCTACTGATCTAAATTAAGCAAGAGACAATAGGTGATTTTTCCATCATCTTCCTTTGGTTGGTGGTTTTGCCATCCCTCTACATTTGTCCATAATGGATTTTCAGGGCCTTCAGGGTTCACTTAGCTCATTCAGGACTAATGAGCTGGGGAACATTGGCCCATCCTTGAAGGATATAGGCGAGTCAGTTCTGAGAGTGCCTCACACACCATGCTGTGGCTATAGGGATGAATTGTTTAGGATTGTACTGCTCTGGCAGAATTTTTACTCAAAAAGTTTGAGTTGAGATGTATTTGTTCCTTCAGTTGTCAGTGTGCTCCTACTATGTGCCAAGCACCCAGCTGGCCCGTGGGAATGTAGAGGTGAATTCGTTATGGACCTTCCCATCGAAAACTCACTGGGGAAGACAGACATTCACATACAATGAAATGTGTTCACAGCATGACCAGTGCTAGACTGAAGGTGTGAATACGGTATTTATAGGGGCTCAGAGTGGGGAATGACTAACACCACCTGAGAGATGTGGCAAAGACTTCACAGGGGAGATGACATTTAAGCAGCATTTTTAAGGTTAAGTAGGCATTAACCAAGATGCATAGGCATTCCAAACACATCAAGTATGGACCTACAGTCAGGAAAGGGCAGGGTGTATTTGCGGAACAGTGAGAAATTCAGAATTGCTGCTCTGTGGTGGGAGAAGGAGAAGAGCAGGGTGGAGAAGACCAGAGAGCCCTAGACAACTTGCCAAAGAGTTAGGATGTTGTTCTGCCAGCAAAGTTCTTAGAGAAATGACATGATGAGATTGGTGGGGTTTGGTTTTGTGTATTTTTAAGGAGACGAGCACTCTTGGCACAGTGGTGGGAGAAAGATAGGAAGAGTAAAAATCTAGAGTCAGTTAAGAGACTGGTAGAATTGTTACAGAAAGGAATTGTGAGGATCTCAACCAAAGCAATGACAGTGAGGACGCATGAAGGGAAGAATCTGCGAGGAAGTTGAGACAAAGTATAGCGTTGGTTTGCTAGTCACCATCTGGTTGAGAGAAGAGGAGGAGTTGAAGAGAGGGCCCAGGTTCCGTTGTTGCCCTCCTATTACAAGGTGGGTGGTGATGTCATTCGTGGAGGTGGGGACTACAGGGGACATGTAGCTTTGGAGGAGACGATGGATTCATTTTGGAGATGGTAGGGTGCTTTTCAGACATCCAGACAGTTAATCTGCAGGTTAGTCTGGAGATAGAAGATTTACATGTTTAAAAGCATGGTGCCCCAGTGGATACAGTCACTTAGGCTGAGGGTGGAGCATAATTTGAATAAAGGGACAAGGACAGAATCTGGGTCAGGGAGTACATGGTGGTACAAGGGAGATGGAGAAAATACTGCAGTCATGAAGACAGGAGGAAGACCAGTAGAGAGTAGTGACCTGTGAACAAGGGAGAGGAGAGGTTCTAGAACTGGTGGTGAACAGGATCCAGCGGTTCAAAGAGTTTGAAGAGAAGATGGATTGGTTCAATGCATGGAGCATCGATAAGGCTGTTGCAAGAGCAGGTGTAGCTGTCAGTGCGAGCTGGTGAGGTGAGACGCGCGCCAAGTGACAATTCACTTCCCCGGGCCTAAGGCTGAAGGGTGGACTGGTTTGGATGGTTGTTGAGGTAATGAGAGAGGGTTGTATCCACTGTGTGTGGTGAGTTGTCCTTAGATAGTAGAGAGGGACACTTCTTTCTCTGAGATGGGGAGGGGGAGGGGAGAATGGTGTTTTTCCATTACGTAAATCTGGATGGAGATGGAAATACTCAGGAAGCTTGTACCTTTTGGGTGAGTAGGAGATGAAGTCAGGGCAGCAGAGTAACCAGAGTTGAATTTGACCACTTATTTGTGCCAGGTACTTTAATATATGTTACTTTATTTGGTTTTCACCACCCCCCTCCCCATTGTGTTATTATTATACCCATTTTAGAAGTGAAGAAATGGGTTCAGAGAAGTTACATAACTTATCTGAAGTTACCTACTTAATAAGTGTTGGATCCAGGTTTTGGACTCACTTGGTCTGATTCTATCATCTTTTTAACCAAGGGGTCAAGAAGGAAGTGTGAGGTAGAAATGTTAAGATTTGATGCAGCAGCCCTGGAGAAAGTACACAGTGTTTTTCAGATACCCATGGTGAAGGGGAGAGTAGAATTGCTAAGTTGGAAAATTTCAAGTTTGGTCTCTTTCCCATCCCTCCATAGATGTGACTTGAAAACAGAGCTGATTGGCACTGGTAAAAAAGAAGATTAAAATTAGTGTTCTTTCTGTACAGCTCTGAGGCGTAACCTGTTGTTATTATAAGTCTTGGCAGGCTTCACAGACTATAGCTGAGCACCATAACCCATCTGACCAAATAAGATTGGAATTTGACAGAAACCTAAAAAGACGCCATTAGTTTAGCATACTCTGGAGCCAGGGTATCAAAGAGAGCAGAGAAGTTTTGCAGTGGCAAAAATACAACGTAAAATCTGTTATTGGCAAGTTTTGCTGTGAGATTTCTGATCATTTTGGTCTTATGTTAAAAAAATTATCACTTTATCATTGATATTATTTATTTAATTTATTGTCTGAACTTTTTATAATTTAATTGCGTTCCAACTCATTGCATGTGCATTGCTTTAAAACTAAATGAACTTTTACCTTAAAAAACAACACAGACACTTGTTTCAGCAGCTTGGAATAGGCTACAGGGAAGGAATCTTGTGTTGATACTCGACTTTCCCCACTTCAACTCCTTAGTCTGTTTTTTCTTCATTTATTCAACACGTTTATTGAGCATCTACTCTGTTCACTGTTCTAAGAACAGGGGATACAGTGGTGAACAAGACAAAGCTTATATTTGAGTGAAGTAGACTATAAATGAGTAAATACAATATGTCAAGTTGTGAAGTGCTGTGAACTAAAGAAAGCAGAGTCAGGAGATGGAATATTAGAGTGCTGATTTTGTAGATAGTGCAGTCAGGGAAGGTCACATTTGAGCAGACTTGATTGAGGAGAGGGAGTGAGTCACCTGAGAAACAAGGCAAGAGAACAACAAGGACATGGTGGGATCCTGGCAGGAGCAGGAAAAAGGCCAATATGACTGGAGGAGAGTGAGTTTGGGGGCGGGGTGGGGGGGACCGGGCCACTTAAAGGAGGGCATTGCGTGCTGTGCTGGAGACTTTGCTAAAGCGGTTTGTGTGTTCACATAGTTAATCGAAATTTGATGTAGTAATTAATGTGATGTATCCAAATCTTTAGGTTTGGCAGTTGTTATATTTATACCACTGTGTTATTTTCACTTTATAGGATGGAACAAAATTCATCTGTATTGGGGCTCTGTATTCTGAGCTTTTGGCTGTCAGCAGTAAAGGAGAACTTTATCAGTGGAAGTGGAGTGAATCTGAGCCTTACAGAAATGCGCAGGTATTTCATTATATTAAATCTTGCTTTAAATAGCTCTTCAAATCAGCATACAAAATGGTAATCATTTTTCTTAATGCTTTCAAAGAATCCTTCCTTACATCATCCGCGAGCAACATTTTTGGGGCTAACCAATGAAAAGATAGTTCTCCTGTCTGCAAATAGCATAAGAGCAACTGTAGCTACAGAAAATAACAAGGTATGACACACTGTGATAAGCATTTCTTAAATTCTTGATTTTCTTCCTCTCCCTGCCCCTTTTCCATCTTTTCATTTCTATCTTTCTATCTAACTAGATGTGCAAATACAAAGTGTCTCAAACCTTAGTACAGTAATCCAATGTATAATCTTTTTATTGCTGGTTTATCTCTGCATTATAATTCCTTTTCAGAGATAGCTTTCTACTTTAAGGGAAGGAAAAAATATTCAAGCTAAGTGCTGGCAAAAGAGGAGATATTGAAGAGCTACAATAGATAGATTGAGGAAGTATGGATATTATACCTCAGATTATCAGTGTGACTTTAGAGTCACTAAATTTGTTTAAAAATTGTTGGAGGCAGATATTTACTTTCAATTAATGCCTTAGAGATGGCTTTAGACATTTATTTCAATAACTACTATTTTGATTGATTTGCGTGAAGAAAGTATTTTAGCTTCTAGTCTTATTAAGAACCTTTTCTGAATTACTTGTTTTTCTAGCCTTTAGAATTCCAGTCCACAGTGTAGGTATTCCTTGCCCTTGTTTTGACCACAATCCTTTTGAAAAGATTACTTGTTTTTATTTAATCCTCCAATGTTTTATCTTTAGGTTGCTACATGGGTAGATGAAACTTTAAGTTCTGTGGCTTCTAAATTAGAGCACACCGCACAGACTTACTCAGAACTTCAAGGAGAACGGATTGTTTCTTTACATTGCTGTGCCCTTTATACCTGCGCACAGCTAGAGAACAATTTATATTGGTGGTGAGTATCACAGAGGGGGGTATTGCATATCAGTGGATGCTTTTATGTACACAGATAGGTGCTTTGAGTAGTGGAATACCAATAGAGAAGGTCAGTTGAAAGATAATGCTTTAGACTCACAGAAAACAAACATATGGTTACCAAAGGGGAAAGGGGGTGGGGGAGAGATAAACTAGGAGTCTGGGATTAGCTGATAGAAACTGCTCTATAGAAAATAGACAAACAACAAGGTCCTACTGTATAGCACAGAGAACTATATTCAATATCCTGTAATAAACCATAATGGTAAAGAATATGAAAAAGAATATACATATATATAGAATATGAAAAAGAATATATATATATTTTGACCACAATCCTTTTGAAAATTACTTGTTTTTATTTATATTCTACATGTGTATATATATTCTTTTTCATATTCTATATATAGAATATACATATATACACATACATATAATATTCATATATATTTCATATTCTATATATATAATATAATAACTGAATCACTTTGGTGTACACCAGAAACTAACACAACATTATAAATCAACTATACTTCAATTAAAATTTTAAAAAAAGCTAATGATTTATAGGGAGGGAAATTTTCACTTTGGAGCAAAGTGACATTGGTAAAAACCCTTAAGATAAAGAAAAGCTTATAAAAATAATACATACTTAGTGACTATAATTATGAAATTTTTAAAAGGTATAAAGTAGAAACAAAAATCACCTATAATCCTACAACCCGAATGTAACTATTATTAACATTTTGGGAGTATTTTATTAATCTTTTTTTTTTTCCTATATATAAACGTGTACTTTGCTTTTACTTAATTAGAAACTTAGAGTGTTTTTCATACTTTTTTCATTTAACAGTTACATAAAATATAATTTTAAAGGTTATTAAAGTACGTCATTGTATGAATATTCTGTGCCTCATTTAATTATTCCTTTAATGTTCGAAAGGGACTTCAAATGTATTTTCTGTTGTGTTTTAGGGAATTATCAGCAACTTTGCATTGGCAGAAGTAATGTATAGGGGAATCTACTAATGAAACAATTATTTGGAAGAAAATATCAAATAATGAATTTCCTATGACTTTTAATCCTAAATGTTTAATAAAAATGGACCCAGTTATGTATTAAACCTGTGATCAAGTTATGATTATTAATAAGTTATACATGCTAATATTATACTGAGGCAAAAATATTAGAGAAGGAATATACTAGTAATACTTAAATATAATGTGTGTAATTTCAGATTTATTTAATGGGCTTCTTCACCGCTTATTTGTCCAATTTTTGCTTTTCCTTTTCAGGGGTGTAGTCCCTTTTAGTCAAAGGAAAAAAATGTTAGAGAAAGCTAGAGCAAAAAACAAAAAGCCTAAATCTAGTGCTGGTATTTCTTCAATGCCGAACATCACTGTTGGTACCCAGGTAAGTGGTTAGAATTAAGTCTGTCCTGAGACTTCTCTGGTGGTCTTCTTTGGGTAAGTTTCCATGCTCCCAATGCAGGGGGCCCCAGATTTGATCCCTGGTCGGGTAACTAGATCCCGCGTGCATGCCGCCACTAAGAGTTCACACGCCGCAACTAAGAAGTCCGCATACCTCAACTAAGAAGTCTGCATACTGCAGGCAAAATAAATAAATAAATACATACATACATACTAAAAAAAAAAAAAAAAAGAATTAAGTCTGTCCTAAGGGACATTGTTGCTCATCAAAATCATTTTCTTCCCCTGTAATTAATTCCCCCATAGGCAGTTTTATAAATGAATGTCATTTGAAGGACCTGGTTCCAGTAGTATGTATGTGCCACATCACTTTTTATTCAATAGCTGAGTAACATAGATTCTGCCCTGATGTCAGTTGGTTTTCCTGTGGGACAGGAATCTCAGATTAGCCTGGTTTTAAGAATCATTTGGTACTTAAATGTAGAGTTTAAAAATGTAGAGTCTGGAGCGCCTTGCCTGAATTATTCCTTCAGTTGGCTGGTGGTAGGACGCAGGCTTCCTTATGTGTAACAAACATCCCAGATGATTCTTATGACCAAGCAGTTTGAAAGATACTGCTCTCTGGCGATATTGTCAGCGTGAGACAGGAGGCTTCGTCAAATCCTCGTGTTTCTACTAGTTTCTGAGATGGTTTTAGCCTCTTATATATATATCTTATGGAATGTGATTTTTCTAGTACCCCAATGGTTCTCAAAGTGTGGTCCAAGGACTCCTGCTGGCTTCTCAGCCCTTTCGGGGGATCTGTAGAGTCCTTCTTTTTCCAGTTACCTATCTGTGTAAGGCTGAGTTGTCATATACTTTAGCTAAAGTAACATATTACAGCAAATTGAATGCAGGAGCATACATGGTACTCCAGCTGTCTTCCATTAAATTAGACATTAAGAGATTTGCAAAAATGTAAACAATGCCACTTTTCTTGCTGATTTTTTAAAAAATGTAGTTATTTTTATAAATTATATTAACATGGGGTTTATTAATATTAAATAAATATTTTAAATTTTCAGTTTTAATTACTAATACATTAAATACCAACTATATATGACCCACATAAACAAAAGATTTTGGGGTCCTTGGTAATATTTAATAGGGGGAGATGGTCCTGAGACCAAAAGAGTCTGAGAACTACCGTTATACTTCTAATTCATTACATTCTTGTAGAAATTTATCTTCGGGTTAAAAGTTGACATTTATATTCATTATAGCAAGTGCTGCAATGAGTGTTTAAGGACTTTATAATCCCTAACGCTTAGACAAATGGTGGTTTTTGTGACGTAACATGGCACTAATTTCCTCATCTAGCACTTTTTTCAATTCAGCTTTTTCTCATCACTATAAGGTGGTATCATGTTTACATTACCTGTGTCTTAAAAAGTAATCACTACTTTAGCTGTTACTTTTCTCCAAAACTCAGCTTATGTACTTCTTATTTTTGTTTGGGACTCCATTTTTTTTGGTCCTATTCATGGTTGTCTTGTTCTGACTCCTTTGTTGGCCTTCCAACTAGGAAGTTTTCAGCGATTACCCATTATTGAATATTGTTGTTTAGTCTTCATTATTTACGTCAGTTGGTTTGGACAGATCTCTCTTTTCAAGGAACTCCCCTTTTCTTATTCAGTTCACATACTGATTTCTAATGTTTTCAAAGTTCCTTATTTATTAGACTCATATATTAGCAGGATATCCTGGCAGATGCCTTATTAGCATGTAGGATGACATTACTATAGACAGGGAGGGTAGAAAAATCCTTTAAAGATGCACTGAAGAAAAGCTTTAAGCAAAATAGCTTGGCACTAAATTGGTGAAAAATAGCAGCATATTCCAATACTTTGGTATAGAATAAGATTTTGTTTTAAAGTGTAGAAAACTGGAGGTTTAAGACAGTCATGGCCACATAATGGGGAAATCGTTCATATGTTAACATCAGAAAGAATGGTCGATCAGTTAAGAGTTTGCAGCAGCACCTGCACTCACAGATCATAATTGTGGAGAGTAGTATGTTTAGCAAATATTCGTTGCATGTCTTCTTATATGCTGGATATACACCTTCTTGTCTCTAAGGTGCATTTATTTTTATAAGAAGGTATTAATGGATAACATATCTTCTAATATATCTTGCCACATTTCTTTGACAATTATAGCCTTCTTTCTTGTTGATCTTCTTTCAGTATTTAAGCTTTCACCAGTATTTTCCAAAAATTTATGGATGAAACCTCTCTTTAAGTCAACCTAATAAGCAGGACATACCCTTTTCAAGAAGTCGGCTCTTCTGAACTATTCATTCTATGCCACAGAGCTGTATTTGGTGACACACAACTATTCTTTGATAGAACTCCTGCTCTGTGTCAGTTATTTCCAGTTCCTGTACTTCTCAAATGTACCACCTTCTTCTGTGTGACTTATATTTAATTATAAATTGACAAAAAACATGATGATCATATAGTCCACTGTCAAATATAACATAATCATTAGTCACTGGATGACTGAACAGAATGTCAGTAAGATTGGACTACTTTAGAATCAAAAGAGATTTCCAGAAATAATGTTCATATCTCATTTAGAGTTACTGTTGGTGCATTTGGCAGTGTCACCTTAGAGGTTATTGGTTTTAGAGTATGACCTAGGGGTGCTCCATGGCAGTGAGAATTTATAGGTTATTCACTACTGAACTCAGTTAACTTCTAACACTAATGTCTACATATTCTTTTTCTAATTTAAGAGAAAACTTACATTATCCAGTGAAATTCTGGCTTGTAGGAAACAACAGTCTTCTGAGGGAAACAAGTATCGGTAGAGATGAAGTTATGGAGCCTATATATAGCATCATGAATTAAGGAAGAAAATAATTTAAAATTATAAGAAACAGACAAAAAAATGTAATTGTTTTGTTCACATTTCACTTTTTAAATAATAACCTTTTTAGTTTCTTCTCTGCTATTTCTCTTCTGTGTCCTTGTGGCAGAACAGTCAGGCTATTTGCTGCATGAAATTTTAAAGTTCATTTTTAGCAAATGTGCCAAAATTATTCCTGCTCCTTAATTTGGGAACACGTAACTCCTCTAGTTTGTTTTAAAATTATGTCATTTTGATGGTGATTTTTCTTTTGTTTGCTAGGTATGCCTAAGAAATAATCCTCTCTATCATGCTGGAGCAGTTGCATTTTCAATTAGTGCTGGGATTCCTAAAGTTGGTGTCTTAATGGAGTCAGTTTGGAATATGAATGATAGCTGTAGATTTCAACTTAGATCTCCTGAGAGCTTGAAAAGCATGGACAAAGCTAGCAAAACTACTGAAGCTAAGTAAGTACTATGCGCTAACTAATTTTGATTTTACACCAATTTCTAGTTTGCTCTGTATGTGAAGGGGGTAACCAAGGAGACTTAGAGGTGTACAGTGACTTAGAGAAGTGTTAACGTGAGGGAGTCTTATTAAGATCCCCACGAATTTTGAAAGGAATTGGTAAAATTTACTGTTTGCAAATTGGTTAATACTTGTATATTATAGTTATTCTTAATGTTTGGTGGCCAGAATGGCGGTGTAGAGTTCTCTTTTGATGTCTTTGTTTTGTCATTAGAGTTCATCCTTGGAAGGTGTTGTATAGCAGTGATAATATGTTCAGCCTTACTGTCTCAGGCAGACTTTTTCCTCCTCTCTCCATGTATAATCATCTTAATTTCTACCAAACATCTTGCCTGCGTCTTGATCATTGAAAGGGTTTTATAGGTTAATGTGCTGGGGAGGGAAATTCCATAAAGGATTTGTAAACTTTTGGGTTGGGGGGGATATGTGAACAGAAATACCACTGAATTGTATATAACCCACATTCTGGGGCTGGCTTACTGTTTGGGAGCCAGGTACACAGATCTTAACACCTGTACTTTTAGAAGTATCTACTTATCTTTAAAAATATTTGTGTATTATAATTTGGTTGTTTGGTACACGATCTTAAACACTTTAGTAAAGTTTCAAAATTACTTTTTTTCTTAATGTTGTAAAAATACATGAGCATTATAGAAACGTGGAAGAGTAATATAATATCACATTCCAGAAATAGCGTTTTAAATATTTTGATGTACTATTTTCTTTTATTCTAAATGTATACAAGCATTGAAAAGAAATGATTGGGACTGTAAAAATCTATACATATAGATTTTTAAAGTTCTGAAATTTTTTCTCAAATTAATGTAATGATTGTACAAGGATTACTGTTAAAATAAGTTTAAAGATACTCTTTAATAAACCAAAGCTACTGTAATTTATGCCTAGTTAAGATTTTTTGCTTTATTTTGTGCTTTGTTGTGCTCTCTGTCTTGTTTTTATTTTTTTAATTAATTAATTAATTTTTTTGTTTTAGAGTATGTTTATTCAATTAAATGGATTTATAATATTTTATATTAAAGTGCAAGATATGGTGTGGATATTTTCCAAGCACATGAATTTCAGCTGGCACTAGATTTAGGAGGAACCCGTGTAAGAGAAAAAGGTTTTTTAGAATCCTCTTCCTTATCTAGCCCGTATTAGCTGATCAAATTGAGCATTCTCAATACCAGACTCTAGACAATTGTTTTTTAAAGGCTTACTTCATTGCAGGCAAAGGCATAAGTAAAAATACCACATTGCCATCTTCCCTAAACTCCCACGTTTTATCCCAGGGCAGGTCATACTCTTGGTCTGGGTGTTCACCACGATGGTGGAGATGCCTGTTGATGGCTGGTGATATGTGACTTCTCTTAGGTCATAAATTGATCCTTACTTGGCAGCTCTCTTCCTTTGCTTCTTCAAAGGGAGAAACCAAAGTGTTGAGTAAGATGTGACATGCCATCTTTTTTTTTTTTAACATCTTTATTGGAGTATAATTGCTTTACAATGGTGTGTTAGTTTCTGCTGTATAACAGAGTGAATCCGCTATACATATACATATATCCCCATATCTCTTCCCTCTTGCGTCTCCCTCTCTCCCGCCCTCCCTATCCCACCCCTCTAGGTGGTCATAAAGCACCGAGCTGATCTCCCTGTGCTATGCGGCTGCTTCGCAATAGCTATCTATTTTACGTTTGGTAGTGTATATATGTCCATGCCACTCTTCTCCCTTCGTCCCACCTTCCCCTTCCCCCTCCCCGTGTCCTCAAGTCCATTCTCTAGTAGGTCTGCGTCTTTATTCCCATCTTGCCCCTAGGTTCTTAATGATCTTTTTTTTTTTTAGATTCCATATATTGTCTTGTTTTTAAAAATAGGTGGATAGACTTTCCCTCTACTTGCATTGATTGTTTTTATCCTAAAAATAAAAGTAGCGAAATACATTTTCATTGTTTATGAAACTTTGTAAAGAGCATTTGAAATCTTTTTGATGTGCACAAATAGAAAACGAGATTAAAATAGGATGTGGTATTTATATCCTGTGATTTATTAAGTTTTTCAGAATCTTCCTTGAAATTTGCCTTCTCTATTAATAAACTTAGTAAAAGAGCCAAGTGAAATTAAATGTTAAGAAGATAATCATTTTCATGCCAGTAGACTCTTCTAGTCATGGAAACGTGCTGGCTTTAAGCGTGCTCGTGATGAGTCAGTACTGCCTTGCTTCCACCGTCACAGGATTTGCAGAGCAGCCATGAGTATTCATGTGTGCTTGTACTGAGCACTTTGCTAAGATGCTGGTAAAAATAACGCTGTTTTTCTATGGACTATTTCTAAACTCAGGTGAAATTCCTGGTGGAGTTAATAGCAGATGAGGGGGTTAAGATGATGACCCTGATTATAATATATACCAGCATGATCTATATATAACAAATTTCCGAGTAATATATGACTTTTCGCTCTAAAAATTGACTTCTGCCTTTTAATGAATAAAAATATTATATTTTTACCATCTGTAGAATATTATGTAGTTGCTGTAGTTATCTTCTCGAGTATAGCATTAATGAAATAACTCAAGGAAGAGGGATAGTTTATTAATACTATAATTTCTCATTTCAGTTATAGCAGGTGATTATTCTTGGACCATCTGGTGGTAAAGTTTTATAAGCCATTGCGAGGAGAGTTCCTTCTTTGAACTCTAGGAAATTAATGATACAGTATACTTCTTATTTATTTGCCTTTATCATCTTTTCAGTTAAATTGCAGTGTCCAAGTCAGGGTTCACTGAAGTGTGAAACTTGTTTGCTCCAGAGGCTTATGATAAAGCTATGTTGATAAATTGAGTGTAGCTTTTGTTGTTATTCCTAGATAAGGCTTATCTGAACCATTGTTCCAAGTTGTTGATAGCTTCACATAGTATATTTCTTTCCTATTTTAAAACATTAATAAAAATTTGAAGTATGCAATGTGTATCTTTTTCAGTTTGCATTCTAAAGAATAATACCATTTTGTATAAGTTTTTACTATTTCATTCCCTAGTGGGAATAAACTTGAGTCTTAAAAATAAGCCATTTGACAAGTTCCTAATATTTCATTTTCCTAATTATAAGGAGGATCTTATTTCTAATTGCAGGCCTGAAAGTAAGCAGGAACCTGTGAAAACAGAAATGGGTCCTCCACCATCTCCAGCATCCACGTGCAGTGATGCGTCCTCAATTGCCAGCAGTGCATCAATGCCGTATAGTAAGTTTTATGTGTAGTACACATTGGTCAAAGTAAGATCCCAGGCAGAGAGCTGTGTTCAGTTTGTTTCTGATTTGAGGCAACTCAGACCATTTTTAATATCTTTTAATATAAATTGTGTTCCTGCTAGTTTGATTTTTTTCAATGTGCAACTTTATTTAAATAGAAAAACAGTATTTACAGTGTTGAGTATTTTTGTTGTTTTTGCGAGTTATAATTTTCTGCAATATGTAAAGTGCATTGCAGTAATAGAAGGAAATAATTGCCACTCTAGAATATCTGCCTGCCTTTGTTGGGACTGTTATTGTAGATTGGTTATGGCTTGGTCACAACTTTTGCTCAGAATTTGTAGAATTTAAAAACCTAGATTTACTACTGCACCTTGGATTTAAAGAGTTTTTTTTAAAAAAGCTTTCCAAAGTACATTTATTTTCTAGTTGTAATTGCTTTGTACTTGAGGAAATTGAAAGTTAGTTTTTAATAGTCATGTGCTAGTTTTAAGAACAGCCCAACAGATCCTCCTTTTTAAACATTGGTCAGATAGCCCAAATTTTGAGGGTCCAGAATAAGTTTTAAATTTTTAAATACTTCTTTGCAGTTGTTTATAGTAGTGTTAATATCGTTAGGCATTAACGAACATGGATATTTTTCACTATGAATTCATTTAAAGTGGAAGTTAGTTATGAAAGCTCAATTCATAAAGCAGTAGTTCATGAAATTTATTTAGATATCTCCATTATGTATCCCTTTACAGATGATCTTTTTTCATATATTTAGATGAAATCTATAAAGTCTCTTTCACATTTTCTTTTTGGTACTTACCATTTTGTTGTTGTCTAAGAACGACGACGGTCCACCCCTGCCCCAAAAGAGGAGGAAAAGGTGAACGAAGAGCAGTGGTCTCTTCGGGAAGTCGTTTTTGTGGAAGATGTTAAGAATGTTCCTGTTGGCAAGGTTTGTTCAGAATATCTAAGAATTAGTTACTAACTGAACTATAATGGTATTGGTTATTGAAGAACTTAACGGTTGGTGAGTGCTCATCAGCCCTTTCCTCAAGGCTGCTTTATTTATCACCTCTAATGATCTCTTTAGTCCCATCCTTTAATCTGATGCACGTATCTCCTTTGTCCCTGGCAGATGAACTGAAGATTATTATACCTCGCCTTGAGCATTTATGGTGATATTCTGCTTTTTTTAAAAAGTGTTATTTTGGAATAATTATAGATTTACAGAAAAGTTGCAAAGAGATAACATTACTTTTTGATACAGTCCATTCTTTGGGACTGTTATACAGTTTTAATGGAGATGATCTTCCATAACATTTAAAAATCTTGCTACTGTCTTTAAGCTTCCACTTTCTCTTCCCTTCTTCCTGGAGAGGGTCTTGCCTCCTAAGAAACCAAGTGAGTAGAGTTCATCAGCTGGAATGCCGTTAATTTCACCTTTGTCTTCTCACATTCTTAAAAACAAAATGAGACTATAGCTGTAGAATACCTGCACAGTAACTTTTCCTGATTGCTCTTTAGTTTCTGAGATGGGATGGTCTTTCATTTGGACTTAAAGGGCAGAGTAGAAACATCATGTCCTGCAATTTACAAAGGCCTTTTGATTTCAAATAGAACTGTAGTTTACGGGCAGCTGTGTTTTTCTAAGATGATCACATTGGCTTAAAATCAGAAGCAGTAAGTAGCAGAGGTAGGACTCAAGTATTCTGGTTTCAAGTCCTGTGCTTGGCTTTCTGTGCATTGCTCACTCTACCTGTGTTGTCCGTGGATAATATGTCATGGATGTAGATGTCAGCAGTATATTTGGTGAGTGTGTTAGGTTAATTTTACAACTTGATGATCATTGCAGAAACATACTCATAAGGAATTAAATGCCTTCAGTGTGAAATTGGTTCAATGACTCTAACTTGCATATTGATTTCATATGAGTTAGTGTTAACATTTATCGTATTTACCTGTATTCTAGGTGCTGAAAGTGGATGGAGCCTATGTTGCTGTAAAATTTCCAGGAACGTCCAGTAATACAAACTGTCAGAACAACTCTGGTTCAGATGCTGACCCTTCTTCTCTCCTTCAGGATTGTAGGTTACTTAGAATTGATGAACTGCAGGTAAGTGTAGAGGACTCACTCAGCAGGTGAATGTCTGGACCCTGAGTCTGTTACAGATTTGAGAGCAAAATTCCTTTTGTCATGCAGGTTGTCAAAACTGGAGGAACACCAAAAGTTCCCGACTGTTTCCAAAGGACTCCTAAAAAGCTTTGTATACCTGAAAAAACAGAAATATTAGCAGTGAATGTGGATTCCAAAGGTAAAGATTTTGTAACTTTTCTGACTGGCACACTCCATGTTCTATGAATACTTGTGCAGTAAATGGGAATTAGATCAAGTGGTTTGGGGCATTTGGCAGTTTTTGTCCCCTGTGTGTAACATTATGGAATGAAATGGATCTACATTTGAAATGTGGCTAGAGATGTAAAATTTGGTAGGTACTTACTAGAGTTTACTAAAGATGTATAACTTTTTTTTTTTTTTTTTTTACATTTATGTGTTTCTGAAGGTGTGCATGCTGTTTTGAAGACTGGAAATTGGGTACGGTACTGTATCTTTGATCTTGCTACAGGAAAAGCAGAACAGGAAAATAATTTCCCTACAAGCAGCATTGCTTTCCTTGGTCAGAATGAGAGGAATGTAGCCATTTTTACTGCTGGACAGGTATAGAGGCTTATTTTTGCTTTTGAAAATTTATATGACAACATTGGCATTTTAGTGACGCTTAGGGTTTGGCTCTAGTTTGCTTGTTATTAAACATTGAAGAATTTAGAATATTCAACATATTTTAATATTAAGTTTCTTATTTGGTCACTATTACAAATATATAAAATCTAATTTGAAAATAAATATAACTATTGTAAAAATCAGACATAACATTTTTGATTGGGAGCCAAACTTTTTTATTTTCACGTCTATTATAGGAGTCTCCTATTATTCTTCGAGATGGAAATGGCACTATCTACCCCATGGCCAAAGATTGCATGGGAGGAATAAGGGATCCTGATTGGCTTGATCTTCCACCTATTAGTAGTCTCGGAATGGGTGTACATTCTTTAATAAATCTTCCTGCTAATTCAACAATCAAAAAGAAAGCTGCTATTATCATCATGGCTGTAGAGGTAATCTGACTTTTGAAACTACTTGGCATTTCAATTCAGAAGGCACTGCTGGAGTCTAGGGAAACAATCTTGAATAGATCATTCATTGCCGCTTCCCTATGGGAACTAATAGTCTATTAGGACAAGAGAGATGCGTATATCATTGATTACAGTGTGATTTAAGCGTTTGAGTAAGGCATGCATAATGTTGTAGAAGTACAAAAGGGGGGGCTGTAAATCAAACTGTGACTGTAGAGGCTTCTCTGAGGAGGTGATGTCTGGGTATAGTTTTAAAGAATCAGACAGGGGTCTCCTGGACGCAGGATGCAGGTAGGAAGTGTTATCTCAGGCACAAAGAGCAGCCTTTGTGAATCTCAGAATGTACATGTTGGGAGAACATGTACATTCTTTTGATATAACTAGAAGGTAGGGCTTATACGGATCAATGAGTGGCAAGTGATAAGGTGGGAGAAAGGCACTGGGGTGCCTTGTGTGTTAACCTAAGGGGCCTGAGCATTCCCCTGAAAGCTAGGAGGAGAAGGATTTTAAGCTTTTTTTTTTTTTTTTTTTTTTTTTTTAAAGAAGATGAGCAGTGGATGGAGAACAGAAGTTTAAGAGACCAGATAAAAAAGCTAATGTAATATCCATGTTAGAAACAAAGTAAGCTTGAACTCTTGGAAATAAGGAAGAGGGGATGGATTTAAGAGATCTTAAGGAAGTAGAAGCTCTAAAGCTTGGTGACAGGATGTCAGCAGTAAATGAAAGGAAAGGGTTATAAAGCTTCTGACTTAGGTGTGGTTGATAGGGAGATGAAAAATAGGAGAAACTGGAAATTCCCTGGTGGTCCAGTGGTTGCGGCTCCCCGCTTCCACTGCAGCGGGCACGGGTTCAATCCCTGGTCAGGGAACTAGAACCCCTCATGCCATGCGGTGCAGCCAAAAAAACCCAGAAAAATAGGAAAAACAAATGGGATAAGGGGAAAGGATGAGTTTAGTTTTGAACATATTGTGGTTGAGGTGTTTGTATTTGTTAGATGTGGAGGCAACACCACTGAAAGTGATTGGAGCAGTTTGAGCAGAGACTGACATGATTTGCTTTACATTTTCAAAAGATCACTGCTGACACGCTGAGAATACAAGGGGGATGGGTTGGAAGTAGGGAGGCCAGTTAGGAGGCTATTAAAAGAATTCACGGGGCTTCCCTGGTGGCGCAGTGGTTGAGAATCTGCCTGCCAATGCAGGGGACACGGGTTCGAGCCCTGGTCTGGGAAGATCCCACATGCCGCGGAGCAACTAGGCCCGTGAGCCACAATTACTGAGCCTGCGCGTCTGGAGCCTGTGCTCTGCAACAAGAGAAGCCGCGATAATGAGAGGCCTGCGCACCGTGATGAAGAGTGGCCCCCACTTGCCGCAACTAGAGAAAGCCCTCGCACAGAAACGAAGACCCAACACAGCCATAAATAAATAAATAAATAAATAAACCCAAAGTTTAAAAAAAAAAAAAAATTTACCTAAAAAAGAAGAATTCAGGTGGAAGGTGATGTTGGCTTGACCCAGGAGGTGGAATAATAAGTGATTAGACTCTAGATATACTAGATACGTTTTAAAGTAGAGCCAACAGGATTTGCTTATGGCTAAATATAGGGTGTCAAATAGAGGAAGCAAGAGGGCAAAACGGTTTGAAGAATGAAGTTGCTGTTTATCGAAATGAAGACTGTAGGATTGAAGCAGGTTCTGGAGGGTGAGATCAGGAGTTTAAGATTCTTATCAGATACCCAAGAGGAGATGGTGAATAGAGAGATGTGTAAGTTGGAAGACCAGGAGAGAGGGGACCAAGCTGGAGAAATGTACTTAGGAGTTGTCAGTATATCTGTGATATTTAAAGGACTTAAACTGAATGAGATTACTAAAGTCTTGGGGGAGAAAAAAGATCTAAGGCCTGAGCCATGAAAATAGTCTCAGGATTTAAATACCAGGAGATAAAAAGGAACCTGCATGAGAGACTGAGAAGGAGTTGGAGGAAAACGAATGAGTGTTGTCTTGGAAGCTAAGCGAAGAGCATGTGTCAAGCAGGATGTGTTGTTCAAGTGTATCAAATGATGCTGTAGGACAGTAAGGTGTGTACTGAATACTGACTTTTGGGTTTGGCTCCATCTAGGTCATTGTTGACAGTGGGGATGCAGGCCTGATTTAGAGTGAGCTAAGGAGAAAATGGGAGTTGAGGAACTTAGACAACTCTTTTGAGGAGTTTTTCTATAAAAGATAGAAATGGAGCTTAGAATGGGAGGTTATTTACCCTCCATTAGGTTGGAGGTGATAAGCAAACTTACTAGAACTGCATCTAAAATACTCTGAATCTAGGTGCTCCCGGGAGATACCCGTGAGCTTTGGTTTAGAGACACAGTGCTCATACTCTTAGTTTAGCTTTAATTGTTAACCTACTAGACTAGTGGTTCCAAACTGGTAGGGGTATGGGGTTAAAGGAGGTGGCCGTGGCCTGAATGTGGCTCCTAGAAATAACCTTCACATCATTTAAAAATTCTTGATTGGTTGCCAACATTCAAAAATCACAGGATTTATATTTAAAACTCAGATTTTCAGGTGCTCTTAAAGAATTAGAAGATCTGGTGATATTGGGCCATCATAAAAACATTAAGTCCTCTTAGAGGCTATACATGGTGTCTCCAGTTCATTGCAGTTCCCACTATTTAAAATTTGTTGCTCTACGTCCAAATGTTAGTCACCATTTATTTATTATACAGTTTGTGTTACCTTTCTTACAGCCAGCCTCCTCCACTAACTTATACTTTTGCATATGCTTCTGTAGGCATTTGATTCTATAACCCCTGCACTTTGTCAGCATATCAGGGGTAAAGATAAAATGTGCCATCATCCCAAGGGTAGCGATAAAGTGTGCCATCATTTATCTTTCTAAATAGCCTTCATTTACTAGGGCTTGGTGCACAGTAGACGCGCAAGAAATTTTTGCTGAACTCTCTGCTTTGTGTTATAAGAATAAGTGACAACATACAGTGATGCAGAATAAACATAGTAAGCGTGGTATTGATACTGTCAGTGTGAGAGCCCATGTACTGCCCAGCAGGTTGGAGATGAGAGCTCCCTGTAGAGTAGCTGCTTCAGCCAGATGACTGGCTGATTGCTTGAAAACATTCTGTATATCACAACAGTGTGCAGCAGAATATCTTAATTTTAGTTATTTTTAAATGTACTGCACTTTTTATTCTTTGGAGAGACTTTGACATATTCTCTCAACGTATTGATTAATGCATATTTGCCACTAGACT